>NW_023425504.1:2999993-3599993 GCF_014108245.1 Pipistrellus kuhlii | reverse complement strand
AAAGTGGGAGGAGGGACTGTGATATAATAAGGGATGCATTTGATCTTTGTCCATGGTTCTTAAAACCCTTGAAATTTCTGTAGTAATAGCAGTGTCTTTTGTCATTCATAAGGAGCCCCTTTGTGGCACACCTCAGTTTATTCCAGAGGTGATTTAGTATAGGACCCCTTGCTAGCCTCTGGATGTGATTAGTCACAGAAAGACCAAGTGATTAGAGGGTTGGAACTTTCAGCCCCCAAAAACTAACCTCTGGGAGTGAGAAAGGGATGGTTACAGATTAAGTTCTATTTAAAGTACTGAACACAATTTTTGAGCTTCTGGGCATACCCCAGTTCCATGTGGACAGAAGCCTCTGCACTCAGAATCTTTCTGGACTTTGCCCTATGTCCTTCTCCATCTGCTGTTATCTCTATTCTTTATAATATCCTTTATAACAAACTAATACCTGTAAGTAGAACATCCCTTTTGGTTGACTTAAAAATAATAGAAGAGCAAAACTTACAGTTTTATCTCTTGTTTTATTTAATTCATATGTCATACTAGGGCCTAGATATAATTGTATAGTCTCAATGGGAAACTATGAATGATAAATGACCCTCAAGTTAGTTTTCTGGGTGTTAACTATGACAGTAAGCACAAGTTGCTGCTTTCCAAACCCTCAGATTATTTTGTAGTTTCTTGATTTTGTGGTAAATACAGTCCATAACAGAAAATCAATGCTGATGGCTAAGCACAGCATGTGCACTGTCTTTGAAGAGTTTATGTTCCTGGAATAAGTGCCACACAGAAATGGACTGGAAGCATGCATTAGATGCATATGCATAATTAATACGCTAACTTGTTTTTGTGTGCTTAAGAACAGTATTTCAGGCTGAATTCTTCATGCATATATGTACTGCTTCATGGTAAAGTGGAAAGAATTGGAATTTTGAGATCCAGAAAGAGTTGGATTTGAGTCCCAAATATACAATTTATTAATGTGTCTGACATAGGAAAGGTATCCCTGTGCCTCAGTTATATATGTATAATATGGGATATTAATACTTATTCTACTCTAGCACAATTTCCTGAAAGAAATGCCTAGAGTTTCTAACTTAGCTTCCCTACCTCAGAATGCTTCTCAGAAAGCTCCAGTAGATTTTCATATCCACCATTCTAATGATATTTTTCTTAGCAAGATAGCCAGTGACCTCAAAGTTCTAGCTTGGCAGCTTTAGACTATTTAGAGTCTTAGAGGAACAATAATGCCAGGTCCACCAAGGTTCTATTTTACTTGAGAGATTGTAGCATCATGGGAAATACCTCTTTTACTAGAAGAAGAATTGGGTTATTGAAGATTGTCCCAAGTCAGTTCAGGAAAGGAAGGGACAAAATGAGGGAAAGATTCAAGAATTTTATAATGTGTATCACTCAGGTTCTCCTTAAACTTATCTCTCAAACACCTGAGTCCTGGAGTGTGAAAACATTTTTAAAAATATGATAAAATAGTAATATAAAGAACTACATCATTCAAGTCTATGTAGGGTGTGAACAGCATAAACTTATGTTATTTTGTAGCCTGAACTAGAGTATAACACCAATTGCTAGAGTGTGGCACCTATAAGGAGACTATGACAGCTTCCTCATTTGGGGTGACTTTGGAGGACAAAGTATTGCAAATACTAGAGAACAGAACAGATACAGAGGTGTAAGTTAGAACCAGGTCAGTCTCCACTTGGAGTATAAGTAGAATATCACTCAGTGTGTGGTCATCAGTTTTGTAGACCTAAGTAGCCTCAAATAGCCTCATATTTGTAATGGTTGTACTACTGTGGCCATCTAAATTATGAGTAAAAGCTATAGTTGCTGGAATGGGAAAAGACTGTAGAAAATGGCAGGTGCTATATGGCAGCCAAGAGGGTTAATTGAGAAGCACATACCAAACATATCCCTTGACATTTCCTAGAACTCTCCATAACAAATTTGAGAGGAAGCAAATATAACATTGGCTTTCTATTTAATTAAAAATGAAAGCTTTACTCCTTCCCCTGACTTCTCAGGATCTGCTTGACCTAATCTGTACTTCCTTCTCCATCCATATCTCGTAGAACTGCCAGAAGCCAATTCCAGCATGTCAGCAGGGCTGAATCATCTGGGATGGCTGAAGGGCATTTCCCCAAACCTGAATAAGATTGTTTGCTGCCAGACAGCTCAGGGCATCTTAAGTCTGCATGTTATTGCCTCATGTTGGCCAAGTACCTTAACAGCTGAAGGCTAATCCCCAAACTGACAATGCTTCTGTAAACCTTACCCATTTAAGTGTATGTCTCCATCCTGATTTAGGAAAAATTGTGTTAATAAATAGCACAGGGTCCTTACACAAGGGGTAGTCTTTAGCTCCTTTAGCTGAAGCTCCACTGACCTCCAATGCCTTTCAAAACTATCTTTAGTCTTTGAACTCCTTCTTAATCATCTACACATCAGCTCCTTTCTCCAGATTGCAGCACCCCTCATTGATGCTGGGACAAGAACCCTGGCATAGAACCTTCTTCTTTCCTCATAAAATTATATTCACATGTTCCTTATGTTTTTGAACACATTAAAAATTTTTAAACCTCATGGCCTTGAATTATTGGTTGGTATGCTTGGAATGCTCTTTTGGTTGACCCTTGTCACCCATGACTCATCTCAAATGTCACTTCTATAGAAAGGTCTAAACTAAATACCCCATGAAAAGTGTCTCACTTCTTACACCCTTACTCTGAAATTGATCTCTATTGTATTTTCAGTTTGTATTTTATAACACATTTAATTACATAAAATTTTCAAAAAAGCACCTGCTTATTGTTTGCTTCCCTTCCCCAAAATGTAATCTTAATGAAGGCAGGGTCTATCTTTGGCTGGCCTGTTCAAGAAAGTGGATTCAGTACTTAGAATAGGGTTTCACAAGAGCAGACACTTAGTAAATACTTAATAAATAATTACATATAATTAATAATTATTCATTTTATAAATAATATGTGCTAGAATAGAAGTATAATACACATACTATTTTATAGCTATCTAATAGTATGAGTAGCCAGCTGGCTGGCCCCCACCCATGCATGAGTAGCCAGCTGGCTGGCCCCCACCCATGCATGAATTCATGTACACACACACACACACACACACACACACACACACACTGAGTGTCCAGATTATTATGCATTCAGAGATCATAATAATCTGGCCACTCAGTGTATATTCTAGATAAATTATATAATATAAATATAACTATCTATAATAATAAAAACATAATATGCTAATTAGCCAGGACAAAACCAAGGCTGCAGCCACAGGATCCAGGCAGCCACTGTGGGTGCATGGAAGGGATCCACGCAGCCACCCACAGCTGTGAGGGAGAATCTAAGCAGCCATGGCTACGAAGGCATACTTGTGCATGAATTTTGTGCATTGGGCCTCTAGTATAATTATAAGCTTGACCATTTTATGGCTTACATTTATAATTAAGTATAATTTATTAATAATTAATTATAAATAAAAGGGATGAGAATTTATGGTGTAGCTATGAATTCTAATGTCATATGCCATGTGGGTGAATGCTTTTGATCTCACAGTAATGAAGCACACTGCTATCTGTTTTCTGCCTAGCTTTTTGCCTATATTGAGCAATGAACTCCAGTATGCCTCCTGTGTCCTTCCCATATGATGTTTCAATTTAAGGATCACTCTCTCTTACCTGTCTCTATGCTCCCTCTGAGTAAATTTTAGTCATCTTCATCCTTTTGTTTTCAGCTTAGATGTACATTTTGGTTTACATATAGATAGGAAATTTTCTTGCAATCATGTCATTCAAATACCAAGCTCAGTTATCTAGTCTTCCTCAGTAGGAACTGGTTATCCTACTATAGCTATCCTGCCTAACGTAAGGCCACTTTTTCATTATATGTACTTGACTTGTCAAGGGCATTATTGCCTTTGCTTCTTAACTGGGATAGCTTAAAGAATCCCATGCAGGCTCCTCTTCTTGTGATGTCTTAGAATACAAGGACTTTCCCCGAACACAGAAATAACTGATATCAATGCCGTTAATAGCTTTACTTTTTCTCTGCTCTCTCTGATCTCTTCTATAATTATCTTTCCATCTGCACACTCTTCATGTTGTCAACAGGACTTTTACTGAGGAATAGAGATGGCCCTCTCTTCTTTTAATTGAAAGAGAAAAGGTTGTTTATCTGCTCTCTGGAGGACTCCTACATTCTCTGGAAGTTGTGCTTCCAAGGCATCTGTTTAGAAATTTGAAACAAATATTTTCATATTATAGTTGTTAGTTTCTTTCCTGCAGGGAAAAGCAGGATCAAAGGGACACTCTGCCCTAGAGATGGTAGCTGTGTTTTAGGGGTCAGTGAAGTAGCTATCTTTTATCTCTTTTCCTTCCTAGCATTATTTTTTTTAATATAATATATTTTATTGATTTTTGTACAGAGAGGAAGGGAGAGAGATAGAGAGTTAGAAACATCAATGAGAGAGAGTCATCGATCAGCTGCCTCTTGCACACCCCTACTGGGGATATGCCCACAACCAAGGTACATGCCCTTGACCAGTATCGAACCCGGGGCCCTTCAGTCCCCAAGCCGACACTCTATGAGCCAAACTGGTCCCGGCCCTTCCTAGTATTATGATTGCACATGAATCTATTAACTATATAATCCCTGGAGTTTGACAATCCTATATAATAAAGAGGTGATATGCAAATTTACCATTACTCCAATAAATAAAATGGCCTCCCCCATGTGGTCAAAGATGGCCACCACAGATGGCCAGCAGGGGAGGACAGTTGGGAAGCACCAGGCCTCCAAGAGAGGGCAGTTGGTGGCAATCAACCCTGCAGGGGAGGGCAGTTAAGGGTGACTAGGCCAGCAGAGGAGGGAAGTTGGGGGCAAACAGGTGGCAGGTTAATAGTTAGACATCAATTAGACTGGCAGGGGAGTGGTTAGAGGGTGATCAGGCTGGCAGGCAGAAGCAGTTAGGGCCAATCAGTCAGGCAGGCAGGCAAGCAGTTGGGAGCCAGCAGTCCTGGATTGTGAGAGGGATGTCTGATTGTCCATTTAGGCCCTATCACATCAGGCAGTCAGACATCCCTCTAGGGTTCCCAGATTGGAGAGGGTGCAGGCTGGGCTGAGGGACACACCCCCAATGCACAAATTTTGTGCACTGAGCCTCTAGTCTTAATATATAATAACCCAGGGTGATAACATCCTAAATGAATGAAGGCTGGACCAACTGGAAGTCAGCACTGGGTTGCCATGGTAATCCAGCAATGACTGTCCACCCCTGTGCGTGCCATGACCCAGCACTGACTGCCAAGGGGGCTGTGGATCAGGCCCTAAGAGAAGCCTGGGGAAAAAGAAGCAGAGTCTTATCCGTAGCCTCTGTGACAGCTTTTGATCAGCCTCTCTCTTTCTCTAAGGGCCTGGCCAGCAGCCATGCCTCTCTTTTTCTCAGGCCTCTGCTGGGGCTGCTGATCAGCACTGCCTCTCTAATCAGGCCCATTGATAGGCCCGGAAATGCTGACTGGCAGAGAAACCAACCAATCAGAACCTAATCTGGGTGAACTGCAAAGGCAGAACCTAAGGTGGGGGCTGAGGAGGGGTTTTAAGGGCAACAGCTGTTTGATGTAAGGTATAAGAAAGTGATTCAATTTTTTGATAACTGGTTTGGTAGTATAGTGCATATGGCTGGCTATCAGTCCAGATATAGGGATTATGTATTGATATTTTTGTTTGCCAAGAGCATCTCTCCTGATTAAAAAGGCTTTTGTCCCCCATATAAGCAATCCTATCCTATATAATCTATCTATACTACTAAAAGGGTAATATGCTAATTAGACTGGGTCAACTGGCCATCTTCGGAAGTACGACTTCTAATCAGACAAAGCCATGGTGGTGGAGGCCAAGGCAAAGGCCATTAGGGACAATCAGGATAGCAGTGGAGGCAGTTTGGGGCAAGATCAGGTTGCCAGGGGAGGGCAGTTGTGTGCAACCAGTCCAGAAGGGGAGGGCAGTTGGAGGCTAGATCAGGCCAGCAGGGGAAGGCCGTTGGGGGCAAGTAGGCCAGCAGGGGAGGGCAGTTGGGGTAGTGATCAGACTACCAAGGGAGTGTAATTAGGGGTGATCAGGCAGGCAGGCAGAGGAAGTTAGGGGTGATCAGGCAGGCAGAGAGGTTAAGAGCAATTAGGCAGGCAGGAAGGTGAGCAGTTAGGAACCAGTGGTCCCAGATTGTGAGAGGGATGTCTGATCATCGGACATTCCTCAAGGGGTCCCTGATTGGAGAGGGTGCAGGCTGGGCTGAGGGAACCCCACCCTCGTGCATGAATTCCAAGCACAAGGCCACTAGTTTAATATAATAGCGTTCCATACAGTAAGGCTCTATTGTGCAATTGAGAGTTGATTGGCCATGCCCTGTATTGTTCCACTGAACATAATGGCACACCTAGGAAAGTTTCTTGGAAGGGCAACCTTATCTTCATAAACTTTAAAATCTCTAAACAGTTTTAAGATACCCATTGATGATATTCATAATAATGATAATGATAATGATGACAACAACAAGAACTATATTGGCAATGAACATTTATTACTCACTAGGATGTAAGTTCTGTGAGAGCAAGATTTTTACTAATGGATCTGGTTATGTACTCTAAATGCCTAGAATAGTGTCCAACACATAGTACAGAATCAGCAATTATTTTTTTCAATTAATTAATAGCCATTTACTATACACTAGAACTTATGCTAAAGGTCTTGCAAATATTTTCTCTTTTAATTTGCTTAAGAGCCTCATGAAGAGCTATTTATATAGTAATTTTTAGGTATAGAAAATAAAGTTTAATGATGTTAAAGGTAGCATTTCAAGACCTTAGAGTGAAGAAAATGGAATTCAAAAACAAGCAATAGAAATTCACACTTCATACCCTTAACCATTCACTATATTCTATTTGGAAATCAAAAAATGTTGTGTCAATGAAAATTCAAATTAAGTGGATAATTCATTTAAAATATTCTGCTTTTAGCTAGAAATGCACAAGAGTGAATATGTATTCTGCAAACATTTAAATTCGTATTAACTAGGAACGGTGATTAACTTTGGAGACAGGTACAGGAAAGCTCTATAATCTCTTTTCAGGTTAAGTTGGCTGCCTCTCGAGAGGATAAAATATCTTCCCCAAGAAATTCAAATTCCTTCAGAATGTTCCATGTGCACACATTGCCTACGATAGCAGTTTCAACTGTGTTTCTAGCAACCAACTGAAATAAACACATTGCAATAATTATTCATAGTATAAAGGTGCAATAATGACTCTTAGTTAAATGTCTTTATGTTTTATGGTTTGGACTTAATTATTATTCTAACTGTATATTTTCCCATACCTTAGACTTTCAGTATTTATGTTTAATCTGTGGATTGTTTAGCTAAATTCTTCTAAGAAACACTCTTTAATGGAGTGTTTGAAGGCATATGTTTGGAGACCAGAATTTGAGTTTGTTTTTGACCCTTACTACTTACTTATTTGACCTAGGCAAGTCTCTTCACTCTCTTATTGAATTTTCATGTCTTTGAAATGGAAAAAAAAAATCATACCATTTTTTCAGAATTATAGCATTAAATTAAAGCAAGTAACTTGAATCACTTGAATTAGGTTTTTATATTTAGTGAGAGTTCAACATATACTCTGTATAACTTTTTCTCACTGAATTTGCAAGAAATACTAGCATTTCATGTACTATGCATTCACATTTGCTCTCTTGGACTTTGGTTATAAAAGTAAATCAGTAGCAAAATAATAGAAAGTGCATTACCTCTTGAGCCAAAAGAACAGGATTCAAGTCTTGGGTCTATATCTTCTTTTGTTGTTGTTAATCCTCACCTGAGAATATTTTTCTATTGATTTTGGAGAGAGTGGAAAGGAGAGGGAGAGACAGAGAGAAACACCATGTGAAAGAGACACACACATCAATTTGTTGCCTCCTGCATGCACCCAGACCAGGGCCAGGAACCTGCAACCAACGTGCATGCCCTTTACTGAAATTGAACCTGCAGCCTTTCAGTCGGAGCACCGACTTTATATACACTTAGTCAAACGTGCTAGGACAGGTCTATATATTTTTTTTAAATATATATTTTTATTGATTTCAAAGAGGAAGGGAGAAGGAAAGAGAGATAGAAACATCAATGATGAGAGAGAGTCATTGATTGGCTGTCTTCTGCACATCTCCTACTGGGGATCAATCCTGACCAGAAATCAAACTGTGACTTCCTGGTTCATAGGTCAACACTCAACCACTGAGCAACACCAGCTGGGCTTTGTTATATATATTAATATCTCTGTCATTTTAAACCTCTGTAAGCTGGACATACTTGTCTTAACTCTTGCATTTTCCTTGCTAAGATACAACTAACATCTTTAGACATAGTTTTTTAAGGTCTTTAAATTACAGAGTAAGTAAATTTTTTCCTCTACTATCTTAGGTATCTGGCTGAAACTAATAATTAAACTAGAATAAGACAGATACACAGAGAGAAGCACACAAATTTAAATATGTTTTTAAAAATACATGGGAATCTTTACCAGAAAAACAAAGAGCTGAAGAAATGGTTAGTGTTGAATGCTGGACTAGTCCGAATATCTTCTGATTTGAAAATTTGTATATAGAAATTTTAATTTTGTCTGATTTATTAAGTAGAAGGGACATAAACAACTTGAAACTCATTTAACTTCAGTCTCTACCATATAGAACAATTCCCAAACCTTCTGAAGATCTCACTGCCTTGTATTAGTTTCCATAAAATTGCTGACTTCTTATTCAGCAGAATATAGCCATTCCTTATTCATCTTTTCCTTTAAGATTAAGGATGATTAAGTTGATTATTAACTGTACTTAAACGTGTAGTTGAGGGTGAAAGATTTGAACTGCACAGAGCAGCGGGTCTGAATCTGGAAAAGTGAAAAATAATTAATGTCACATTTATATTAGACTGTTCTCCTCACACTTTCCATTTTTATTTAATTGCTTTAGAATTTGTTGTTTGCAACTTAAAATATAAAGTTAATAATTAAGCAAAATAAAAACACACCTTATAGACACAGACAACAGTATGGTGATTATCAGAAGGAAAGGGGATCAGGGGGAGGTAGAAGAGGACATAGGGGGGATAAATGGTGATGGAAGAAGACTCTATTTGGAGTGGTGAACACATGATACTATTATATATACAGATGACCTATTATAAAATTGTGCACCCAGAACCTGTATAATTTTATTAACCAATGTCACTCCCATAAATTAATTTTTTAAATGAAAAAAAATTGAATGCTTCCTCCACATAAATTTGTTTCGTGCGATAAAGTTGGTTGTTCAACTTCATTTTATATTGTTTCCAGCTTTACTGAGATATAATTGAAATGTAACATTGATTAACAATTTAAAAACCACAGAATAACAAATAATATCAATGTGTTATGTAGCATAACTTATAATTAGCCAAACTGTCTTTTTGTTTGAATCATTTCTGATATGGGAAATGTATTGCTTTATAAGTCATCCTATTCCATTTTTAGACAACTCTAATTAGTAGAAAATTATTTGATTTTTCATATTATCAAATTGTGCTCTGATCTCTGTAACATCTTTTTGTGATGTTTGACCTCAAGAATCTATGTAGAATCAGTATACAGCTTTCTGTCTTAATCACCCTTTCAGATTGTTTCCCTTATCGACAGGGGATACATTCTAAGACACCCAATAGATGCTTAAAACTGTAGGTAGTACCAAACTCTATATATGCTATGTTGTATTACTATAGATAAATACTTAAGATAAAGTTTGAGTCATAATTTAAGTACAGTGAGATATCCACAACAATTAATAATAAAATAGAGCAATTATAATGATACTAGAGGCCCAGTGCAAGAAATTTCTGCAATGGGTAGGTGATCAGGGCAGATCTGGGCCTTCCAGCTGCCAGCTGGGGCCTTCCTTCAATCCATGCCGCCCCCTGGTGGTCAGCGTATGTCATAGCGAGTGATCAAACTCGTGGTTTCCCAGTTGAACTCCCAAGGGACATTTTGCATATTAGTCATACAATGATAGATAGATAGATAGATAGATAGATAGATAGATAGATAGATGATAGATAGATAGATAGATACTTAAATGAAAACTATAGAATATTCTCTCTCTTATTCTCTCTTTCAGTGAACTAGAATGAATTTCTTTTTCACAATTTCATGGGTAGAATATTCATTCTTACCATATATCTTAGCAGCCTCAGTATACATTTTTTTTTAATTTTCTTATCAAATCAAGAACTTTTTTCCTTTTTGCTTAAAAAAAGCACATTGCGGCTCTCTTGTCATATCTGAATTGCTACCATTCCTCCTCTTGTGCTTTTAGGCCATTTTTAAGTAAAATAAGGGTGACTTCAACACAGCACTGCGATACCTCTATAGTTGATCTGATAATTCAAGTGTCTACTAAGTGACTAATAAGTGAGTAGCTATAAGGCATAGAGACTCTAGACAAAGGGGTGATTCATGTCCTTGGATGGTACTGTGTGAGATTTCATCACACTACTCAATTTAAAACTTATGGATACATGCAAATTTATAAACAAACAAACAAAAAAAAACTTACAGATACACAGACAATGAAACTAGACCACCAACTTACACCATACCCAAAAATAAACTCAAAATGGATCAAGGACTTAAACATATGACGGGAAACCATAAAAATAATAAAGGGATCAGCCGGGACCGGTTTGGCTCAGTGGATAGAGCTTTGGCCTGCAGACTGAAAGGTCCCGGGTTCGATTCCGGTCAAGGGCATGTACCTTGGTTGCGGGCACATCCCCAGTGGGGGATGTGCAAGAGGCAGCTGGTCGATGTTTCTCTCTCATTGACGTTTCTAACTCTCTGTCCCTCTCAATTCCTCTCTGTGTAAAATCAATAAAATATATTAAAAATAATAATAATAAAGGGATCAATAGGCAGAAAATCTCTGATATATGCCAAAGCAATTTCTTCACTGATACTGCTCCTAGGGCAATGTAAACTAAAAAGAAAATAAACAAATGGGACTACATCAAAATAAAAAGCTTTTGCACAGCAAAGGAAATCATCAATAAAATAAGAAATCCCACTACATGGGAGAACATATTTGCCAATAATATCAACAATAAGGGTTTAATCTCCAACATTTACAGGGAACTCATGCAGTTTAACAAAAAGAACATAAACAACCCAATCAAAAAAATGGGCAACTGATCTAAATAGATACTTTTCAAAAAAAAAAAAAAAAAAACAGAAAGAAGGCCAAGAGACATACTCAAAGTCACTAATCATCAGAGAGATGCAAATCAAAACAACAATGTGGTACCATCTCACACCTGTCAGAATGGCTATCAACAAATAAACAAATGACAAGTGCTGGCAAGGATGTGGAGAAAAAGTGACCCTCATGCACTGCTGGTGGGAATGCAGACTGGTGAAACCACTGTGGAGAACAGTATGAAGTTTCCTTAAAAAACTAAAAATGGCCAAAACCGGTTTGGCTCAGTGGATAGAGCGTTGGTCTGCGGACTGAAAGGTCCCAGGTTCAATTCTGGTCAAGGGCATGTATATTGGTTGCGGGCACATCCCCAGTAAGGGGTGTGCAGGAGGCAGCTGGTCAAAGTTTCTCTCTCATCGATGTTTCTAGCTCTCTATCCCTCTCTCTTCCTCTCTGTAAAAAAATCAATAAAATATATTTAAAAAAACACAAAAACTAAAAATGGAACTCCCATTTAACCCAGTAATTCCACTTCTAGGAATATATTCCAAGAAACTAGAAACACGAATAAAAAAGGATATATGTACCTTATGTTCATAGCAGCACTATTCACCATAGATAAGATTTGGAAACAGCCTAAGTGCCCATAAACAGATGATATATCTACACAATGGAATACTACACTGAGGTAAAAAAAGAAGTTCTTACCATTTGCAACAACATGGATAGATTTGGAGAGCATTATGCTAAGTGAAATAAGTCAGGGAGAGAACAATAAATACCACATGACCTCACTCATTTGTTGAATATAATGAACAACAAATGGATGAACAAAAATAGACCCAGGGACAGAGAAACATCAATCAGAATGTCATACCTCAGGGAAGATAGGGGAGAGTGGGAGTAAGGGGGAGACATCAACCAAAGGACTTACATGCATGCATATAAGCCTAATCAATGTACACAGACAATGGGGGGTGGGGGCAAGAATGGGAGGTGGGGGGAAATGTGGGAGTAAGGACACATATATAATACCTTAATCAATAAAGAAATTAAAAAAACTTATACAATTTAATGTTCGAATTTTTCCATTTAATATTTTCAGGCTGAGGTTGATTTTGGGTAACTGAAACCATGGAAAGTGAAACTGTTTATAAGAGGAGATTATTGTATTAGAAAAAAAAAAACTGTATGTCTGTGCCAAGTCTTTTCTCTTCTAGTGTGCATATCCCACATTGTCTACACTGCTGTTCAGATTACATTATTTCTGAACTTTTCACTATCCTGTGTACAGTCATCCATAAATATGGCTATGTTTTACTATTGTTCACTAATTTGAGAAGTCTGAAACAAAGGGAAAATATTTTACATGTTTAGAAGTTAGTATATAAAATCTCAGTTCTGCTTTAGTGCTAGTGTTTCTTTATGGGGGTAGGTCCACACATTTTTCAAATGGTTACTTGAAATGTAGAAGATTTTGCTCAATTTTCAAACATCCACCTTACATCCACACCACAAATGTGTCTACATTTTCACACATATGTTGTCATATAACCAATTACTGCACTCATTTCACACATGAGAATTGATGTGTCTTAAAATTAGCTTTGCTATTTGCAAATGTGATTCTTTTTGTTTACCCTCCTGGCAGTGAGAAATAATATACTGGATAATACCTTGATGAGAGAAGAAGAAGGTCTAGATGACATTTCAGTTCCCCTTAAATTATTTCCGTAACCACAGGTAATCATTATGAAAAAATGACTAGGATGTGTATTTTTGTATCCTGTTTTTCCCCCCAAAGGGGAAATGAACAAATCAATTTATCTGTGTAGCAGACACAATTGTTGCAGTAATTTCTTTTTTTTTTAAATGGATGATTCTCATATGGATTCATCCAAGGGCTTTTATTTATAGAAACCAGAGTAGTTTTAATGAGATCATTGTGTAAACATTGCTCTTCAGTCCACCGAGTAAGTTTTTTGTCAAATAACACTTTTGATCCTAGAGAACTAAATAAAGCTCCCAATGTTAAATTTATTTCAAGATCGGGAGATGAACATTTTTCAGAGGTAAGGCACTTTTGCCATTCAGTGAATATTTTGCGGACAGGAATTGGATCTTGATTCTCTTTCTCTTTCTAGTAATTGGTACTGTGCATGGTATAGGGCAAGCACACAATCAGTGCTTACTTACAGGTGGATGGACAAGTAAGAACTAGGCTGTTATTGTTGATAGGAAGAGTAAAGATTGTTCTGGATACTGCAGGGGTTGGTGAAATTTGAGGCTAAGGAATAAGGTGCCACAGATAAACCTTTGTGAGAACGAATCAAATGCCTGGCATCTGTTAAAAAGCAAATGTCCTGGGAACTGTCTCCATTAAGACTTTATTGAGGCTATTAAAAATCCACCTCTGAGCAAGCCCTTTTGTCCTTAAAATAATAAAACAAATCAGGGAATGACCAGCACAGAATATAAGGACCATAATAAGTAGGGAGAGACATCTATAAACTTCATAGATTCTATGTATTTACTAAATAATTACTTTGTCCACATGATATCAAAACCATTGCTCAGTTAATTTAATTCTAGAAAAATGTTGTGTAATTTAGATTAAATGAAAACATAAACAAACTAGAAAGTATTATACTAATAAAATCTAGGAGATAGTCAAGCAAAGGGAAAATAATGCAATCTGGAAATCAAAAGATATTGATTCTGATTCTGGATCTTTTACTGTGTAATTGCTGAACAATTATTTTCCCAAATTGTAGCCTCTGTTTCCTCAGCTCAGACAGGGTGAACAGGATTAGTTGATTTTCAAAGATGCTGGCATCTCTGAAATGTTCTGATTTTACTAGTATATTGGTCATTTTCTGGACATGACTAACTAATCAATTAAATTGTTTCTGAATGTAAATGCAGCCTAAGAGAGAGAGCAGGGCAAACAAAAATCTAGTGATAGCCTAAACACAAAATGTGCCTCTGTATTTTTTGAAGAAAACTTCTGAGAATTAAAATGTCTTAAAATGACCAGACTTAAAATGGAATTTGCATAATTTCACACTTTCTTCCTGTATAAGTAGTTTAATATCATTTTTAAGAAGGCAATGAAAGTTGGGCATAACTCTGGATTTTTATTGAATGTATTGGACAATTGAGAAATATATTTGTCACTTGTGATTTCCCATATCATATATTACCAAAATTAAACAAAAGTAAAAAAGCAATAAAATACACTTTTATTATTCTCTCTATTCTAAATAAATTTAGATATTTTGTTCTTCTGATTTGAATACCCATTTTTATTTTTCATTAATTTGATTTTATTAGTTTTTTAACTATGGTTTCCCCTCAAAAACTTTAGAATAAAATATTAAGCCCTCCCCCACAAATATTTTAAGTAGTCATGACTGTTCAGTAAGAATTAACCATTTCATCTCTATTCAAAAGATTGATTTAAATTAATATTTATGGATAATGCTGCCAATGAAGTTCTATTCAGTAAGAGAACAGCTCAAATATTAGATCAGAATAGACATGGTTGAAATGATATTCATGTTGTAGAGGAATAGCTTGAGATCATCTCAGTGAATGCAGATGACAATTAGAAAATGATCAGAATACTAAGAAAGGAGCCAATAGATATCGAGAGAAGATACAATATATAAAAATGACATAGAATTATATTTCAGATTTCAATATGGGAAAAAACAGTTAATTTCACAGAAAAAGATAAGGAGTTCAGAAATTGATGCAACTACATGTGGGATTTGCTTATACTTACAGGTGGCATTAAATATAAGTAGGGGAAGTAATAAATATGTAATAGATTTCTCTGGATCAAATGGCTAGCTGTTTGTAAAAATAAATGCAAATGTTAATTTCATACTTTTTACTGGATATGGTAAGCTTATGTGAAGAGTCCTCACAGTTTGCCTGGAATACACAAATCTCTCAGTAAATGATAAAGCCTCTCCCTGGTAACGACGTTTTTGAATTTGTCACTTCACCTTTTACTGAGCACGTTTTACATTCAATTGTGCAGAGGATAAATTATTATCTTTTTCCTAAAAAAAAAAAAAAAAACCATAACCATTAACATACAGAAAATTTCAGGAGGACTCACTCCCATATTATTTATGAACTCACTAGATTCTTCTATTGCATCCATTGTTTCTCAAACTATATAACTTATAGATTCCTCTAAGAAGAATGCCTTTACTGTCTGGCCTAAGAAGTCATTTTGGCAGAAGTGCCATCATTTCCTTAATTTTTAAAATTTATTTATTTTTCATTGCAAAGTTTCTGCATAGTTTTTTAAGGACTTTCCCTTTCACACTCTCAGCACCGATCCTCCAGTGTTGTATTGCTTCCAAAGAAGTGTTGTTTTCTATCATCATGATCTAAAAACATTCCCTTATCTACTACTTGCAGGCCCCTTTGCTATGTTTTGGGGGTATGAGGCATTGGGTAGTAAGAACATGTCTTAAAAAAATTAGGAACATATTCAGTAGTCCAGATAAATCAACTATAAATTCATCATATATATATATATATATATATATATATATATATATATATATATATAGTCCCCATAGGTCTTACCATAGCAGTAAACTAAGCTAAACTAAGCTACCAGTTGAAGTGTCTGCCCCCTGGTGGTCAGTGAACATCATAACAAGTGGTTGAATGGCCTTAGCATATCATTAGCATATTACACTTTGATTGGTTAAATGGTGACTGACGACTGACACTTAGCATATTAGCCTTTTATTATATAGGATTTAAAATTCTGATCTAATTTAATAGATAATCTAGAAAATATTCACCATGGAAGACAAAAAGTCCAATTATCAAAGAGCATCTACCCTGAGCCAATAAACTTTACAAAATATATATTGTAGGTGAAATGTCTTTTATAGACAATGATATATTTCTGCATAGATTGATGTTTAATTATCAATGAATTATGCCCCCCAAAATAATTGGTTTTGGTGAGAGAGAGCTGGCTTTGGGGCAATAATTATGCCATTTCAACATAAGAAACTTATTTGATACAATCTTTAAACTAGTTTGTCCATTAATTATACCAGCTTATTATCATTTCCTATCAGCTTAGTTTCAGCAATGAAACTAGAGTGTATTTTTGTGACTGGATGAAGAAAGCAAACATGTAAGCATATTCCATATCACTAGAATTCTAGTGATTAATTAATGCCCATTCATTATGACATAGGCGTTTTGGAAATGAATGGGCAACTATTGTGTGATAGCACATTTTATAAACGACTGCAGTATAAACTAATTGAGTGCTTGAAAATCAATAAATAGATACTCAAATTCCAGCTCTGTAATGCCAGCGTAATTCTCTGGTCAAGGAACAAGATAGGCTAAGGCATGGCTGCTCTTTTGGTATAGCACAATATTAACCTAGACTTCCAGGGACTGTCCTGTGACTGCAACCCATACCTGGCTGCACGCTGAAATACTCAGTTCAGGAGATGAAGAAACTGCAAAATCTCTTGCTGACTGTTAGTTTTCCAATTCTTACAGGACAATATTTTCCCTTTTATCTTTCATTCCCTTCACATTTTTTCCTTTCCTCTCCCTTTGGCTGTCATATCCTCTCAAATATTAATATTCTTAATACATTTGAAAATTGGATTATTGTTTATATACATATCATCCTTCAGTGTTTTAAAACTTAGCACAATAACATGAACATGTGTTCATATTCTTAAATATTCCCTCAAAGTGAGAATGTAAAGTGGTCTAGTATTCCATCATATCTATTCCATATGTTATATTTCCATTTTGAGGGGCTGTTTCCTAAAGTGACATGTCAGAGTTCTTAGGGCTTTAAATATTTTTGACAGATAATTTTTAGAAATGTTTTACTAATTTACACATATACCAAAAGTCCTTAGAATTGTGAAATTTTCTTTAGTCCAATTAAGATTTTAAAGTCAGGAGTTTTAGAAAAAAACCAGTCTCTTGGAAGATTGGGAAGAAGGTCGCTGACAAGGAGGCAGACTGCAAGATAGTACATGAAAGGAGAGTGTGGTCATATGGGGAGTGTTTATTTGTGAGTTGAGGGACAGCTATACTCCAAGGTACTGTTGGGGATTGCCAGACAGGGTTCCCCTGACAAGGCAGTCTCCATTGCTGCTGAAATTGCTCCCAGAACAACCAGCTCTAACATGGATACCACACCATCTTGGAGGGGAAAGTGGCTGTTATCAGAAGTCTAAAAATCCCGGGGATATACAACAACCCCCAGGGAACAGCTGCAAACCCAGGAACACCAGACCTCAAGCAACATGAATATCCAGATTCAGAAGAGATCTTCAACTTATCACGGAAAGGTCAGATTTTGCATAGGAAAAAGAGATAGAGAAGTACATAACCAAACATCCAGTTAAGAGAGATCATGGGGAGACAAAGAAACAGTCACATATGAAAGAATAGGAGGTATCACAAGAAAAGGAAGTATACAAAATGGAGGAAAGCAACCAGTCAGAGAAAGAATTCAGAGAAATGGTCATAAGGTGGCTGAAAAGAATGGAAGACACAGTCAACAATATGTGTAAGAAAAAAAAGGAAATGAAGAAGAACCAAGAAGAAATGAAAAATAACATAACTGCTATTTTTTTTTTAATATAGAAATCATCAATAGTAGACTAGAAGAAACTGAGGACCGCATCAGTGAGCTAGAAGACAAGGTAGGGGGAAAAAAAAAAACAAACACAAAAGCAGAGCAGCATCTAGAAGAAAAATTAAAAATTAGGAGGATAACCTAAGGGAACTTTGGGACAATATGAAATGAAATAACATCTGCATGAAAGGGGTGCCAGAAAGAGAAAATTGAGCAAGAAATATAAAACTTGTTTGAAGAAATTATGACAAAAAACTTCCTTGATATAGGAAAGAAAAAAAAACTCACACAAATCCAAGAAGCTCACAGTGTCCCAAACAAAATGAATTCCAAAAGACCAATGCAAAGGCACATTAAAATTAAATTGGAAAGCACCAACAACAAATTAAGAATCTTAAAAGTGGCCAGAGAGAGACAGAAAATTACATACAAAGGATCTCCCATCAGACTAGCGACTGATTTCTCAACAGAAACACATTAGGCCATAGGGAATGGAATTAAATATACAAAGTCATGCAAAGAAAGGGTCTGAATCCAATAATACTGTATCCATCAAGGCTATCAATTAAAATTGAGGGTAAATCAGGAGCTTCAGAGACAAAAAAGGAGTAAGGGAGTTTATTACCACCAAACCAGCAATGCAAGAAATGCTAAAGGGGCTGCTATAAAAAGAAGAAATAGGAAGCGAAAAAGAAAGACAGGGGTAAAGAATAAAAATGGTGACAAATAAGTACCTATCAATAATAACTTTAAATGTAAATGGATTAAATGCCCCAATCAAAAAACATAGGGTAACTGAGTGGATAAGAAAACATGATGCATATATCTGCTGTATACAGGAAACCCACCTCAGAAAAAAGATGCACACAGAATGATGGTGAAGGGATGGAAATTTTTTTTTTCAGGAGAATGGAAAAAAAAAATCACCTGGGGTAGTAATACCTATTTCTGACAAATTAGATCTCAAAGTGAAGTACATAAAAAGAGATGTGGAAGGCCACTTCATAATACTTAAAGTGAATAATCCAACAAGAAGAAATAACACTGATAAACACATAAGCACCCAATACAGGAGCACCCAAATACATTAAAAATAACTTGTGAATGTTATCAAGGGAGAGATTGACAGCAATAAAATCAGAGTAGGGGACCTTAATACCCCACTATCTACATTAGAGAAATCCTCTAAACAAAAAATCAGTAAATATACGTCAATCCTAAATGACTCACTAGTTCAGAGGGAATTAATTGACGTCTTTAGAACATTTCACACAAAAGCCACAGAAGATACATTCTTCTTAAGTGCACATGGGTCATTTTCAAAGATACACCATATATTGGGTCACAGGCAAAGTCTCTTCAAATTCAAGAAGATAGAAATCATATCAAACATCTTCGTAGATCACAGTGGCATAAAATTGGAAATCAACTACAATAAAAACAATCCAAAAAAATAAAACAGAGGGAGACTAAATAGCATGCTATTAAACAATGACTAGGTTACAGAGAAATCAAGGAAGAAAGAAATAAAAAACATCGTAGCAACAAATGACAATGAGAACACAACAATCCAAAATCTATAGGACACAATGATAGCAGTCTTGAGAGGAAGTTCATAGCTTTACGAGCCTACTGCAAAACATAAGAAACAATGGTAATAAATTACCTAAGCCCACAACTCAGAGTTAGAAAGAGAGCAACAAGAAAAGCGCAGTGTAAGCAGAAGGAAGAAAATAATAAAGATAAGAGCAGAAATAGACAACATAGAGACCAAAATAATAATAATAATAATAATAATAATAATAATTAATAAATAAAAAAGATCAACAAAACCAGGAGCTGGTTCTTCGAAAGGACAAACAAGATTGATGAACCTCTAGCCAGGTTCACCAAGAAGCAAAGAGAAGACCCAAATAAACAAAATCAGAAATCAAACAGTAAAAATAACAACAAACTCCACAGAAATACAAAGAATTGTTAAAAAAAAATACTATGAACAACTCTATTCCAACAAACTGGACAACCTAGAGGGAATTAACATATTCCTAGAAAAATATAACCTTCTAAAACTCAATCAGGAAGATTCTAAAAATCTCCAAAGGCCAATAACTCTGGAAGAAATGTAAGCAAGTCATCAAAAAGCTTCCAGCAAACAAAAGCCCAGAGTCAGAGGGTTTCACAGGGGAGTTATACCAAACATTCAAGAAAAAATATAACCTATCCTCCTCAGCCTATTCCAAAAAAAAATTCAAGAGGAAGACACACTTCAAAGCTCATTCTATGAAGCCAGCATCATCCTAATAACAAAAACAGATAAAGATAACACAATGAAAGAGAAATACAGGCCAATATCCCTCATGAACATAGATGCCAAAACCCTCAGAAAAATTCTATCAAATCGGATCCAGAAGTACATCAGAAAGATCATACATCACGACCAAGTAGGATTTATCCCAGGGATGCAAGGATGGTATAATATCCACAAATCAATAAACATGATACATCACAAAAACAAATTGAGTGATAAAAATCACAGAGTTATAACAATTGATGCAGAAAAAGCATTTGACAAAATCCAACAACTATTTGTGATAAAAAAATTCTCAGCAAGGTGGGAATAGAAGGATCATACAATACCTCAACATAATAAAAGCCACATTTGACAAAGTCACAGCCAACGTCATATTCAATGGGCAAAAACTAAAAACTTTTCCACTAGGAACAGGACACTCTCACTACACCTTTTTGACATAGTACTGGAAGTATTAGCCATTGTGATTAGATAAGATGAAGGAATAAAAGGCATCCAAATTGGAAAAGAAGAAGTAAAACTGTCCTTATTCAGAGATGACATGACATTGTACATAGAAAACCCCAAAGGTTCCATCAAAAAAACATTAGACTTAATAAATGAATTCAGCAATGCAGCAGGATATAAAATTAATGCCAAGAAATCTATGGCATTTGTATACACCAATAGTGAACTTACAGACAGGGAGACTAAAAAAAGCAATCCCATTTACCATCGCACCAAAAAAATAAGAAATCTAGGAATCAACTTAACTAAGGAAGTAAAAGACCTATACTTGGAAAACTATAGGACACTGAAAAAAGAGATAGAGGAAGACATAAACAGATGGAAGAACATGCCATCTTCATGGATTGGTAGAATCAAGATCATTAAAATGCCCACACTACCCAAAGCAATTATAGATTCAATGCACATCCAATTAAAATACCAAGGGCATATTTCACAGATTTAGAAAGAATTCTCCAAAAATTCATCTGTAATAAAGAAAAGTCCACAAATAACTATAGCAATCCTGAGAAAGAAGAGCAAAGTAGTTTGGATCTCAATACCAGTTTTCAAGCATATTACAGTCACTGTTCTCAAAAAACAGCCTGGTACTGGCACAAGAACAGACATATAGACCAATGAAATAGAATGGAGAACCCAGAAATCGACCCAAACCACCATGCCCAATTAATATTTGACAAAGGAGGCATGAACAAGCAATGGAGTCAAGACAGTCTCTTCACTAAATGGTGCTGGGAAAATTGGACAGATACATGCAAAAAAAAAAAAAAAAAAAAGAAAGAAAGAAAGAAAGAAAGAAAGAAAGAAAGAAAAAGAAAAGAAACTAGACAGCCAATTTACACCATACACAAAAATAAACTTAAAATTGATTAAGAATTTAAACATAAGACAGGAAACCATAAAAATACTAGAGGAATCCACAGGCAGTGAAATCTGAGACATATGCCGAAGCAACTTCAGTGATCCTCCTCCTAGGGCAATGGAAACTAACTAGAAAATAAACAAAAACAAAATAAATGGAACTACATCAAAATAAAAAAAAAGCTTTTGCATAGCAAAAGAAACCATCAACAAAACAACAAGAAAGCCCACTGTATGGGAGAACATATTTGTCAATGTTATTATTGATAAAGGTTTAATCTTCAACATTTACATGGAACTCGTACAACATAACAAAATGAAGATAAATGATCCAATAAAAAAAATGGGCAACAGACCTAAATAGATACTTTTCAAAAGAAGATAGGGGGAAGGCCAAGAGATATACAAAAACATGCTTTAAGTCACTAATTATCTGAGAGATACAAATCAAAATGACAATGCAGTACCATCTTACACCTGTCAGAATGGCTATCATCAACAAACCAATAAAGGACAAGTGCTGCTGAGGATGTGGAGAAAAGGAATCTTCTTGCACTGCTGGTGAGAATGCAGACTGGTGCAGCCACTGTGGAGAACAGTACGGAGTTTCCTCAAAAATCTAAAAATGGAACTCCCATTTGACCCAGTAATCCCACTTCTAGGAATATACCCCAAGAAACTAGAAACACGAATCAGACCGATATATGCACCCCTATGTTCACTGTAGCACAATTCACCAGAGCTAAGATTTGGAAACAGCCTATATGCCCATCAGCCGATAAGTGGATTAGAAAATTATGGTACATCTACACAATGGAATACTATGCTATAAAAAAAGAGGAATTCTTACCATTTGTAGCAGCATGGATGGAACTGGAGAACGTTATGCTAAGTGAAATAAGCCAGACTGAAAGCAAAATACCACATGATTTCACTCATTTATGGAAAATAAAGAACATTATAACCTGACGAATAAAAAGATAGATACAACCCTAACTGGTTTGGCTCAGTGGATAGAGCATCAGCCTGTGGACTCAAGGGTCCCGTTTTTGATTCCCATCAAGGGCATGTACCTTAGTTGCAGGCACATCCCCAGTGGAGGGTGTAGAGGAGGCAACTGATCAATGTTTCTCTCTCATCAATGTTTCTAACTCTTTATCCCTCTCCCTTCCTCTCTGAAAAAAATAATGGAATATGTGTTTTTTTCTTTCAAAGATAAATACAGTGGCAGTGAAGCATTGAGCAGACTGTCAAATTACAGTGGGAAGGCTGGAGAGTGTTGGGGAGGGGGGAAGAGATCAACCAATGGACTTGTATGCATGCATATAAGCACAACTATTGGACACCAGACACTGGGGGGTGGGATGAGGGCATGTACCAGAGGGTAGGTGAGTCTGGAGGAAGGTCAGTTAATAACAAAAGGAGATATATGTACTACTATTTGTAATTCTTTAAACAATAAAATAAAAAAAATAAAAAACTGTCTCTTATACAAAGGTATCTCTTTTTGCTCTCACATTGATGTTTCTCTCTGTCCCTCTTCCTTCATCACCTCTAAAAATAAAAATAATCAATAAAAACCTGTAAACAAATAAACAAACAGAACACCCTCACCAGCCATTCAAACTGGTCAGTGTGAGTAGCTAAGTGGGCTTATACTTACATGTTCTAGGACTTATAAGGATAAAGTTGAGGAGACTCATTCCTGTCATTCAATGCCACATTGTCATTTTATACATAAACTCCTTCTACATGAAAGAAAAAAAATAACTTCCTACAACCAGCTATGAATAAAACCATCATGACCAGCTTGTCTTCTCCCAGAGCTATTAACAAAAGCATCTCACTATAGTCTGCACCAAAGTACTCGTTTATCATTAAGAGTTGCCATTAATACTTTACGTCTTCTGCTTTCATGAATAATTTATGATATAATTTAGTATTCATTTTAATGGTAAAGAGGTTATTCTACTGGAACAAAATCACCATGCCTGAGTTACATCAGATCAAATATCAACGAAATCAACCAATCATGCTGGCCAAAGAAATAGTTCTGTATTTATATATTTTTATTTTGCTTTCAGTTTGCAAAGACAATAAATATATAGCACTAAAGACTTTGAGCATTCAAAGTTGATCTTTCAATCTTTTATTTGTCAAATATGTGTTGAATACTTACTATGTGCCAATTACTGTTTTAATCAGTGGGGAACCCATATTGAACAAAACAGACAAGGGAGTTGCTATCATGGAGTTCAAATTCTGTTTGTGAGAAATATATGACCAGCAACTGAAAGACTGAAATTACAAATGGAGAACCTGCAGACCATATTTAAAAAAAATAGAATTTTGACCCATAATGTACAGCAACTTGTCCATATGACCAGCCTGCTATAACTCAAGCTTGTAGAAAGTCTGACTTTTATCTCTAGTAATTGACCCAAAAATCTCTAGGACTTGACTGATAATTGATAGCTTCCTTAAATTTTGTCCCTGTCTTCAATTAGGACCAACTAGAAAAAGGCAAATACACACCCATTACCAATCACACAGTATGCCCAGCTTTAAGTTACCATACAGCCGCTTTCCAATGCCAACAGCCTCCAATCAGTTCATACCTGAAGCCATCCATAATTTCCCTATAAAATGTTTTCATTCCTGCCCTATCTGGTTTGGCTCAGTGGATAAAGCGTCAGTCTGAGAACTGAAGGGTCCCAGTATCAATACTGGTCAAGGGCATATGCCTGGGTTGTGGGCTCGATCCCTAGTAGGGGGTGTGCAAGAGGCAGCCAATCAATGATTCTCATCATTGATGTTTCAATTTCTCCCTCCCTCTCCTTTCCTCTCTGAAATCCAAATATATATATATTAAAAAAAATAAGTCAACTTAAAAAAAATGTTCTCATTCTTTTTTCTGCTTTTGAGTCTCTTCAAAACACAAGTGATAGTAGCTGAGCCCCTTGCTATAGACCTCTCTGAAGAAATAGTATTTGCTTTTCAATTAGGTTGATATTAACTCATTTCCCTAAATAAAAATAGTTAATTATAATGTCCAAAATGATAACTACCTTGAAGAAAACATATTGGGGTGATGTCATAGAAGGTGATGGAGTGGTAGTAGAGAATAGCTTAAAGTAGGTGATCAGAGAATGACCAATGAGAGAGTTAGAACTGATCTAAATGACAATAATGAGAGAACATTGTAAACATCTGGTTCGGAGACTTCTTTGCAGAGGTAACAGCATTTTCAGAGGCCATGATGCAGAAACAAGTTGACATATTTATGAAACCAAAAGAGGGTCAATGTTGCCATATCATGATGAATAAGAACAGTTAGAGATAAGGTCAGTTGGTATATAGGAACCTCACTTTGTTGAGCCTCACTTTCTTCAGTTTAGTTTAGGTGTTACTGGAAACATTTCCTGGATTTTCTCTATACATTAAATGTAATTTCTAGAACTTAGTAATATTGTAAGATTTCATCTTATTCTGTGTCTTTTTGTGAGTTGTTAGAAAAGGTTCATCATGGGCTGTTGAACCATCACCATTTTGAATCTGTATTCATAAAAGCCCAGTGACCAAAAAGGCGGAATGACCAGAACAACCAGAATGAGCAGTGACTATGAAGTGCACTGCAGCAGACAACCAGCCTAACCTGGACCCCGATTGCCCCCCAGATAACCTGGCCAACCAGATAGGCCCCCAACACCCTCATCAGGGGTGGGGCCAACCAGCCAATGGCTGTGGTCCCTCCCTGTGGCTGCCCCTTTCCCTGATTATCCCCCATCAGGGGTGGGGCTGGCTGGCCAACCACGCTCAGCCCCTCTCCCTCACTAGTCCAGCCGATGGGCCCCCATCAGGGTGGGCTGGTGGGTTGGACCCCACACATGCACAAATTTGTGCACCAGGCCTCTAGTTTCTTTATAAATAATGAAAATAGCCTCCATCCAAGGGCAGTATTGTATTATAGAAACTGACCAATCAATGGGAAGAGAAAACAAGGATTGTGTCATTTCCTGGATTCTTTTAAAAATAAAGAAATTGGTAGTTATCAGTATTATAAATATTCAAGGTTCAAATTCTACCCAGCCACCATGGTTCATTGGTTGAGTGTCAACTTGTGGAATCAGGAGATCACAGTTCAATTACAGGTCATAGTACATGCCTAGGTTGCAAGCTGGATTCCCAGCATGGGGTGTGCAGGAAACAGCCGATCAATGATTCTCTCATTATTGGTATTTTATATTTCTCTTTTCCTCTCCCTTCCTCTCTGAAATCAATAAAAATATATTTTTTAAAAATGTATTTTAAAAAGATTCAAATCCTAGACTCCTGATTCCAAGTACAATGTCCTTTTCACTACAGCATCCCACCTTCAAGAAGTTTACAGATCCTAGCCAGGTAGCTCAGTTGGTTAGAGCATCATCCAGATACACCAAGGTTAGGAGTTGATTCTCCTGACAAAATTATACCCTTTCATTTTATCACAAGTTTAGAATCTAAATGTTTCCTTTATGGCCTTAGTTGCTAAGAAATTCAGAGCTAAGTCTGGCACTCAATTTACTTAATCCTGCAGTCCAAGGTTTTGAGAATGAATCTCCATTTAAAAATATTTCTATTGAGCCCTGGCTGAATAGCTCAGTTATTTAGATGTTGTCCCTATACACCAAGGTTTCAGGTTTTATCTCTGGCCAGGGCACATACAAAAAATCAATCAATGAATACATAAATAAGCAGAACAACAAATTGATCGTTCTCTCTCTTTCTCCCCCCCCCAAATCAATCATTTCTTTTAAAAGAAAGTTTACAAATTACAGTTTCTTGCATTTATTGAAGAGGTGTTTTGTTTTGATTTTTGTTTTGTTTTGTTTTGTTGGCTGGCTTGGAAACCTATCTTTCTTTTAGGACATGCTTTGTATGTTAACTGACATGTTGCACTAAAAGAAACCTATTCAAAAACCAACTTCAAGTAAACAATGGAATGCTGTCTGTATGATGAATTAGCATCTTTCTCACACATACATATTTATGCACATATGGGCTCCTGTACATTCAAAGGGTTTTAAGCTTCCAGCTTTGTATTTGGTATTCAATATTCTTGAAAAAATGGACTGTATTGGCTTAATTCAATTTATTTTCAAAGCATAAATTAAATTTGAGGAATAAGAATTATAGCATCAAGAGGAATAAAGAATAAAGTAGCAGCTTGACTATATTTTTCTTTCTGCAACAGTTCCCTGTTCTACATGCCAGTGACATCAGGGTAATGCTCATTGTTTTAAACATTTTGATAAAGATCCTCATCTGTTGCAAACACCTCAAAATTATGTTTTTTTAATTCCCATTTTAAATAAATGTCATTCTGTTCACATGGTTGCTTCAACAATTTCTTAAGGATTTTTTAGTATGTTTCCAGCTGAGTCTCTTTTGTTGAAGGGGTGGAGGCCTTACAGAATGTCTTCCCAATATTTTAGTTCTGCCCTGACAAGCTGTCAGTTCTTAACATTGACATCTCTATTTTATATCTTTCCTCCAAAAAAACATTGGCACACTTTCATTTCCTCTTATGAAACATTTTGAGATGTCACTTTAGACTTCAAGGTTGACAAATAATGTTGTATAGAAAATCAATAGTAACTTCATTTTGGTGTGTTGATGAACTTAAAGTAAATGAAAAATATTAAATAATTTGTCCAAGAAAGCAGTAGTTGGAAACCTCAGCAAGATAGTGGTTGCATTAATGATTTTCAATGTAATCAACTCCATTCCAAACATTTCCCTGAACTTTTACACTGGGGGGCCAGATTATTATGATTTCTGATCACTGGGGATCAAGCCTGCAGCACAGGAATATGCCCTTGATAAGAATTGAACTCTGGACCCTTCAGTCCACAGACTGATACTCTATCCACTGAGCCAAACCAGCTAGAGGCTCATGCCTTTTTTATTATTTCACGTTTCTCTGTTCCCCATGGAGACTGGCCTCCCTCATGACAATTAGCACTTTATTATTGCAGTATAGTCTTTCCTTAATTCTTTGAGATTGTAACTCATAGATCATCGATTTGACTGCAAAGCTGTTTTTCATGTACCCCACTTTATGTATTATAAAATATTGCAAACATAAAATAGTAACAATAGCTAACACTTTGTGCTGGGCACCATTGTAAGTTTTTTACATGTGTAGAGTGAGGCAACTCTAAGAATAAACTCATAGATATGTACTACTATAGATGAGGAAAGAAAGGATAAGAAAGTAAGAAAAATGCCCAAGGCCACATGGACAATAAAACGGTACAGCTGAGATTCAATCTCCTGACACTCAAGTCCCATACCCCATAATTTTATCATTTGTGATATATTGCTTGTGTAAGAAGTACCAATATAGAAAACTAGATTTAAGATAGTAACATAAAACTGTATCTCTTCCAAATCTTGTTTCTGAAACCAACAAACTATCACCCACACAGTTAATCTCTTCTGTGTACCTTTCCTATTGAGTGTCTTACTTCTCTTATTAATAAGTAAATACTATTCAGAAGTTGACATGTATCTCTTACACACATACTTTTACAATATCACCATATATTTACCTGCTCATATAAAATATGCATTTTTTATTTGTACTAAATTTATATTTGTTTTCAAAATTTACAGAAATTCTTTCAAAATGTGCATATCCTGTGTATTTCCTCCACCCCTTTCAATACTGATTTCTAGATTTAGCCAAGTGGATAAATGTAGATCTAATTCATTCCCTTTTAATTTATGAATATACTATGATTTATTGTTATTCATTAACTCCCTTAGCTGTGGACATGTTATTTTATATTTTTTCCACTTGAAACAATGTCACTACAAAGAGCCAACTCCATGTCTCTATGGAATTGCTGAGTAATACTCTACCCTAGGTATTGCAAATTATTTTCCAAGGTGGTAACACCAATTTACATTTACACCGGCACTCTAAGAGAGTTCTTTTGCTAAATTCTTAGGAAAATTGGGGATAATCTTTTTTTTTTTTTAATTAACAAACTTATTTTCCAATTCTCTATTTGACGTGTATGCATTAGATTTCAATGTCCCTGGCACCTAGCACCTAGAGCCTATATTTGGGACAGAAACTGCTGTGGACATACCAATAGTATCCCTTAGTGCATATTTCTCTGTCTTTACTCTCTTTTTGATGTGCTGATTATTTTTAGTTGAATTTTGTCAAAATAATCATTCTTCTCCTTTATAGTTTGTATTTTTTGTACCTTATCTAAGAAATTATTCTCTATGTTGAAGTCCAAAGGATATTCTAAAATATTTTTCTCTGAGTTTCAAAGATTTATCTTTACATTTATTTCCTTAACTGATGTGAAATTGATTCTTATGCATGGTGTGACTCCAATTCTTATTTTTCTCATATGAATAACCAATTTTCCCAGTATCATTTCTTGGTGCCCATTCTTTCCTTGCTGATCTTTAATGTCACTTTTCTCATAGATCAAATTAATATATATGTTTCTAGGGCTGTATACTTTATCTTTTCATTCATCCATGAATTCACCAAATATCAAGAAACTACTCTATGGCAGCATGATTCTTGGTGTGTTTTTTTGTTGTTGTTATTTGTTTGTTTTGTTTGTTTGTTTGTTTGTTGTTTGTTTGTTTTTTTAAAAAATATATAACCCTGAAAAAAATAGGCAAGAATCTTTGTCTCCTTGTAGCTTAAATTCTTGGACTATGGGTGGGGCAAATATATATAAAATATAATAGAGAAGTATATAATATAGTGTATATTTATATTTTTAAAATTTTTTGTATTTACAGATACTTCATATTACCATTTGAATTTTAGCTAGTTATATTCTACAAAATATTTGCTTGAAGTTGAGATTAAATTTTGATTGAGAATGCCTTAACTCTATAGATCAGTTTTGAGAAAATTGATATTTTAATAATATTGAGTCTTGACACACTTTTTTTTTTAAACATATTTTATTGATTTTTTACAGAGAGGAAGAGAGCGGGATAGAGAGTTAGAAACATCAATGAGAGAGAATCATCGATCAGCTGCCTCTTGCACAACCCCTACTGGGGATGTGCCCGCAACCAGGTACATGCCCTTGTCCGGAATCGAACCCAGGACCTTTCAGTCCGCAGGCCGACGCTCTATCCACTGAGCCAAACCGGTCCCGGCTTGACACACTTTTTGAGATAGAGTTAAATATAGATATAGATACAGATGTAGGTATAGATATAGATATAGATATAAATATAGATATAGATATATAGATATATATTACTTCTAAATTTTTGAAATACATTAGAAAATTTAGTGATACCTTAGAGAGCATAAAGTCTTTTGATCCTTTCTTTCAGTTGACATATTTCTAATATACAATTAGCAGTTAATACATTCATATTACAAAATTGTTCAGTTTGAAATAAGCAAACAGTGCTACATTTTTTAAACCTTTTGGAGACATTTATAAAACTGTGACTATTTTAAAAATAATTATACTTAAACATTCAAATTCTTTTTATTTTGATGAATACCTAACTATAGTTCAATTGCCAAGTCTAAACCTTTGCCATAATTTTTGTTACTCTTTGACTCATTTTAAGAAATAAATTCTATAAATATTCCTTGGATTGTAGCATGAAAAATCTAATTAAAATGCAGTAATAATTTTTGCCAGACTGCATTTTTTCTTATCTTTTATAGAATTTGAAATATATAATGCATACACACACATGAGAAATCCACATTATGAGCAAACACTCATTTGCTGTGGTGATTACTTTTTCAAAAGGCACTTTCTGGCAGCTGCAGGCACTCATCAGCATCCTTACAGCAATTTTGTTCTCATCAAAAATACAAACCTTATCTGGAAAGAAATGAAGTTGGTTATTCAACAATCCCTCCAGAAAGTATGCATATAAAACAACGTTTCTCTTAAAGTAAGTGCTTATTGTAAAGGCAAGTTTTTCTTCCCATACATTTTTGAGATTTGCCTTAAAAAATTAATCATGTACCTAAAGTACATGTTATAATTTCATTCAACATATGTTAACTGAGTTCTTAGTATGTGGCAGGTACTGTGCTTAGCAATGGGGACATCATAGTACATGAATCACAAGCAATCTCTGCTTTCACAGAATTTGATAGGGACAGTCAAATTGATAAGTAAAAGACAAGTCTTCCTCATAAGTGATTTGATGAGAAACACTGGAAACCAGTGAAGCACAGAGAAGAGGGGGGGAGGGACACATTGGAAATTTAGGGAATCCAGAAGCTTTCTTATAGAAGATGACAGCTGATCTGAGATCTGAAAGATGAGAAGGTGTTAAAAGTCAAAGAATAATAGAGGCTGGCATAATGAAGAGAATGTCCAATATCCAGGAAGTGAAGAACACCAACATGCTTGGGAAAATGCAATCATCATTGAAAAATGGTGCATGTCCAGCCATCATTGCTTAGTGGTTCAGAATCAACCTATGAACCAAGAGGTCATGGTTTGATTCCAGGTCTGGGCTCAATTCTTGGTGGTGGAGGGGTGGGGGCGTGCTGGAGGCCACCAATCAATGATTCTCTATCATCATTGAATCATTGATGTTTCTATTTCCCTTTCCCTCTCTGAAAATCAATAAAAATATATTTTAAAAAAAGAAAAATGATGCAGCATGAAGCTGGAAAATGTCATACTCCAAATCATAAATGGCTGTTTGGGCCACATGGAAGAGTTTGGGTTTTTTATAAAGAAAATGGAAAATATCATGTCATTTTTCAGAAGGGTAGTGGCTTGTTGAGACACATTTTAGATAGATCAAGTTGAAAGCTTTTTGGGAATGGGTTGTAGTGAAACATGAATGGCATCAGGTCTTTTAAGAGCTGGATATAAACGAGGGTTGAATAGGAAAAAAATCTATTAATGTGGAAAGTATGAGATACATTCAAGATGCATTCAGTTAAAAGCATACACATTATATTTATGTATATATGTATGTTTGTGTATGCATGCATGTATGTATTAGATGCTAAAAGTGAGGAGAGGATAACCCCAATGACTTCCAGGTTTTTTACACAGTTTGCTTAATACATAGTCTTCCCATTCACCAATTCTGACAACACACCAACACACAAGTAAAACCAATGTTATGATAAAGAGATGATAAGCTTGATTTTAGACACTTTGAGTTTAAAGCATGCATAAGACATTCAACCAGAGATACGCCATGGTTTTCGAGGAATCTTATGGTTAGGACAGGGATACAAACTACATACAAATGTTTGAGAGGAATAATAATTTATTTGGTAACCAAAGCAACTGGAAGATAAGATATTATTTATGGAATATACAGAATGATAATAGACAGAATATGGCTCATTATTGAGCCCTATAACTACTCCAACACTCAAAGTATATATAAAGAAATAAGAATATGAATTCATTTGAAAAGAAATAAAGATACCACAATGGCCAGTGTGCACAGTAGTTAGAGCATCAGCCTGCACATTGAAGGGTCAGGAGTTCTATTCAGGTTAAGGGCACATACATGGGTTGCAATCTCCATACTCCTGGCCAGGGCACATGTGGGAGGCAACCAATGGATATGTCTCTCACTTTGTTATTTCTCTCTCTCTCTCTTCTCCCCCCCCCCCCCCCCCCCCTCTCTCTCTCTCTCTCTCTCTCTCTCTCTCTCTCTCTCTCTCTCTCTCTCTCTCTCTCTCTCTCTCTCTCTCTCTTCCTTCTTCCCTTCTACTTTCTCTAAAAGTCAATGGAAAAAATATCATCTGGTAAGGATTCACCCAAAAAAGTTTTATTTCCTGCCTTAGTCTCATTCTTAGTCTCATTCTTTTTCCTTCCTTCCTTCCCATAGACAGCCAATATCATGATTTGTCCACGTACAGTAGTCTTTTATTGTGTGTGTAATTTTTATTAGTTTCTCAATTTACAGAAATGGTATCAAACAATTTATCTTTCTGAAATTTTTCTTCTTGCACATTATTGTTTTTATCATTTATTTTTGTTAATACAGACAGACCTAGTGCATTCATTTTAATTGTGCAAATATGTGAGAACTTAATTATCCAATTTTCTATCAATGGTTTCTAGTTTTTCACTAACACCAACAAGACTGCAATAAATACCTTTGTACCATTCAATGCCTTCATCTTCTTTTGCATATAAGCAAGAAAAGTTTCACTGAGGTACATAATTAAAAGTGGAGTGCCTAGTGGGTAGGCAATTTATTTTTTGTTTCATTGATTGATTCATTGATTTTGTGTGTTTTTTAGATTTCACATATAAGTGAAATCATATGGTATTTGTCTTTAAATGTACTAGCTACTATTTTTTTTCCCAAATGATCATTACAAATTTATAGTTCCAGCAACATCATTTGACAGTTATCAATTTCTAAAACCTTTCCAAAATTGGAGTTCAGTTTTAATGTTAGCTAATCAAATGAGCATGAAAGTTTCTTAGTTTTATTTTTTACTTCACATAAAAGATTGATAAATTTATATACTCAATGATTTTTATTTTCTATTTCAACTATTATAATTTATGTTGCTTGTTTTTTATTCGTATTTGTCATTTAAATACTAATAATTTTGTTATATATATTGCAAATAACTTCTCTCACTATGTAGTTATCTTTAACCTTTTTATGGAATGTTTTTTGGGGTGATCTTGTTATAAGAACATATTTATTATTTCAAATATATAAATAAATATATGTTTTACATTTTAATTTATTTTTAAATCATATTTTATTATGTTTTTTAAATAAATTGTTATTGATTTCAGAGAGGAAAGGAAAGTGAGAGAGAGATAGAAACATCAATGATGAGAGACAATCATTAATCGGCTGGTCGAGCTTGCAACCCAGGCATGTGCCCCTGACCAGAATCAAACCCGGGACCCTTCAGCCCACAGGCCAATGTTCTATCCTCTGAGCCAAACCATCTAGGGCTCTTAAATGGTTTTTATTCTCTTTAGAATTTATTCTTTGCATGAGGGATGATGATTTTTTCCCCCCAATATGTAAAATCGGGTGTTTTCCCACCAAGTTCACAAATGTGTCAGGTTCTGATCCTGGGCTTTCTATTGTACTTATATGTTTTGTCTATACCTATATTGGTTTCACACTGTCTTATTTGTTGTAGTTATATAATAAGTCTGTATATATGGTCTGAGAAATCTCTCATCTTTGTTACTCTCCCACCTTAGAAATGTCATTGATGTCCTTTATATTATGAGTGATATCACTTTCTCAAGGACTGCAATGTGGTTCGTCCCTAAAACACACAAGATGTTGCCAAGGCCTTTAATAGATAAGATAAAATAACCTCTTTAATAGATAAAACATACCATTATAATACAGCATCAAAGGTATATCTGGCTCAGAACAACAAACCTTGCTCACATAATGCTAATAAAGACAGCCAATCTCAAGGAGAAGCTTACTATAATCCTGTTTGATACTATTTCCCTATTTTACAGATTATTTGAATCAACTCAAGTCATCTGTAGTCAGTGGTGGAATTGCTTATCCGCTACATTTTACAGCTTCTAAAGTTATTGAACACATATTACTCTATTTGTAAAATCCCAACAGATGGTTCACTGCTTAGCTGCTGGAATCTCAGCATTGTTATTCCAAAAGCCTTTGTGCCCACTTTTTGAAAACCTCACTGTTTCATCTTTACCTTCCTGGGGCCAATCACTTATCTACAAAGCATGCTATTTGTCACTGAACGGTAGAATTATAAATCTTCTGTGTGTAGCTCAGCATAATGGAATAGGTGCAGAGCCTCTCAAAAACACTGCTTTCAAGAAGTGAGACTATTACATGTTCGTGGAGACAAAACAGTTTATTGCATTTTAGGCAGACCTGATAGAATCTACAATATTGATCAAATGTCATTGGTGGATGCATATAAATGTAACAGATAATACTCACTACATCTCTTTGCAGTAGTTCTGACCAAAAGCATTTGGAACATACCCTGTATTTTCTGTTTTCTGTATTTTACTTGAAAATGTAGCCTGAATAATTCGTAAAATTTGTGTAATTTATTTTGAGTCCTAAGATATCAACACAGAAATATCTCACAATAAAATAAGCAAGAAGGTAGTGTTTGAGTATTGCCAATTGCAAAGTAATAAGTTCATGGTGTCCTCATGCAATTCACATGTTTTACTTTAGGATTCTAATAACAAAAATGTTGTTTTTGGACAATTAACGATAGACATATTCAATCATGAAAACATTGGCTCATTTGATTGTTGCCTCTGAAGGTTTTCTAATAAATTTGAACATCATTTTCTCTTTCTTTGTGCATCACATATTCTATGGCATTTGAGACCCATCAGATTGAGGCCAAAGACCAATTTAATTCAGCATACATATAAATGTAGGTGTGCACAGATACACATGCAAACTGATTCACACATACAATTTCCATATTTAATATTATTTCTCACTTTAATTAAAGATACTGTTTTATTTTTGCTTCAATGTTCCTGTAGCAGGAAAATATGGAACATTTTTGTAAAAACCATCTCACAGGACTGCTGAAGGTTAACTGTGTAGCTATAAAGTGCTTATCAGAGATGGTGTGTTTTATCAGTGTTGGTTTCTTTCTTGTTCCCACTTCTCAGATACTAAAAGTCAATTGCCAATAGCAAACTAGGAGTTTAAGAGAACAGTAAATCAAAGCCATTCGTTAAGCACATATTATAGCAGGGGTTGGGGAAGAATAGCAAGAAAGATAAAAATAAGTAAAAACCAAAATTTGATAAGACCTGCTTTCCCAAAGGTTTTAGTCTCATGGAAAACATTAATAGAGCATATGTTAGCAATTGCCAAGCATTTAAGTTTGATCTGATATATCTGTTTATTTAAGCTTTTGGTATCCAGATAAAATTTTTGACATTTTTTCAAAAATTATTGAAATGTTTCCATTATTTCCATAGAAGTGTAGTAAAATGCATATTCAAAAAATACATACTCTTTATGAATAACTGCTTACCAATGGTGGTGATGTTAATCTGTCCAAGTGTTTCTCTGATAGCTTATTTCTGAATATCAGTAACCCTGTACATCAGAATATATGTAAGAGAAGCTTCCTCTTATAACCATTTGGTATTAAACACCTACTACCTATATGTGCTACCCATATGCTAGGTGCTAGGAATCTGTACTGAATATAACAAACATTGTCTGTACTCCAAGATCCGAGTCATTTGTGACATGTATTTGTCAAGTTGTGGATAGTTCCCCTGTGTCAGTCATGTCCTTCCCATTAACTTGCTACAATGTGACCAGAACTTTCCTTTGTAGGAATTCTATGATTATCACAGCCACATTGGCCTTCCTAATGTGCACATGTTGTGCACTATATATACACATACTTCATAGACTCTTCCAGACAATTCTATGAGTGACATTATAATCCCCATATTAAAAATAAGAAACTGAGGCCTTAAGACTTTTCATGTGTGTACAAAACAACACAGCTTATACCTGGTAGATCTTGTATTTAAACCTTGGTCTTTTAAATTAATTCTTTATGCTACTACTTGTTTTTTAAAAGGAAAATCCAGGTTTTGTGGAGTCTGAATCTTATATAATCAGTAGATCTCCTCAGGGGGTAAACAAGAACATAATGGAAAATTAGATATGAACATGGCTATTTATTAAGAATAAGAAAACTACTGAAGCTTAAAATTTAGAAATCCCTTTAGGCTATTTATCAGAAATGCTTACATGGTAATATTCCTTGATAGCAACCTGAATTCCTCTTCCAATGTTTAACATTTCACAAAAACCAGCACACCCAGAGCAAACTGAGTCCAGAACAAGTACTAGGCCCTGAAGCTTAAATTTCATATGTTTCAGAGTAAACCCACCTCTATTCTCACTCAAGATGTTAATTATTGAGGACATGGACTCTGCACCTAATTTATCCTCACCTTGCAAATACTCTAATTAGATAAAACATAAAGAATCCTTTGAGAGCAGGCAGTCATTCCCTAAAACCAACACTTATTGGAACATTCAGGATACACACTAAGCATATGGAAATCCTTAATTGACTATCTATATATAAAGATAGCACAACTTCTCATCCCAACCTCCCTACCTCATGCACAAACACATGCACACACACACATGTGCTCAAACACCAAATCAAATAGCGGTTAAATGCTATAATACACTATAACCCTATTTTTAGCCTGTGATTATATTTTGAATATAAAAGCATAATATTAACAGCATATATGGGTATTGAAAATTAAATGAAATCAAGATTCATTTTACACAAAGCAGAATTAATACAACAATGTTTTTATTGTATCTTGACCCCCCTGATTTCAGAGGTCATGTGTTTATGTTGCATTTTCCTGCTAACACTCCTTTATTTGGGGCTGGGTTCATGATAATTCTCTAGTAGGTTTTATGAGATTATTATAACTCTGGTAGATCTAACAGTATCACAAGATAACTCTTTTAAAAAATCCTAAATCTGCCTTTATAGAGGATATCAATTATACAAGCAGATTTAATTGTATACTTTGGAGGGATATGGACAGGGGAAGAATCAAGGCTGACTCTTTCTTTCTGATGGGTACAATTTATTTCACATTGAAATCCAGGTTTCTCTCAAAATTCTTAAAAATTAAACAAACCGACATACATTTAAATGAATTTTATATTTAATTGCATTGTTACAGCCATAGATAAGTGGCCTTTTGTTTAAGCAGCCACAATAGAACAGCTGGTCAGCTGGAGTGTTTTCCTGAAGAGTTGTGATCTGAAAAAATAATTGAAGAATGTGTAAGTGAAGCAAGTGTAACATATTTTATGAATTTTCATTCTATGCATTGAATATTCATGTACCCAAAGTCAACATGCCAGCAACATACCCTTTCCCATTTCTTTTGTGTGGCTTTGTCCAACTGTGGGAGAGTGTGGCTACCTTGGAAACAAATTACTTCCCTTCTATGACAAAACCTAAGAGAATTCAGCAACTATGAAATGCATCTAATATATTGTCAAGAAGATATGATGCTTTTCTTGATTAATAGGATTAAGAAGGTGATGTGTTTATTGACATCCACTCCAGACAAAAACAATCACATAACCTTTCTTTGTTATATTGTCAGTAGACCAGCGAACATATTCTTCTCAGGTTTCCTAGCAATTGGAAGTCCCACTAAAGCAACAGCATATATAGCAAACAAGAAAAGAGCACTCTAACTCAGCTAATTAATTAGTAATGGGAAAATGATTTCTCACAAATGTAGGTTGCTGAAATTACACAAATTTTTGGGCAAAAGCAATTTGTAATTTCTTGTTGCTTAGAAGGCTCAAAAAATATTTTTCCTAAGTTCCTTCTGGTATTATCATTTTATTAATGTGTGTCTTCCCCTGGGCAAAGTGAATAAATCAAATATATAATTTTAGATGCATAGCTACTTTAAAACAAGACAACAAAATAAACCTGCTATGATTCTGGTCTTTAGTTCTCTTCACTCTTTTCATTTTGCAATGCTTTGACAATCCAACAACTGTGCTGTCAAGTTTAGAATTTAAATAGACTTTCACAGAATGCTTCATGAACACCAGCTATAATGTCAGCAACCAACTCCATCTTTAGTTTGTCTTTAAACAGAAAGCATAGACTCAAGATGACTCTTGCCAGCCACAGCTTGAGAGGTAGGCTCTAAGGATGGTTTTCCCATCTGGGAGAAGTCAAATAGAATCAGAAGACAAAATGTGTGGCAAAAGAAATGCCCACATCCCTCAGAAGTTGGACTGATACTACTTTTTGAAAAATAATGCTCTTGTTTTAAAATTATTCTTGTTACATAATTTAATGTAAGTTGTGTAGGATACAAATTCAGTTGCTGAGCAAGTACACATCCTGCCAATAAGGCCAAACTGATACCACTGCTTTATTAGTATTTTGAACATTTGTGGAAATTACCGAAGTTAGAATTCTTTCATTGGCCTGGTGTAGGCAGAAAGAAAGACAGGAAGCAGGGAAGAGACTGAGAGGATGGCAAATCAATAATCCCCTGCTGGATGAAGTTTGCTAGAGGAAAAGATATAAAACGACAAGACTAAGGAAAGAATTTAGGGAGGAAAAGAGATACACTAGGGAAAGGAGAGTCAGATTTGGCAGGAAAAGCAAAAGGCATTTTGTTACTATTTTATAACATAGAGTAAGAGCTGATTGAGAAACTCAGGAAAAAAGAGTAAATGAACAAGTTGTACATTGTGAAGAGGAACATTGAAATAAAGCATTGAACAACGTGAAAACCATAGAGCCTTTTGTACTGAGGGAAGAGAGAGAACAACAACAACAAAACATTAAAATGTATGGAGCATTCATATTCATATTTTTAGAAATATTTTTGTGTGTTGGTCCATTGTACAGAATAAGGAATTGATGAATATGTGGATGCAACATCCCTGCTAAGCTGTTTCTTTGCAGGGTGGCCGCTTTTACCTGATTTTTAGCTAATATTCCTGCATCTTGATCATAGGCCTGCATGCTCTTGTGTCTGGTAGGTATTTATTCCCATTGGGATGTGATAGTAAGAATAATATCATCTTTGATCATGATTCCAAAATGCCTTAGTGTAAAATTTTGCCATCAGGTATAGTGGCCAATAGAGCATGTGACCATTGAGCACTTGAAATATGGTAGTCCAAATTCAGATGAGATAAAGATATTTCTCAGATTTTTAATAATTACTATAGGAATAAGAATGGAAAATATATCTGTTTTTATATTGGTAGTATTAAAATGATCATATATTTGATATAATAAATATTAGTAAAATTAATTTAATTTGTTCATTTTCGTTTTTTTAATATGATTACTCAAAAACTTAAAATTGCATATGTGACTCACATTTGTGGCTTGCATGATAATTCTCTTAAATAGTGCTGGTGTAGAATGTATGGATGGGAATTTTACCTTTCTGCACATTGTGAATTCTATTCCAGTTCAGATGTTACACCCTCAGTGTAAAACACAGCATGTTCTATGTTAACATGGGTTTACCCAAGGGAATGCACATTAGAAAATGGTAATTTTGTGAATGACAAAGGCAATCATTTTTGTAGAGAGCAGAACTTGTTCATGGACATTTCATGATTCAAGGATATGTTTTAAGTGAATCAAAGAGTCAGGAGCTGAAAATAAACCAGCTCATTTGATACTTCACTAGCAGTTTTATCTTAACATCTTTTTTGTGAATTTAGCCTTTTGATTTCATCTATTGTTTTCTTTCTAAGCTGAAAATATCTGCTGAATGGGGCATAGCAATAATCATTAAGCTTGTATTAAAATGGGGGACTGAGCTCATAAGGAACTTTACTATCAAAGCCATCCCAGTTTTCCCTAAATACTATAACCAAACAGGTCTAAAGGATTTGTTGAAAAAAATCTGTTCAGAAATTGGTTTATAGGCATTATCTTGCTTTAGCGGTGTGTATCTGTCTTCATTGTTAGGATTCCCGAGTGTTGTCAGGATTAAAATTAGAAGAATAACATTATCTTTATATTGACACCCCAGTGTATCATGTACTTTTATGTTGTACTGAACCAAGAACCATGCTGCCAATGATGTGGAAAACCCAAAGGTTTTCTAATTTGCACATGCAAGAAAAAAATTTTCCTTGTAAAGCTGATAATACCTGATAAAATGCCTTTGAATTCAAAGTGAGATTTTCTAACAGAATCCATCTTTTAACAACATATACAGGCACAAAGTAGATAAATGCATAAAAAGTTGTTTCATCCAGCTATTAAGTTTGACTTTACTACTGGAGGGTGCATTGTGGGATACTAAGAAAAGAAACTTCATAACGATTAAAATCTAATAGAAGTTATTTCCTTACTATCCATGGAAAGTTAACTATTAGTATTAGTGTGTCTATAAATGCTGAGGGCAAATGGAGTGTTCAGATGAAAAATCAGAGCTAGAGGTCAGAGAAGGACAATTCCATTACAAAATAAAAAGTGGTAGTAAAAAGGAGGAAATTTGAGTAGAGAGGTTTGGGATTAAGGTTCTATTACTTCAAAATCTGAGTAAATAACCTTATCTCCCTGAGTCTAGGTGGCAAAAGTTGTTGGTTTTTTGGAGGGATTTATCCTCCTATAATAATAATCTGATGGACACAATTCAGATCATTTCGCTTCTTTAAATATCACTAATTGAATTTTACTTGTGTGGCAGACTTTATTAAAATCTGTTCAAGTACAGAGAAAGTACATGCCAGAGGAACACAATAAAGTATATACTATTTAAAACTAATATCCTCAAAGCTTCTTTTAATTTATTGAATTTCATGACATCTGATCATGTTACCAGCCTTTCCTGTGTTTTGTATTCAACCTCTTCCTTCCCTCATCTACACAGATTCCCATACCCAGTTTCTTTTATTACTATACTAGAGGCCCAGTGCACAAGGAGGGGAGGGGTGTCCCTCAGCCCACCCTGTATCCTCTCTTATCTGGGACCCCTTAAGAGATGTCTGACCATCCGTTTAGGCCCAATCCTACATGGGGATCGGGCCTAAACTGGAGGTTGGGCATCCTTCTCACAATCCAGGACTGCTGGCTCCCAACTGCTCGCCTGTCTCTGCCTGATTGCCCCTAACAGCTTTTGCATGCCAGCCTGACCACTCCCTAACCAATCCCCAGCCAGCCTGATCTACACCTAACTGCTCCTTGGCCAGCCTGGTAACCCCTAACTGTCTTTTCCTGCCAGTATGGTTGCCCCTAACTATCCTCCCCTGCAGGCCTGGTCCCCCCCAACTGCTCTTCCTTGTTGGCCTGATCTCTCCCAACTGCCCTCTTTTGCTGGCCTGGTCACTCCCAACTGCTCTCCTCTGTTTGCCCAGTCACCACTAACTGCTCACAACTGCCCTCCCCTGCAGGCCATCTTGTGGTGGCCACATTTTGTCACATGGGGGCAGCCATCTTTGACCACATGGCGGTGGCCATCTTCTGTCTTGGAGTGATGGTCAATTTGCATATTATCGATACTCTTTTATTAGAGAGGATTAGGCAGAGCAATTTAGTTCTCCTTTTGACTCATTATTAGCTCATCCTATCAAAGTATGCTGAAGTGTGTGTGAGGTTTAGCAGGGGAGAAAAAGTAGCAATAAAACTAAAAAAGTCTAACAAGATATTTGGAAAGACAATTTTCACTATTCTTAAGGTAATTTTTATATAAAAACAATGTTTTTCAACCCCCAAAAGTAAATGACATTACTTTAGTATTTTTTGTTTGTTTGTTTGTTTGTTTTTTAAAAAAATATATTGTATTGATATTTTACAGAGAGAAAGGGAGAGAGATAGAGAGCTAAAAACATCGATGAGAGAAAAACATCGACCAACTGCCAATGTACATGCCCTTGACCGGAATTGAACCTGGGACCTTTCAGTCCTCAGACCGACGCTCTACACTGAGCCAAACCGGTTTTGGAGACATTACTTTAGTTTTAAACATTGCATATGATTAGATTCTTTAGTCAACTGAATTAAAACGCCAATTCAATTATGACAACCCATGGAGTTCATATAAACTGTGGCCAGTAGAAAGGGCTTATGCAGTCAACATAAATAGTGTCTAGTTAAAAGGTCGAGTGTGAAAAGACTGTACTTTCAAAAGTTTTCTTTTTCTTCTTTATTTTTCTCATTAATTATTTTCAGGAACTTTATCATCCTTTGTAAAGACGTATAGACTGAGATGCACTAAAAGGACTTCCTACTTATTTATTTGTCCTATACAAAGGACAAATTCTTCTGTAATTCTGCCATAGCATTTTCTAATAAAAACTCATCCTGCTACATTCACCAAATGTGCATAATAGTGTTGCCCAGGTCCCAATCTGTCTGTATTACCTTGTCATCAGTGTCTGCAATTGAATTTCAAAATTATTTCCTTTAGTCAATTTGATAGATGTGGTATAAAGTTAGAATACTTTTATTAATTATTTATACCTTTCTGGAGCAATCTTATTTAATCTTTACAACAACTCTGTAAGACAGGGCCTTAAATCAGTAAAATTTTAAATAAAAAATTTAGTTTGTGAGCAGTGAAGCCATTCACTCAATACAACACAACTGGTAGGTGACAGAGCCAGAATTCAAAATCAGGTGTGTCTGAGCACAATTTTAACTCTCACTGGATGGACTAGGAAAGGCTACATGGAGAAGATGGCATTTGAATTGGTTCCTGAATAATAATGAGCAGGATTTTGAAAGATGGAGATCTATGGAGATGGAAGTTCAGAGGGAACATTCCAGATTGAGAGCACCATAGCAAAAAATGACATCATTGGGAGAGAATGCATGTCACAAGCCTGTGATGACACTTCTAGGAAATTAGTTTGCAACAAGATATTTTCAATCATGAGCCTATTACTGGTAAGCTATATTTAACTAGCCCCACCAACCACAGTATTATATATTAATCTATAGCTTCAGATCTTGTCATGCCAAATAACTTCAAGACAGCAGGTGAGGCTTAGAGCTATTTCTTTTCTATAAAAAAAATAACTCCTTGAATCATGAAGGGAAGTTAAAAAGAAGCAGTCTCGAGTAAAATAAGAAAACCTGAAAAGCTCTAAAATAATTAAGAGAAAAATGAATTTTACTTTATAATGTTTCATAATAAAGAAAACTGGGTAAGAGGACACTAGTGTTTTTGACAAATATTGACAAATTCCCTTACATGAATGTACTTCATTTGAGAAATCTCCTTTTGTTACACCATCAACACCTGGTTTTAATCATTTATCATTGTTAGTGGAAGTCCGTTGACTTTTTGAACAAAATTGTCTGAACTTACACACTTTATTAATGAACTAGAGGCCCAGAGCAAGAAATCCTGCATAGTTAGGGTCCTTAGACCTATCTTGTGAGCAGGCCCATCTTCTGCCTGCTCAACAGTCCCCTGTCCAACCCTGCCTCAGCCACCAGCCACCCTGTTCCCCTTGCTTGTCCCAGATCCTGCCCCACCGCCTCTGCTGCCAACCACCCATTTCCCCTTGTCAGGCCCCCACCTCATCGAAAGTGGTCAAGCGGTCATTCCAGTTGTTACGCTTATTGTCGCTGGCCTTTCATTTTATAGAATGTGAAATCAATACTAATAATAGAGAAATATGCAAATTATCTGTTACAGCATCACACCACGACTGGATCAGCAGGCTGCATCCACACCCTCTGCTCAGGCAGTTGCAAGGCATGGGGTAGGGTAGGATATGATAGGAGGGGATAATAAAGGAGAAGGAGAGGAACGAAGGCCTGCATGCAGACAGGCTGGAAGGAGAAACAGAAATACAGAAAGGGAACAAGAAAAAGACACAGGGATGGAAAAGGGAAGGAAGCGTGGGGCTGCAAGTGGGAGGGGGTTGTGACCCCGGCGGGGAGGAGAGCAGGTGCACCCAGTGAGAGGCAGGATGGGACCCCTGCCGAGATGCTGGAGGAGGGTGGTGGCCCTAAGAGTGGGCCATTGGCTGGGTCCAGGACAGAGTGGTGGATGGTCCAAGGCCTTCTGTGTGGAGGCACTCCTGCTTTGTGGTGGCAGCAGCAGCGCCCGGGGCCTCGGCCACCCTTGATGGTAGGAGAAAGATGGGAAGAAGGATGATGGAATAGAAGTAGGAAATAAGGAGGAAAGAAAAGTTTATAAATGATGAGTCAGTAGGAATATGTGTTACATAAAGGAAAGAGAAAAATTGTGTGAGAGGCAGAAGCCAATAAGGAAGTCAAATACAATTGTGTGTGAAGAAGATAAGATTTTTTTTAAAGGTTAAACAGGGTGACCAGGCCATGTAATATATAATTTGCTTCAAATATTGAGAAAACCAAAATTGATTTAAATTTTGTTATTTAGACTCCTATCTTTGTGTATTTCTCAGCACCCCCCCCCCCCTGAATTGATTTCTACTTTCATATCATTGTGGTCAGAGCAGATATTATTTCAATCTTCTTAAATTCATTGAGATTTGTTTTGTGTTCTATACTAGAAAATGTTCCATGCACAATTAAAAAGAATATATATTCTGTTGCTTTGGGGTAAAATGTTCGGGAGATACTAATTAAATCCATCTAATCTGGTATATGATTTAAGACTGCTATTCTCTTGTTGATTTTCTGTCTGGAAGATCTTTCCATTAATGTCATTGGGGTATTTAAATCTACTATGATTGTTTTACTGTTGATTTCTTTTATAGCCATGCAGATTTGCTTTATATAGATACTCCTTCCTTTGGTACACAAATGTTTATAAGGTTTATATCCTCTTGTTTGATTGTTACCTTTATTGTTATGTAATGTCCTATATCTCTTACTATTGATATAACCTTTATTTTAAAGTCTATTTGGTCAGCTCTCTTTTCATTTCCATTTGTGTGAAATATATTTTTCCCTCCCTTTACTTTTAGTCTATGTATCTTTCATTCTGCAGTTGATATTTATTGACAGTATATATATGGGTATTGTTTCTTATTCACTCATTTAACCTAAGTCTTTTAATTGGAGCATTTAATCAATTTACATTTAAAGTGAATATTGATAGGTACACATTGATTGCATTTTATTCATTTAACTATGTTCCTCTGTTGCTTTTTTCCCCTTTTCTTCTTCTTAAAGAAGAACCTTTAATATTTCTTTCAATACTGGTTTGGTAGTAACAAACTCCTTTAGCTTTTTCTTGGTTTCATGGGGCTTTGAATAAATCTAGATATGGTATATATCCAAAACTACATCATTTATTGATTATTTATTATTTGCTACTTGTCTAAATTTCATTATCTTATTTATTCCTCACAAAAATAATAAGGTAGAATATAAACGAACCCTAATTATTTCCCCATATTGCAAATGGGAAAAGTGATAATCAGAATAAATGACATTTTTAAAAAATGTAAAACTAGGTCCATCAAATGCCAAGGCTCAAGCACCTAATATTATACTATATTATAATATCTGGTAGCTTAGAAAGACATGAAAAGATCAGAGTACCAAATAATGAATAGGTATGATTGCATTTTATTATAATTATTAGAGGCCCGGTGCATGAAATTCATGCACAGGAGGGCATGTCCCTCAGCCCAGTGTGCACCATCTCCAATCTGGGACCCCTCGGGGGATGTCTAAGTGCCTGTTTAGGCCGTATCCCACTGGGAAGTTGGACATCCCTCTCACAATCCAGGACTGCCAGCTCCCAACTGCTCGCCTGCCTGCCTTCCTGATTGCCCCTAACCGCTTCTGCCTGCCAGCCTGATCACACCCTAACCACTCCCCTGCCAGCCTGATTGACGCCTAACTGCTCCCTTGCCAGCCTGATTGCCCCTAACTTCCCTCCCCTGCAAGCCTTGATTGTCCCCAACTGCCCTTTCTTGCAGGCCTGGTCCCCCCCAACTTCTCTCCCCTGCAAGCCTGGGTCCCCTCTACCCCCAAACTGCTTTTCCCTGCAGGTCCAGTCACCCCCAACTTCCCTCCTCTGCTGGCCTGGTTACCCCTAACTGCCCTCCCCTAGAGGCTTGATTGCCACCAACTGCCCTGCCTTGCAGGCATGGTCCCTCCCAACTGCCCTCCCCTGCTGGCCATCTTGTGTACATATGGGGGCAGCCATCTTTGACCACATGGGGGCAGCCATCTTGTGTGTTGGAGTGATAGTCTATCTGCATATTATTCTTTTATTAGATAGGATAGATAGATATAGATATAAATATATAATCATGTGGTAGTATTGTAGAGGATTTTCATGCCTTACTTTTGCACATGTTTTCTTTAATAAATGTATTTGTTCATGTAATTTTTAAGTTATATTTTTCTAATGAACTGATTTGTGTAACTCATTTGCTAAATTGCTAGAATCATATTAAAGAACTCAATTAAAATCAAGATTATTCTGGGACAAGAAAGAAGAGTGTATGCATGTGTGTGTGTGTGTGTGTGTGTGTGTGGTGTGTGTGTGTGTGTGTATGTATATAAACGGCTACTATTATTACTATTATTATTATTATTATTATTATTATTGAAACTATTTAGCTAACTTTTCCAGTTACTGGTATTGCGGGTGACTTTTTCTACTCTTCCATGTTCTTTTGGCTGATATAAGAATTAAGTTGATAGAAGACAGATTAACAGGAGAAAATTACATTTACTTTTGTGTATACAAGGCTTCATAAAGATAAGAGGCCAGAAGACATTGAGGCTTATATTCTATCCAAAGCTAAGGAGAAAGGAGTAGGTGTCTGTGCCTTAAAGCAGAAGAAGACAATAAGAAGATGGGAAAAGGAAATTTTTGGTAAACAAATGTTTGCCATGTCTTTCAGAGACAAAGGGACACAGAGAGGATTTAAACAAGAAAGACTTGCTGAGCTCCCCACAGCTTATTACACCTCATCCATATTTTTGTAGCTATTTCTGGATAGTTCTCTTTCCTAGACCAAGGCCTCCATCTAATTTTTAGGCAGTTAAAGGGGAGGTAAAAAGCTCTTCTTGAGTCATCTGTTTCTAAAAATTAATCAGCCTAAAATTATCCTCATGGCAAAAAGTCATTTTTTTCTTGGCAGAATTCTGCTACCCTATAGTGGCTAATGTGTTCCACTAAATTTATTTTAATAAATGAAATAATTCACTTCTTTCACAGAACAGCTGTATTATATGACACATACCGGTAAAAGCCTGTCAGAAGTGAATACAGTTAACTGTAGCATGGTTTTATATAGTGAACTCCATGCTCAATGCAAGTTCGTACTTTGTTTGTTTACCATAATCTGCATGGAATAATATTACAATAAGGATAATAGTGATCATCAAGTTTCTGAAGAGAACATCATAATATTTAATTCATAAATGTAATTCAATTCATATGTATGGAACATATGCTGTCTGCCAGATATGGGGGAAATAAAGAGTTGATTCTTCCCCCCTGTGAAGTACACTGTGTGGTGATAGAAAGGATATTCCATGAAAGTTGAACATTTAGTGAAAAATATATTATGGAAAGTTGAAAAGTGATCAAATAAATGGCTTTTTAAAAATCTAGTTCTAGTTACGTACTAGGTGCCAGAAAAATGTTATTAGCTCTCAGGGCAGGCTGTCCCAAATATTACACAATGGCATATCAATTACTTTAAATTAAATGTTTTGACAGTCATCTAGTGCAAGAAGGGCATGGTGATCCCGATTCTCTTTGTCTCCTTTAATGTAGTAAATAAATATCCCTTGTGAAAGTTGCCTTCCTTGCTCTGAGGTTGGTGATACTGGCTAGAAAACTGCTTTTCCCTCTAGAACTGCTAAAGATGAAGAAATCCTGAGACATCTGAAAAATTCCAGCAGAAAGTAAAAGTTCTAACAATGATAGCCTCCAGGAATCTCTGTCTGCAGAGTCCAATGGAAATGAAAAAAGTGTGAGTCCTTTCTCTCTCAAATTTTAGATTAGCAGGAGAAATATTTGTGAAACCAATTACATGGGCATAAGCAACTTTGGTAAAGGTTTGGGGTAAGTATTCTTGTTTTCTGTTGATCTTTCTTTCATGGATGATCATTATTTTCTTTTGTCTTTTTCTCCACCAGCCAGAGTTTGCATATGCATTTGGCAGATAGGTTAGTAGGCTGTGGATCCAAGTTTGGGGAATATAAAAACCCTATTCTGTTCAAAGGGACAGGGGAACATGTGATTCCTTGTATTTTGGAGCAACTGTTTAAAGCAGGGCCCTCATCCTAGATCCGTGATCAGCAAACTATAGCTTGCAAGCCACATGTGGTTCTTTGGCCCCTTGAGTATGGCTCTTCCACAAAATACGATGGTTTGGGGGAGTCTATTTTGAAGAAGTGGCATTAGAAGAAGTTTAAAATTTGGCTCTCAAAAGAAATTTCAATCGTTGTACTGTTAATATTTGACTGTTGACTAATGAGTTTGCCACCACTGCCTTAGCTGGTTTGGCTCAGTGTATAGAGTTTTCACCTACGAATTGAAAGGTCCCATAATTAATTCCAGGCAAGGGCACATGTCTGGGCTGTGGGAACCTTCCCTAGTAGGGGTGTGCAGGAGGTAGCCAATCAATAATTCATTATTTATGTTTCTATCTCTCTTTCCCACTCTCCCTTCCTCTCTGAAATCAATAAAAATATATTTTTAAAAAATAAAAATAAAACAGTGCCCTCATCTCTCTTAGGCTAACAATGCGACTAAATTTTCTGAATATTGTTAGGGTTGACACCTCTGGCATATTTGATCCTCTCTAATAAAAGAGAAACATGCAAATTGACCGTACCTTCCCTACATCCACAAGCCACACCCACCAGCCAATCAGAGTGGGTATCCAAATTAACCCAACCAAGATGGCAGTTAATTTGCATATACAGGCAAGAGAGAAGACTGAAGACAGCTTAGAAAGATGCCAAGCACTGCAGAAGAGAGCAAAGCTGCAGAGAAGCAAGTAAGTGGGTCGATGGAGAAGGAAGGGAAGCAGGAGGAGTGGGGAGAAGGGAGGGAAGCAGGTGGGGCAGTGGAGACCGCAGCAGGAAGCTCCATTGCAGGAATCTTCCTTCAAGGGACCTCTAGTTAAACCATAAAAGGCTTATTGTTTTGAGTAACTATTGATATTAATATATTCCACTTGTCAATGGCCAGGTGATGGATACTTCGAATTGTAAAAAGTTCCAGAATGAAAAAAAAACAACAACATTAGAGACACTTCATATTGGTATAACAGCTAGCTATTAAGACTTCCTTCCTTTATAAGATAGGAAGACAGAAAATAGAACAAATATTAACATACACTCTAACTCCATCTCTTTACTTTTTTCTTAAAATATATATTTGCATTGATTTCAGAGAGGAAATGAGAGGAAAGAAAGATAGAGACACCAATGATGAGAGATAATCATTGACTGGCTGCCTCCTGCATGTTCCCTACAGGGGATTCAACCTGAAACCCAGGCATGTGCCCTGATCAGGAATCAAACCATAACCTCCTGGTTAATAAGTATATGTTAAACTGCTTAGCCATATTGGCTGAGTGATCTCTTTGCTTTTATGCATTTGTATTGTAAAAAATAAAATAAAAATAAATAAATAAATAAATAAGACATTGAGAGAACTGTTTTCTGACACTTAAGGGAGAAAAAATTAATACAATAACTTAACTTAGAGGCCTCTTAAGAAAATAAAAAGAACAACAAAAAATAAATTTAAAACAAAAATCCAACATAAATTCCCCTTCCTAAATACTATTTATTTCCTCATCAATTCCCCAGGCCCTTCTACAAATAATAAGAAAATGAATTATCTGGAGGCCAATATTCAAGGGCTAACAAAAAACAAATCTCTACAAAACCAGAAATAAAACACTAGAGCAATTCAAAGCCCACCTCTCCTTACCAACACCCAATCTCTTCTATTTATCTCAAAATGCTTTCAGATATCATAAAATACTGAGACATTAAAAACAAAATTGTCTTGCACTTAAAGGATGGAAAAATTTATACAAAGATTGCCTTAAAATTCCTAGAAAAAAAAAAAAAAACAACACTCTCAAATGTCTTCACTGTCCCTTGAAGTTATAAATTTTACCAGATATTTAAAATATAAACAGCCCAGGAAATAATCCACAATTACCTGAAACTAAACCCAATTAACTCAATTGGTAGAAATTGAAACCAACGTGGAGGAAAGGGCCTCCTTAAAAGTTCCCTGCACACTGTGAACACACCAACAATAAAACATTGTTCTTAGTCCCACATGGCTCTGGGTCTAGTAGAGTAATCACAAGATGGTTAACATATAAATAATTATTGTGAAAGGTGTAATGAAGCCTTACCTATTTGAGGCAATGGGAGTAGGGCTAAAAAAAAACAAACATTGTTTCATCTATTACATGCAGAATATGATGCAGTGAGGAAATGGCTCTCTTGAAAATAGTTCTGTTGTATTTCAACACCATTTTCATTCATTATTACTTAAACCTAGTCCAGGTTCCCTTTTTAGAGGCTAAAAGTGCCACTACAGGTATTACAGTATCAAAATAGAGTAGTTCAAAATGTTTCCTTCTATCTTGAAATTACTAAAGCATTTTTCCCTCAGAGTCAGAAAGTAGAGAGCAGAAAATCCATGTCATTGATGCCAGAAATCAGTCATGTAAGTGGGCTTGTCCTAGTAATTAGACACCCAGACTTTTAAGTTAGAGCCTCAAGATTCACCAGGTTTCTAAAAAAAATTCCTTGGACAAACTTTAGCCCAAGCTTTTGGTGTTTGAGAGCCAATATTATCAAGGACTGATTTACTGCAATTGAAGATCTCAGCAACCCAAAACTCAGTGTGGCCCCATTACTATCTCTGGCCTTCTTTCAGACCTCATCTATTTCTTCTAAACAGTGAAATTGCTGTAATAGGTTAGAAATGGATAGAAAATTCAAAATAATTTATGTCAGCAACACCCTTTACCTGAATTATTGTAAATATAATGATTCACTCCTTCTTGTCTTGCTCAATCTCCTTGCCCTCAGATGAATTTCAAATCCATTTATCAGACTGGTTAACATTTTCAGACTCCTCAATTCATTTACCAAGTCAATAAAGTTCAAACTCCTTATTATGGCACATGGAGTCCTTTATTCCAGCCAGTCTAGTCATATATTTTTGTACCACAGCTCTTGAGAACACTTATCTATCTTTCATTTCCCAGTTTGATGGTTAATTGATACTATCCCCCAAATAAAGATAATCTTTTACACCTTTGTAACCCCATCCTTTGCATACGTTTACTTATAAAATCTTCAATCTTGCTATCCAACTAATAACTCCAAATTGGGAAGGATTTTTACTTAGATGTCTTTGAAAAAAGTGTTAGTAACATTATACCTATAACGTTATACTGAGTAGATTTTTATTGAATGAATTAATGAATACCCTAAACAAATAGAGATTGAATCTAAAGATTTTGCACAAAAGAATGTCTATGTAGGAAGAGAAAAATATTCTGGATCTATCTATGTAAGCAAAATTCTTGTGGGAAAGATATAAGATCGTATTCTAATAGCCTAACGCGAAATTTGGCCTTTAGAAAAAAATTGAAAATTTATTATGATTGCTAGAAAAAAATAATAGGTCTATTTTTCTTTTTATATGTGAATCTTCACATGTCAAGAGAAAAGAACAGTTAAAATTGAAGGGATAATGGTTTGTGAAAATTGTTAAAATAAGTGTTTCATATTAGTAAAGTAGTAATAAGAAATGTACATCAAGAAATTGAAACACAGCTCAAGGCTTATTTCTTTTACACAGTGCAAGTATTTCTGATGCAATTATGGTAGGACACCCAAAATTGATATTCTCTCCATTAAAGACCCCATACATGCAACAGGGAAATCAAATCACTCCCCTAAGTGCTGTAGTGTGATGAGATTGGCAATCGAAAGCTAAAGCTAACTCTTTGTGAAGGGAAGGAAACAGGCATTATGTCCTCAAATATTGGTGAATAAAGCCACTGGAGGGTTTGTGCCATAAGCCCCTAGTAATAACGTGACTGCCTCTGTCCCATTTGCATCCTGAAACTGAAAGAAATTATCACATTTAAAAGAAATTTAAGTGTAATTTTTATTTACACTTATTTTATTGTTGTTTGTATCTTTGTGTACCACATCAGATTGCCATTTAAACTGGAGTATTTCATGGAGGGCATAGGCAGAAAACCTTGCCCTCACCTAGTAGACAGAGTTAAGCAAATAAATGACTAAAACACATAGTGCATCACTTGGTTACATGTGGGAAAAATCAATTGGAGAGGAATAGAAGAGAGTACAGGGTGGGGGTTACTTCACTGTCCTACCCCAGCCGAAACCGGTTTGGCTCAGTGGTAGAGCGTCGGACTGTGGACTGAAAGGTCCTGAGTTCAATTCCGGTCAGGGGCATGTACGTTGGTTGCGGGGACATCCCCTGTATAGGGTGTGCAAGAGGCAGCTGGTCGATGTTTCTCTCTCATCGACGTTTCTAACTCTCTATCTCTCTCCCTTCCTCTCTGTAAAGAATCAATAAAATATATTAAAAAAAAAAAAAAGAAGAAGAAGTCCTACCCTGCCCTAACCGGTTTGTCTCAGTGGATAGAGCGTCAACCTGCGGACTCAAGGTTCTCAGGTTGGATTCAGGTCAGGGGCATGTATCTTGGTTGTGGGCACATACCCGGCGGTGGGGAGTGTGCAGGAGGCATCTGATCGATGTTTCTCTCTCATCAATGTTTCTAACTCTCTATCCCTCTCCCTTCCTCTCTGTATTGATAAAAACTCAATAAAATATACATTTTTTAAAATGGAAGTCCTATCCCTCCTGTGATAATTATTGTAAATCAAGAAAATGGTCATAATATATTTGTTTGATGACAAATATATTGTCTTGATATATACTCAAATATATATATTTGTGTATGTATATTTGAGACCTGGTGCACAAACTTCATGCACATGGGGATGTTTGTCCCTCAGCCCAGCCTGCACCCTCTCCAATCTGGGACCCCTCAAGGGATATCCGAGTGCCTGTTTAGGCCCATTGGGATCGGGCAGTCAAACATCCTTCTCACAACCCAGGACTGCTGGCTCCCAACCGCTTGCCTGACTGCCTGCCTGATTGTCCCTAACTGCTGCCTGCCAGTCTGATCACCACGAATGACTCACCTGCCAGCCTGATCAACACCTAACTGCTCCCCTGCTGGCCCAATTGCCTCTAACTGCCCTCTCTTGCCATCCTGGTTGCCCATAACTGCCCTCCCCTACAGGCCTGGTCACCCTCAACTGCCCTCCCCTGAGGGCCATTTCCCCCTAACTGCCCTCCCCTGCAGGCCTAACTGCCCCCAACTGCCCTCCCCTGAAGGCCTGGTTACCCCTAATTGCCATCCCTTGCCAGCCTGGTCACCCCTAACTGCTTTCCTCTGCAGGCTTCGTCACCTCCAACTGTCCTCCCTTGCAGGTTTGGTCCCCCCAAAACTGTCCTTCCCTGCTGGCCATCTTTTGATGGCCATCTTTGACCACATGGGGGCGGCCATCTTGTGTGTTGGAGTGATGGTCAATTTGCATATTACCTCTTTACTATATATTATAACTCTCAAGCCATATATATAACAAATGACTTGAGAGTTGTTATGCTTAGTGAAATATCTTGAATTCTCTTCCAGTTTAAATTGAAATAAAATTAACATTAGGCAGTTTTGTCTGCTGCTAAATGAAAATTGCACACTTCCTTTCCTTGGAGGATATATCAGTGACACCTCCATTGGGAAGCTTTAGACTTTTATCAGGCAGAAATAAGAGAGTCAGAGTGGAAGTAGGATGAAGATTTGGGATGTTGGGGTGGTAAGGGCATTTGAGAAAGGAGTGTTCTAAAAAAAGATGTAGAGTTGGAAAAGTATAAATCATGCCAGGCGACAGTAATTTGATCAGTTTGAATTGTGTGAAAGTTTCAAACAGAGGAAAAGTAAATTAGGAACAGATTGTGTGAGTCTTTGAATGCTAGAAGGTTGTAAGCTACATTTAGAATTTCCAGCCATAAGTGATCAATGTCAGATCTGATTCTTGTGCTTTATTTATCATTACACAGTGAATATCATCTTTTTCCAAATAAAAGCTACCTTTAGATGATAACTTTGTATAGTAGAAACATTGGTGTTGGGAGGTCCTAAGCCTTTTCTGATGTGTTTAAAGTTTCAAATATTCTCTAGACTAAACAACTACGATATATCTTTCTACTTGTTGTTTTAAAATATTTCCATCATTTTAATATCCTTCTATTCAGAGTTCATATAAGAATGTCTGTCAAAACTATATACATAGATATATTAGAGTGAGATGGAAAAAATTACTTATTTCATAAAGGTACCAAGATCAATTCCATTGTTAATTCTTTCCCCAAATACTGATATAATTTAATTCTCAGGAATACCATTAATTGACAACCACAGTGATGGAATGTGTTATTAGCTCTTTGAGTTAATTTGTATTGATCCAAAAAAATGTCAATGGAAAGGAAACTGCTATTGCAAAACCATCTCCTACAAATTGTTCATGAATTTTGTCAAAATTTCTAAAGAGGACAATCTGAGGAATGAAACATAAAATCTAGCAACTTTTAAAAGAGAATGTTCTCTTTTATAAAGCATGTGTATCACGAGGCTTAAAATGATCCAAGAAGCCACTGAGGAAAAGTGTTGAGACACAAAATGGGCTGGCCCCATCCCAAAGGCAGCTGGAAAGTGTCTCCCTGAAAAAGGTTGTCTCTCAACCCCATGTGGGCTCCCCAGCCCAGAGAACCAGAGCTAGGAAGAGGAGTTCACATACCATCTGACTGTGGAAATTATCAGAGAGTCTGTTCACTAAGGAGAAATAGGAGTCTGCTTTAGACACAGGTGCCCTTTTAAAGCGCCAATGCACAAAATCTCATTCACAGACACTCACCCTGGGCTCCATAAGGCATGTACTAATTGCATTCCAATTTTCCATAATACTAAATACAGAAAGAACACAAACATAAAGAAGAAAACTAAGTAGATTAGAACATTATAATTTTTACATACATAGGACTTTGCACATTTTAAGACTGCCTTATTGAGTAAAACTGGTTAATTTTTTTTATTGGTGAAATTTCTCTTTTCAGTCTCAGATCAAATTATTTTCCTTATTCCTCCAGAGATACAGTGCCCCTATCTCTGTGGTTCCACAATCCATAGTTTTTACCTTGATGCACATTTTATTGTAAATAAGACAAGATATGTAATTTGTATAACCAAGTAAAAAATGAAAACTTGAGGTCATTTTAAAAGTTAATAATTTTAAGACAGCAGCAGCAGGGCATTAAACTGAGCATAAGATTCTTCTAAGCTGTGCCCATGAAGTTGACACTGATTGTAAATTGCTTTTTACTTCTTTTACTAGAGGCCCGGTGGATGAAATTTGTGCATGAAGGGGGTGTTCCCTCAGCCTGGCCTACACCTTCTATAATCCAGGACCGCTGGCTCTGAATCACTCACCTGCTTGACTGCCTGATCAGCCCTAAACCCTCTGCCTGCTTGCCTGATTGTCCCTAACTGCCTCTGCCTGCTGGCCTGATTGCCTCTACCTTGCCCCCCTGCTGGCCAGATCTAATCTAACTTGCGCCCCTGTTGGCCTGATCAATGTTAATTTGCTCCCCTGCCAGCCTAATTACCCCTAACTGCCTCTGCCTCAGCCCCGGCCTAAACCACAGTCTGGCCTTGCTCTACAGAAAGCAACCTGGAGGATCAGGGCATTGTGCTGCCCCCATTACCCCACTGCTGCTGCCACTGCCAGCTTGAGCGTCGGCCCTCACAGCTGCTGTGGCTTTGTCCAGAAGGATGTCCAGAAGGTCATCAGGAGGCCATCTGCTTTAATTAGCATATTACCATTTTATTAGTATAAATATTTAAGTTATCTTTATTGTTGAAAGTATTACAGATGTCTTCCATTTTTTCCCCTATTGACCCCCTCCACCCTATATGTTTTTCCACTTTCCCTCAGATGTATATGGAATGATAATTTATTCATCTGCATTGCACACCAGACACACAGCAGTTTCTCAAAAAATTTTTATTGAAAATAATGGAATGGGTTGTTTGGCTCTCTGAGGTGTCAGATGCACACTGTTATATTTTCATCACATTTTCCTTACTCTTGCACTTTTTTATATATGGTTTGCATCATTTTCAACATCTGTAGTTGGACAGAGTGCAAAGAAAGAATGTAGTTTTGCTCCTTCTCTTTAAAAAATATGGTGCTGCTAGAGACTGTCATTTCCAAGATTAAAAAAAAAAACACACACAAAAACTATCTTTTTGTTCTGTTTTGTGTGTTTTTCCTTCTATCAATCTTTATCCAGAAATTTCAGAAAGAACAACCCTCAAGTGTGTCATGGTATCCAATACATTTAAATTCTATACTTTAATACCTTGGAAAATAGATTGTTAAATTCAGTGTATATAAGGCCTATGAACTATAGTCACAATTATCATAACAGTACTCCAATATGGGAAAAATCATGAAAGAGGACACTAGAGTGGCCTAAGGATTTCAGAAATGTCAAAACTATCAAAGCATTAGAAAAGAAATAGGACAACTGTATGATGATAGGAAAAATGAAAGAAGAAAGCACACTATAAACTATGAAGGTTTGCATTCATGCAATGGGTAATGTTGCTCTTTATGGTTCCCAGTGCTTACTATTGGCCCATTGATGAGCTACAGATGCTAAAAAAAAAAAAAAAAAATTCTTGATAACTTGATAGGTGAAGTTTATTTTCATTCTGTAATTCTGTGATGTTATCCCAGATGCTTTCCATTTAATTAGTTTTTTATTTCATCAAAAATTTATAGTTTCATTGTATGTATTTTGTACCTCCTAGGTAAAATATATTCATAACTATATTATTCTTTCTGATAGTACCATAAATGGAATTTTCCTAATTTCTTTTTTAGATTATTTTTAATGTATAGAAATACAACTGAATTTTGAAGGTTGATGTTATATCCTCCAACTGTGTCAAATTTATTAGCTCTAATATTGTAGTTTTTCTTAAAGTTCATATGTATATGTGGATTTTTTAAGGATTTCTTCAACTAGAGATAGTTTTACTTATTATTTTTCTATTCAGATACCTATTTTTTTCCTGCCTATTTTCTTCAGTGCAATGTCAAATAACAGTGGCAAAAGCTAGCATCCTGGCCTTACTTCTAATCTTAAAAGGGAAGCTTTAGTCTTATACCATTGGGTTTAATTTTCACTGTGGTATTTTTATGAATGGCTTTAATCATCTTGACAAACTATTCCTATTTTGTTGAATATTTTTATGGTTAAAAGGTGTTGAATTTGGTCAAATGTAACTTGTGCATTAATTAAAATGATAATTTTTGGTCTTCATTTTATGAATATGTGTTACATTGATTAATTTTTGTAAGTGATACTACTCTTGCATTTCTGGGATAAATCCCAATTGATTATGGTGTATATCCTATATAATAAAAGGCTAATATGCAAATTGTCTTCTTGACTGGGAGTTTGACCAGGGGGCCCCCACCCTCGGCCCCCTCACCCTGATGGGGTGCAGGCCAGCCGGACCCCACCCATGCATGAATTTGTGCACCAGGCCTCTAGTATTTTTAATATTAATATACTGCTGTATTCAGTTTTCTAGTACTTTGTTGAAAATTTGTACATCAATATTCATGGGAGAAATTATTTTATAGTCTTCTTTTCTTGTGATGTCTTTGTTTAGCATTGGTAGAAGGATAATACTGGCCTCCTGGAATGAGTTTGAAGTATTCTCTCCTTTTCTAATTTATGGAAGATATTGAGAAAGATTGATGTTAATTCTTCTTTAACTGTTTCTAGAATTCACTAGTGAGAACATCTGGTCCTGGAACTTTTTTTGGTTGTTGTTGGGAGTTTTTTCATTACTAATTTTTTTTTTTTTTGTCTATTCTTAGATTTTTTATTTATTCATGGTTCAGTTTTGTTAGTTTGTATCACTCCAGGCATTTTCTAATTTGTTGGAATATAATTGTTTGTTGTATTATAAGTATTATTTCTGTAATGTTGGTAATAATGTACTACTTTCATTTCTGATTTTATTAATTCAAGTCTTCTCTCTTCTCCTGGTCAGTCTAGGGAAACCTTGTCAATTTTGATGATCTTTTAAAAGAACCAGTTTTTGTTTCTAATCTGTATTTCATTTATCTCCATCCTAAATTTTATTATATCTTACTTCTGTTACTTTTGGATTTAACTTGCTCTTCTTTTCCTAGTTTCTTAAGGTGTAAAGTTAGGTTATTAATTTGGAATCCTGCTTCTTTTCAATGTAGGTATTTATGGCTACAAATTTCCCTCTGATTGCTGATTTTCCTGCATTCCATAAGTTTTGGTATGTTGTGTTTTCATTTTTATATATTTCAAATTGTTTTCTAAATTCCCTTGTGATTTCTTCTTTAACCCATTGGTTGTTTACTATCATAGTAAGAATGTGTTGTGTAATTTCCACATATTTGTGAATTTCCAGGTTTCCTTCCATTACTGATTTCTAATTTTAATGTGTCTTGCTGTGAATATCTTTGAGTTTATGTACCTAAGTTTCATCTAGCTTCTTAAATATACAGATTAATTCTATTATTAAATTTGGGAAGTTCTTGACTATTATTTCTCCAAATATTCTTTCTGTCCTATTCTTCTCCTCTTTTGATAATTCCATTAAACATATGTTATTATTCTTGATAGTATTCCTTCAGTCTCTGTTTGTCCTTCCTTTTATCTTTCTGCTTCTTTGGCTATTCTTGTCCTCACAATGGATCATCTCAATAAATCTATTTTCAATTTTACTGATTTTTTCTTCTGTTTGCTCAAATATGTGTTGAACACCTATAATAATATATTTTTTTATTTCTTATTGTACTTTTTGCTCCCTAATTTCTATTTAGTTCCTTTTAATAGTTTATATTTCATAATTGATATTCTCTATTTGGGACATTCTTCCAATTTCATGTGTTGTTTTTTTTTCAACTGATTTTCTTATCTCTTTGAGCATATTTAAACTAGTTAATTTAAAATCTTTGTCAATTAAATCCAATGTTGGATATTCTCAGGGCTATTTCTATTGATTTCTTTATTTTTGAGAATGGAGTATATTTTATTGTTTCTTTGCATGTTTCATAATTAAAATTTTTTTTTGAAAACTAGACATTGGAAAACTATTATGTGGCAACTCTGGAAATTATATTCCTTTCTTCTTTAGGGTTTGTTGTTGCTGCTTGTGTGGTTTTTGTTGTTTGCTGACTTTTCTTTACTAATTATGTAGTGTCTGTATTCTTTCCTGGGTGTGGCCACTGGAGTCTGTGTTTCATTACATGAGTTGCCAGCTAGTGATCTGAGAAATTTTCTTAAATACTTGGAATGAAAGCAAATTAAAGCAAACCAAAAATTCTACCAGTCTTTGCAGATTGGATCTGTGTTGGGGAACCCCTTCATTGTTTAGCCAGGCAGTTTTCAACTCTACCTTAGCCTTCAATTCCAGTTTGCACAGAGCCTGAAGGTGAGCCAGTGATAAGAGCTGATGGTCTTCTTAGGTCATTTCTGAAGATTTATCCATTCTTGGCATTTAGGTAGTCTTCCAGAGTCCTTAGAATATGTAAGAGCTTTTCAAATACTTTATTCTCCAAGTATTTCCTTTCCAAGTCTCTTCTGTTTTAGGTTTTCTTACCCCGATTGTTGTCTTTTATTCCAGGCAGCAGCATCTAATGCATTTGCCTTGAAGTATTTTTTTTTTACAAACACTGCCTTGGGAGATTTGTCAATCCAAGGAAACTCTGAGACAGGCAAAACAAAGGAAAGTATTTAAGCCAATCCTTCAGGGAGTCATAACCAAGGTCAAAACAAACAATGAAATTTCTTTAAGAAGAAAATCCATGTTGCTTCCTCTGGTATTAGCAACTTTCACTTTTAATGCACTCTGCCATTCAAAGTTAGTGCCTTACTGAGGTGTGGGAGATAATAACAGAATAAATTTAAATACCACAGAGCTATTTCACCAAAATTCAGCAGTCTTTTTCTTCAATAAGCATTTTTTTGTTGTTGTTATAAACTTAGATTGGATTACAGAGTCCCAAAAAGTTAACTTTTCTGTTGGCTTTGTGAAGAGTTGGTGTTCTAACCCTAGCTGGTTTGGCTCTGTGGATAGAGTGTTGGACTACAGAACAAAAGGCCCTGGGTTTGATTCCATTCAAGGACCCATACCTAGGTCCAAGCTCCTCCTCATTGTGTATCTCAGTCTCTGGTAAAAACACATGAGGATACACTAATGAGTTTAGACAACTTTTACTGAGGGATTACTGCAGATCAGGCATTGTACTAAGTGAGTTACATGTCTTCATTTAGGCAATCTACACAACAATCTTGGAAAGTGGTTATTTTTATATACATTTTCCAGATAACAAAAATAAAGTACAGTGATGTTGAGTGACCTGCTCAAAGTCACACTGATACTATTGTCATTTCTAGAATACAATCAGGGTGCTAGCTTTTTCATTGTGCCATTCTTTGGACATCACCTATGTCACCTCCCAGAGACACTGGACTGATCTGAACTTTGCAAAATTCCTCTTCCCTTTCTCTTTTGCTCGTCCTTCCTCTGTCAGATAAGAGAGGACCTCTGAGCCTTGGGACACGCAGGACTATGCCCCTCTATTAGCATGAAGCAGTTATAAGAAAATGGAGACCTCACCCATTTATCCTTTGTAAGATAACAAATAGGTTCATTCTCTCTAAGAGGGGAATGATTCAGTTAGGTATTAATAATAGAAAAGAAGCAAAGGGGGAGGGCCAGACACTATAGGCATGTCATTTGAGAAGCTTCCCCAGGAAGCTGCAACTTTACACTCCCACATACCCAGTAAAGTTGGGATGACATAGGAAAGGTACTTTCCTGTCATTCCACACAAGGACAGAAATGGTTGGCCAGAATGGATATGGTCACTGCAAGTGCTCAAACGTTTGGGAATATATAATCCCCTAAACAAATAAGTTCACTCTCGCCTGGCCAGTGCGGTTCAGTGGTTGAGTCTTGAAACAGGAAAACAAAAGGTTGCTGGTTTGATTTCTGGTCTAGGCACACGCCCAGGTTGTGACTCAATCTCCAGTAAAAGTGCATACATGAGGCAATCGATTGATGAAGTTCCTCTCTCATCGATGTTTCTATCTCTCTATTCACCTCCTTTCTTCTCTCTCTAAAATCAATAAAAACATTTTTTAAGTTCACTCTCTTGGGGTCTTTGTGCTTTTGGGACACTTGTTGTTTGTGTGCTCCTGGCTCGTTCTTGGCTTCCTGGTATTTGCGTTATGGCCCATGGCCATGTGGACTCCACACATAATGCACTAATGGATTTCAGCTAGTTTTGTGCTATATTGAACTATGCAAATATGGAACAGAAACTCTGGACAATGGCTCTGATTTTAGCTCTACTGAAACACCAGCTACACTTTTTCTATGACTAGACTTATGGAAATGGGACTTTAGAAATCCAGGGGTGTAATTCCACAGAACTAAAGCTTTCTATTACATCACATCCTCCAGTGCAAGTCTCAGAAAATTCATTTTCTCAGGATATCATAAGAATTCCACCCACAGCAGCAACTGGGAAATATGAGGCACACTTTCCACTAATAACACTGCTATTAAAGATATGCCCTTAGGATTTGAACCCAGATGCTCTAGCTTCAGACCTGTGCTTTGGACTACTATCCTCAACTACCAATACTATAAAAATTACTTATCGATTAAGAATAATAACAATAAGAAGAAAAACGTTAATGCCACAATGTTTGTCTTGCTAGAGTAATTTGTTTTCTGTGACATAAATGTACGCTAGCATAAAGAGCTATTTTCTCATAGAAGAGGATTGATTTGGATGCTCCTACCTTCAGTCTTCATATATTATTTTAGTGTTTAATTATTTTGCTCTACTGTTGCCCTTATCATCCTTTTGAGGTGAACTTAAGGCTAGTACTGATTTTAGCTACTTAAATTACTTTGATACATTTCCATTTGGTGGTCAATAATTTGTTTGTGTCCTTTTGAAATCACGTTTCTTCCTAATTGGCATGTAATTGTAGTTTGTGACATTTGTGGACATTGATTTAGGTTTTTTCTTGTGCTAACTTCTGCGATGACTTGTACAAAATTAAACAATAATTTCCCCAATAAAAGCAAATTTGGTGGACCTCTACTTTCATGTGTACGAGTTTATTTGAATCTCTTTAACATCAGCTGAAGTGAACTCAAACTCAGATGTATTAGTGTCAGAAGTGTGGAAAAAACAATAAAGGTACTAAATAGAAGATTAACTAAAAAATATAACAAATGTCCCAAAACTGAGAGAGGATTTATGGATTTTGATACCATAACCCCAACATGTTAAAATGACATTTTGCTTGAATTGCAAAGATATGAGATATAACTGATTTTTCTTTACCTTTGAAATAACCTGAAGTTTGTAGACAAGCTCATGAAAGAAAAAGCATTCACAAAATACACATACCATGCTTCCTTCTGAAATCATAGCACTGTCATGGATTTTTCTGAGAAGTAATTTGCAACAACTCACTTGAAGAACTCTATAAAATATTTTGCTGTGTAATCCTCAATTGGGTAAATTAAATACATTGTTCTTTTAAAAACTACAATTAACAATAAAATGGCTCAATTTTCATTGGGAAATTACTATGCTATGCAAATGCTAAATTGTTGAACAAATTAATATATCTTAAAGTCTAACTGAAATGATTTTGCACTAAATAACTATAAAAGTAGTGAAGGTCTAAACCTTATTCTCTCAGAACTTGAGTTTCTCTAGGTCTGATTTGTGACAGGAGAAGAGCTATTAACACCTATAAGCCAAGAGTATGTTCGTCTTCATTCCCTTGTTCTGCTTTAGCCAAAATAGCAGAGACTTGGTAGCCTATAAACAATAGAAATTTACTTCTCACAATTATGGAGACCAAGAAGTCCTAGACCAGTTGAAACCGGTTTGGCTCAGTGGATAGAGCGTCGGCCTGCGGACTGAAAGAAGTCCTAGACCAAGAGCCAAAGATTTAGTGTAGTGGCTGGTGAAGGCTTACTTTCCGATTCATTGCTGATGCCATTTCACTGTGTTCTCACATGGTGAAAGGAGCTGGGGAACTCTGTGGGATCTCTCTGATAAGGGCACTAATCCTATTGATGAGCACTCTACTCTCACAAACTAATCATCTCCCAATGGTATACTGCATAATACAACATCTTTGGGGGATAGAGAGTTTCAACATATGAAATTTGGGTGAGCACATCATTCAGATCATAGTAATGTCTAATGTTTTTTCATTATTCTCATCTCAGCTTTCCCTACAGAGCCTTACCCTAAAGCCACACCCTAAAGCACAGACATGGGAGAATTAAAACACACACACACACACACACACACACACACACACACACACACTTCCTAAACAAGTGTCCTCAAGAAGTCAACTGATAAAATCAGTCTATAAGTTAATAAAAGACTGGCAGGACATTAGATATTAGGTTAAAAATATGTTCTTTGATTTCATGTTCTCAGAATTCTGTTGCACATTGTTTGGATACATCAAATAACTATCATAAGTTAAGTAAAAAGGTTCTTGATTTAAAATGATTGGTACAATAACGGAAGGTTGACTATTGCAATAGAGGAAGGAAAACTATTGTAATAGTGAATATACTCCAACCATGAGATCTGCAAATATCTCAAAGATCAGACAGGAAGAAATTTTCTTTTATAGGAAGGTATAAACAAGGTTACAAAAAAACAGATACAGTGGCGTAGAAGGAGTGGGCATAGCATGATTAGACATTTGAGCAGGAAATGTTTCCCTTTGAATCAGGGTAAGTCTATATTTGGGAGGGGCCCTTTAAATTAGGGATGTTCTACATTTCAGTGCTAGCAGAGGATAGATAAAAATGTATTGGCCTTATGGAAGAAGAGATAAAGTTTAATCAAGTTAGCAGGTATTTTGTCTAGATTAGTAGTGGCTATAAATAGTTCAGCTAATCTACACTAATAAAAGAGAAAGATGCAAATTGACCATACCTTCCCAACACCTACCAGCGAATCAGGAGTGAATATACAAATTAACCCAACAAAGATGATAGGTTAATTTGCATAAACAGATGCCAAGTGGCTGGGGGTGGGATACTTGCATCATTGCCATGGTGACCATGCAGGCATTCTGCACCACCCCAGCAGCTCCAGGCCTCTGGGCAGCGTGGGAAGGCAGAAAGGCAGCTCCAAGCCAGAGTGAAGGCAAAAAGGTGGCTCCAGCTAGAGTGAAGGTGGTTCTGGCAGCCAGGGTAAGGAAGTCCCATAGGAGGCCTGTAGTCTATATATATAAAAGGCCAGAATGCAAAGTATCCCCTTGGGAGTTCAACAAGGAGACTGGGAGTTTGATTGCTTGAGATCATGTGCAATGACCACCAGGGAGCAGTGTGGAATGAAGGAAGGCCCTGGCCAGCAGCCATAAAGCCCCAATAGGCCCTGATTGCCAGTCAGGCCTAGGAACCCTACCCATGCATGAATTTCATGCACCAGGCCTCTAGTTATTTATAAACAAAGAATGGGAATTTCATAGACTTAAGTCTGGTCTGATCCTAGGTAAAACAAGGGGTCATCTATAATTCTTATCTAAGTCATGTGATGAAAGGTGTCTCTTTTTAGTAACCTCTTCCCTGGAACACAAATGATCAGGGGATTTCTTAATCTGGATGTTTTATGGAAGCATTGGGCCCAAATAAAGTGCAGCATTGTCAGATATAGATGAAAAAATAAACAACCAGACACAGTATTAGATAGTCAGCCAGTCTGCATACCTTTTGTAAATTATGAACACACATTCCATATCAAATCTTTCTCACATTCTCCCCTTGAGACAAGTCCTTTGACTGCAAGGTCTTTTTTCTAGCCAAATCTCTGCATTTGGGTTTCTCATTTCACCAAAAGCAAGAATCCTTGCTTATCTTTTCTATTTCACCTTTCTACCACAATAATAATCAGGGTTAATCCCTTGACCTAACTCAAATCTGATGAGTAGTTTTCACATACATTTTATCTTAGAGGCCTAGCAGCATAGGAGGTTGAGAAACCACTTGGAAAGATTAGAAATCAGCAAAGCTTAACAAATTTTTATTCTGTGAAGACCAAGTTATTAACTGAGACCATTTGGGGGTCAGATATTGAGCCTACAGACTGGATTCAAAACAGAAAAAGTTGTTTAGAGTCTTTGACCTCTTAGGGACTAACTTTATATTCTTGCAGCAATACCCCCACAAGCGCATTTGTCTCCTGGTCTTTATCAATTCTATTCAAACTAGCCCTCAGTGACTCAAAGCCTTAAAAGGAGACCTTTAGAAAATGTGCTAATAATGTCAGTCACTTACATATACATAAAATGACTGGAAGAGTTTAATATGTGAGCATCCTGAGATAATTTTATGGTGGATATGGTTATTTTGTTTGTTTTTTTATTTTGTTTTGTTTTGTTTTTTTATTGTTGTTGTTGTTTTTTGTCCCAAGCAACAAGATAAAGATAATTTTTATATTATCAAAAATAGTAGTGTAATCTGTTAGATTTTTAGCTAGCTTGGTCACTTTTAGTGTCTTACATAGTACTAAAAGACTATGATGATAAAGACCCATTCTGAAATTTATTAGTGTTTAAATCAAAGCAATTTTATGAACTTGTGTTCAGGTTAAGGCCTTAATCTAGATCAGATCAGGGTGTACAGAGGACAGATTTCTTCAGCAGGTTCTGTGTATTTGAGTTTTTGATTTACCAGAAACCTGGTTAGTCTTACCTTGCAACTTTCCTACACCTTTCTATTATTACTTTGATCTCATTTTCTTCTTCTTTTTTTTATAAATATATTTTATTGATTTTTTTTACAGAGAGGAAGAGAGAGGGATAGAGAGTTAGAAACATAGATAAGAGAGAATCATCAATCAGCTGCTTCCTGCACACCCCCCACTGGGGAGGTGTCTGCAACCAAGGTACATGCCTTTGACCGGAATCGAACCCGGGACCTTTCAGTACACAGGCAGACGCTCTATCCACTGAGCCAAACCGGTTTCAGCTGATCTCATTTTCTAATACTCTTTCATACATTTACTTTGCTCTGTTTTCCTGAATATGCCATCCATGCTCCTGCCTTAGAGCCTTTTTTCTTGATGTCCTCTGCTTGAAATGTTTCCTTCTCAGATAGCAACTTGACTATACCCACATCTTCCTTATGTATTTTTTCCCCAAATGTCTCTTTATTGGTTAGGACCACCCTGAAAACCCAATTAAATTTGTAACCCTAATTCTCATTTCAGTCAGTTTAGGCCCAATCCCACTAAATCAGTAGTTGCATATGCCTCTCATAGTCTGGGACTGCTGGCTCCTAACTGCTCACATGCCTGCCTGCCTGACTACCCCTAGCCTCTTCTGCTGCCAGCCTGATCATCCCTAACTGCTCCCCTGCTGTACTTGTGCATAGCAGTTATCATATTCAAACATCCTATATAATGTATTTATTATATTTACTATCTGATTTTCTCCACTAGAATGAGAATACAATTTTAACAATTTTTTAACAATTTTGTTTAATGCTATACTATAACACCTAAAATCATGCTCAACACATAATAGGTATTCAATAAAAATGTGTTAAATTAATTACGTTAAATGAAACTGATTTTTCAATAGATAAAAGGACATATATATAATGAAATATTTTTCTATGACATAAAACTATATATCTATACATATAAAGAAGTAATATGCTATTTTGTGCATTACAGTGTTCCAGTCATGAGCAGTCTGTGGGTGGGGATGGGGGCGGGGACTTCTGACCCAGTGCTAACTTCACACTGCATGTGAGCATCCCTGCCTAGCACTGAGGTGAAGCTGCCTGCCTGCATCCCCAGCTAGGGACTTGACACTGCCTGTGTGCATCCCTGTTCAGAGCTAACATGATGCAGCAGGGGAGGGCTAGGCTTGATGCAGGACCTCAGGCTGCATCCCCTGCACCAGCTCTGAAGACCTCAGGCCACTTCCCCCACCATAGCACCAGGCCAGGAGACCTCAGGCTGCACCCCCTACCCCATTGGATTTGACAGAGGAGCTCAGGTCATGCCCCCACCACCACCACCCTTCAGGGCATGATGGGGGACCTCAGGCCACACACTTCTGCCCCACAACCAGGCTGGGCTACCTCAGATTTGCACACCCTGCCCAGCAGGTATTGACTGGGAACCTCAGGTCATGCCCCCTGCCCCATCACCAACCCGGCTACCTCAGACTGTGGCCCCCGCCCAAGTACTGGGCTGGTGGACCTGAGGCTGTGCCCCCTGCCTGAAGGGGCTGGCCAGGTTTAGGTCTCACCCAATGGGGATGGGGCCGGCCAGGTCTGAATCTCCTGCATTTTCGAAGTGTGTGCAGGTGGAGGGTGGGGACTTGACTCTAGGTGATGCAGAGCATCTTTGACAGGAGGGAGATTTTATATACATTTTACTTATTTGCTTTCATCTCTGACACTTCTATTATAGAGAAAGAACAAATAACAATATTAAAATATTTATTCTAATTAATTCCCTTCTAATGTGCATGAATTGTGTGAGGTGGAGCTTTTGAGGCTGACTGACATAGAAACCAACAAATCAGAACCAAATTGGCTGGCAGAGGAGGGCCGTCAGGGGAGAGCAGTTAGGGGTGATCAGGCAGGCAGAGACAGATAGGGGCAATCAGGCCAGCAAGGGAGAACAGTTGGGGGTACAAGGCCTGCAGAGGAGGGCAGTTGGGGGCCATCAGGCTGGCATGGGAGGGCAGTTGGGGTGAGGTAAAGCAGGCAGGGGAGGGCAATTGGGGGTGAGATCAGGCCAGCAGGGGAAGGCAGTTGCAGGCAGCCAGGCTGACAGGGGAGGGCAGTTGGGGGTGAATGGGCTGGCAGGGAAGCAATTAGGTGTTAGTCATCCCTGCAGGGGAGCAGTTAGGGGTGATCACCCTGGCAGCAGAAGAGGCTAGGGGTAATCAGGCAGGCAGGCATGTGAGCAGTTAGGAGCCAGCAGTCCCAGATTGTGAGAGGCATATGCAACTGCTGATTTAGTGGGATTGGGCCTAAAGTGACAGTCAGATATCTCCAGAGGGATCCCAGATCAAAGAGGGTGCAGGCTGGGCTAAGGGACACCACCCCCAGTGAATACCCCCACCCTCATGCATGAATTTTTATATATACATACATATATATATATATATATATATATATATATATATATATATATATACATGCCTAAGTGACTGTTACAACTGAATGCCTGGAACAACCTAAATGGTTGGTTGACCAGTCGCTATGATGCGCACTGACCACCAGGGGGCAAATGCTCAACACAGAAGTGGGCTTCATATGTAGCAGAGCAGCTCCCTCATTGTGTGATCTATTTAAAGACAGCCCTTGACACAAGGGTTTGCTCGCTCTCATCCTCTCCCTTGCACAGGTGCCACCTGCCTGAGGCGGTGGCTGTGCGGTGGGGAGGGAAGGAAGAGGGGGGGAGGGGGGAATCGCATGGTGGCTGGGTGCCTATGGCAGCATTGGCATCTGGCATCTGTTCTTTCCACACCCGACCTGGCGACCATTGCCTCCTCTCTCGACCCCACTGGGGCCCTTGGCCCCAGGCTGGGATGAGGAACTAGAGGTGGGTGGCAGTGGATGTGGCCCCTTTCCCAGAGGGGCCATGGGCTGGCTTCCTCCTTGGGGCCAGTGGTCAATCTCCCCTGTTCCCTCCCACCTGTGCACAAATTTGTGCACCTGGCCTCTAGTTTCTAATATATATGTTCATCCTGATTATGGTCAATTTTAGTCAATATCACAGTTGTTGCTTTTGGTAGGAATAATAATTGATGTGGTTGGACGAAGATGCTTGCCAGGCTTTTTTATTTTATTTTATTTTATTTTATTTTTTATCCTGGAAGTGGAAATACTTCTTTATGTATTGAAAATCTTTTTTCCATTATCAATTTTCACAAATATTATGTAGTTTCTTCTTTAGATGCCTTTCCTGATGACAGGAAAGGTAAAAACTTAGGTTCTGATAGAGTCTTCAATATCCTTATAAACAAAAAAATGAAAAATGTTTTCTCTCCTTCCACTAGTCAGATATACTTACTCTCATATAAATGCTCTTATATCCCATAAATACACTTCTCTCTTCTTGCTCAAGGCAGCCTTTTCTCATAATAACTTTCTTTCATTTAAGATGGCTAACTTAAGTTAGAAAAGGAACTGTGAAGGAGAGGAAACTTGCAACTGTGAAGTTAATGGCATGCAAATCCCCACTTTGTTTTTACTATCTTGTAGAGAAGACAGATTATATTTGAAGAAATAGAGTAAATGATTGCTGGAAGGGAAATAAATCAATTTTGACCATCTCTAAGGAGCAGATGAAATCTAAGTAACAAATGTCCATTTAAGGCTTCTAGACCCAACAGAGCACATGAAGGAGTCACAGTCTTTTAATGCCAGAGTTAAAAATCCCACACAGTGAGAAATTCAGGCGGACCATATTGTTAAGGACTTACTGAAATCACATTTAGAGTAAACAGTAAAAATGGATGCTGAGTGTGAAATATTCCTTTGAAAGATGCCTTGGAATTGCAAATGTAACAAAGGCAATGGAATTCAAAGAAAAGGCTAATGGCTGAAAAGAACAGGGCCTGGTGATATATATGAAAAAATGCTCAATGTCACTAATAATCAGAGAAATGCAAATTAAAACCACAATGAGATGCCACCTCACACCTGTCAAAATGGCTGTCATCAATAAATCCTGCAAACAACAAGTTCTGGCCAGGATTCGGAAAAAAAGAGAACTCCCATGAATTGTGGGTAAAAAATGCAAATTGGTACAGCTCTAACTTGACAAGCAATGGGTCTGGGTTGCCTGTCACTACCTGAGCAAATTCAACAGAGACAGGGTTGAATCATATGTGACCATTTATTTCAATACCAAGGCCAATATGAGAGAGCAGCAGGTCATCCACAAAAATCTGCTCTGCAGCCCTCCATAAGCCAGCTGTTTATATAGGGTAGAAGGACAAAAATGATATGGGGAAATAGGCAAAAGAGTATGCCAAATGGGCAGTTTACAAGTAACGTGGGCTGGGGGTTTTCAAAGGGCTGGTGCCTCTGGTTTCTGTAAGAGATTGTCAATCTTTCCAGAATAATAGGCAGCTCCTGGATGTGGAGGATGAGCCCCATTTCCAGGTGAGCTCTCAGGTCCTGAGTGCAATTCCAGGCCAGGTTAGAAAGTGCCTTCTTTAATCAGAACAAAACAACCACGGTTAACAGAGCATGGTTAATATTTCTTATAATACTAGCTGATTCCCCAAATTCTATTGCTGCCCCTAACATAGTTACTGTGGAAAGCAGGATGGAGTTACTTCAAAAAAATTAAAAAATGGGTCTGCCTTATGACCCCAAAATTCCACTTCTGGGGATTTAACAAAAAACCCAAAGCACTGATTTAAATATATATATATATATATATATTACTAGATGAGAGTAATATATATATATATATATATATATATATATATATATATATATATGAAATAAGTCAGTCAAAGAAAGGTAAATATCACATGCTCTCACTCATTTGTGAATTATAATGAACAACATAAACCAATAAACAGAAACAGATCTAGAGACAGATAAGTATTGATCAGATGCTCAAACCTAAGAGGGTAGGTAGGGGAGGGTGGGGGTAACGGGGAGAGATAAACCAAAGGACTTATATGCAATACCTTAATCAATAAAGAAAAGAAAAAAGCATCCCTATGTTCATTGCAGCGTTATTTAGAAGGAGCAGGGCCTGGGCCCAGAGAAACTGAGAGAGAATACATTGTATCTCTGCTTCCTCTTTTCAGAGCTCTAAGAGGAAAATCAAAAGAAAAGCCACCATGATCATTACAGAATTACTCAAAATGAAATGTAAGAAAGAAGAGTCAGCTGAAATAATTCAGACTGGAAAGAATGGTCAGATTTCTGCGATGGGTAATAACTGTTTCATGGACTATTAGTAGTAACTGTTTCATTGACTACTAAACAGAAACTTATTTAAGCTAAGGATAAAGTAAAAATGTTAGCCAGAGGGATGTCTTATGTTTTAGAGATTAGTAAGACCTCAAGGTTTCTAATTTAGCAACCAGGGGGTATTGCTTTCCCTGAAAAGTAATTTAAACTGTTTCTGAATGTTTTTGGGCTTGAGTGTGAATGCATGAAGGGGATGAATGCTTAGGCATACTTGATTCAACAGAGTCATCTATGTTCCACAGCACTGCCATCTCTCCCTGCTTTGTCTCTTATATTGCTTCCAGTAAGTGCTAGCATTGCTTTGTGAAATTCAACTCTCTAGTCTCCTCATTCTATTATTCAAAAATATATTTACTGACTACCACCCATTGCTTAGATAGACAGTGAGCATAGAGATGAATATATTTACTGACTACCATCCATTGCTTAGACAGACAGTGAGTATATAGAGATGAATAAAAACAGATAGGACTCTGACACCATGAGGCTTATATTGAAAAGAGAGAGGAACAAAGCAAATATGATTTCCTATACTAAGCAGTGGTATGAGAAAGGGTGCTGTGATCCCCAGGGAGTGTGTGTGTGTGTGTGTGTGTGTGTGTGTGTGTGTGTGTGTGTGTGTTTTATTTGTTTATGAAACCTATTAAAATTTAGATGTATCCTGCATATTATATCAAATCCTCCACCATGCATGGGCCTCCAGGGATGGTGACATGTGTCACCACTCAAGTGTTTGAAATTCCTCAAACAAGTTTCTTCATACTGAGTCTTCTGCCTTCTGACAACACTCAAAATATATTCAGATTTACCCCGATTCTTGGTAAATTAAAACTTAAAAAAAAGCTGCTTGTCAATCCACTGTAAATAGATACAGTAAAAGACACTATATGCAAGGACACTTTGTGCATATGGGGGGCCATGGATATCTGCACTGTGACCAGAAGAATTTATGTTGCAAGAGAATGACCCCTAGGATTATCTGTCCCTGACTCTCATCTAGTAAGCTACCCTATAAACCACATATGGGACCAGATCCATGCATAGGTGAGAAAGCTCATGTTATAATTTTATATACTTTTTAACATCATTCAACCATTCAAAACTATTTACTGGGTCTGTCTTACCTGCCATACACTTGACTGGGCTCCAGGAAACATGTTGATGAGCAAGGTATGGATCCTACATTCAACATATTCCATGGGTAACAGCAATAATAAGAATTTGAATAGTTTTATTCACAGTAGAGAGCAGTGGATGCTAAACTATGGAAGCTCAGAGAGAAAAGTCCTTAAGGTAAGGTCAGAGAGGATAGGGGAGGAAGGAGTAGGTCATGATGGCATTCCCTTGGGGCATCAGGCTAAGTGATTCTGAGAGTCTCTTTCCAGCTTTGTTTATATATTTCTCATCAAATATGATATGTTAACTGTAATCACTGCTGACTTCCCGTTCATATACTTGAAGCCTAGTATTAAGGATTTAGGAGAATAATAGACACTACCAGTAATTGAGAAGGGATAGAATGTGATGATGTCAGAGCAAGTATACAGCCCTTAGCCTTTGTCCCATTTAACCTCAACTATGTTGAAAAGGGAGGGGAAACAAAGATAATTAATAATGCCAACCTGATAAGCTTTACAGAGAGGTCATTCAAGAACCCGAAGTGTGAGATAACAGACTCTTTAAGAAGACAGAAATGTTATTCACTAATAAAAGAGTGAAGAGAAGGGAAGAAGAAAGGTATTCAGGGTGAAGAGTATCACGGGGAAGGGGAGAATGAAGTATATATATCTCCAAAGCAATTGATAAGCTGGCATTTATGTGAATCACCAGGAAGCATGCTTAATATTCTCCCACACTATGACAAAGCATTTTACCAGATTGTTTCTAAAATGCATTCTGTGGTATTTTAAACATTCCAGATGGCATGTGTTTCAGCCTCCCCAAATTACTGATATTTACAGTCCACAGGCATTATCATATCCTATCCAATAAAAGAGTAATATGCAAATTAACCATCACTCTGACACAAATATGGCAGCACCCATAGCTACAAGATGGTGGCACCCAGTCCTCTCAGCCCTGCTGGAGTCCTCCAGTCCCAGGGGTGGCTGCTGAGAGCAGGACCTGCTTGGTTGTCGCTGATGGTGACCCAGGAGTAGCCAAGTGGGCCTCATAGACAGAGCACAGCAGGGCCTGCTTGGCCATCACGGGCAGGGACCCAGGAGTAGCCAAGTGAGCCCTGAAGACAGCAGAGAACCACAGGCAGCGGGCCTAAGCCATCAGTAGGACATCCCCTGAGGGCTCCTAGATTGGAGAGGGTGCAGGTCAGGCTAAGGACCACCCCCCCCCTACTGTCCCCCGTGCATGAATTTCATGCACCAGGTCTCTAGTTAATTTATAAGACTCTTTCAATATGATAAAAAAGTAAAAAAGCAAGTGCCTCTCAGTAATTTATTTCAGATGCAGTATTTATTCATGCATAGGCCTGATTTACTCTGCTTATCACACAGAAAGGGCATTCCCAATTATGTGTTTCTTTCTGCCTCATAATGGGCCTCAGTCCTCTGTGTTTCTTGATACCACCCTTCATTTCTGCTCTACTTGCCAAACACCTAGTCATTTCTCAGGTTCTAAGTTCTGTCATTTTCACTGATAAGCCTTTCCTTTTCCTCAAGTATGGGAAGGTCACCCTTGTAATAAGCTATCCTAACACCATAATTTTCTTTATAACACACTAAAGATGTAATTATAAAATAATTTGTCCAATTGTTTAATGTGTATTTTTTCTACCCTTGAACAGTAGAGTTCTTAGAGAAGGGTTAGTTAGGAAGAGATTCATCTTTAGCATCTCTAGCTCATGTAAGGGTTCAGATGAATAGTCTGTTGAGTTAGGGAGACTGGAAAGAACACTTATTTTCTCCTGTATATCTCAGAGAATTCTCAAATAACTGACTGGTTCTGTTGCCCTTTATTAGACATAAACCAGAACAAAAGAACCTATTAAATGTTCTATGAGGGCAGTAAAGTTAGTTATTTTGTTCATAGCTTTATCTATTTATCTAAAACAATGCCAAAACAGTACACAAATATTTAGTGAAAACATTTGTATACTTGGAAACCTGAAACAAAGAAAAGGTTTAAGCAGCATTTGTCCTTCTAAATCAGTAGTTATCAGCTCTAGCTACACATTCAAAACTATAACAATGAGGTACCATCTCAACCTGTCAGGATGGCTACCATCAACAAATCAACAATGACAAGTGCTGGTGAGGATGTGGAGAAAAGGAACCCTAGTACACTGCGATGGGAATGCAGACTGGGACAACCATTATAGAAAACAATATGGAGATTCCTCAAAAAATTATATATGGGCCGAAACCAGTTTGGCTCAGTGGCAGAGCATAGGTCTGCAGACTGAAAGGTCCTGGGTTCGATTCCGGTCAGGGGCATGTACGTTGGTTGCAGGCACATCCCCGGTGGGGGGTGTGCAGGAGGCAGCTGGTCGATGTTTCTATTTCATCAACGTTTCTGGCTCTCTATCTTTCTCCCTTCCTCTCTGTAAAAAATCAATAAAAATATATTTTTAAAAAAATTATATATGGGTCTGCCATTTGATCCAGTGATCCTACTTCTAGGAATATATCCTAAGAAACCCAAAGCACTAATCAAAAAGAACATATGCACCCCTATGTTCATAACAGCACAATTTACAATAGTTAAGATCTAGAAACAGCCCAAGTGCCCATCAATAGATGAGTGGGTAAAAAAGCCGTGGTACATTTATATCAAGGAATACAATGCAGCGGTAGAAAAAAAAAAATCTCTTACCCTTTGAGACAGCATGGTGGGACCTGGAGAATATCATGCTAAGTGAAATAAGTCAGTCAGAGGAAGACAAATGATTGTACTCATATGTGGAATCTAAGTAACAAAATAAACTGATAAACAGAGTCGATGCAGACTCAAAGCATGAAACAGTATGGAATCTAGGAGGGAAGGTGGGGGAGGGAGGAAAGCAACCAAAGACCTTGTATACATATATGCATAACCCATGGACACAGACAATAGGGTACTGAAGGCCTGGAGAAAGGAGGGGGATCAGGGGTAGGTTGGAGGGGGTCAAGGGAGGATAAAAGGGGACATATGTAATATTTTTAACAATAAAAAATTATTAAAAATTAAAAATAAAAAATTACTGAGCACAACCAGCATGGCTCAGTGGCTGAGCATCGACCTATGAATATGGAGGTCACGGATCAACTCCCAGTCAAGGCACATGCCCAGGTTGCAGGTTCAATCCCCAGTGTGGGGCATGCAGGAGGCAGCTGATCAATGATTCCCTCTCATCATTGATGTTTCTATCTCTCTCTCCCTCTCCCTTCTTCTCTGAAATCAGTAATAATAATAATGATAATGATAATGATAATGATAATAATAATAATAATAAAAACACTACTGAGACAATTATAAAAGTACAGCCTCCTTGGGAATTCCAATTTAGTTACAATGGGGTAGGTTCCATGCATCAGTATTTTTTTAAATCTCCCCTTAAAATACTATTGTGTTCCCTGAAATGAGAACTGATGATTTAAGCCACATGTGTCAAACACAAGGCCCGCGGGCCAAATCCGTCCCGCCAGGCCTTGCAATGTGGCCCGCACCGCGCTGTCATCACTGCACTCCCCTGCGTTTCCATCACAATGACAGTTTATGACTGTTCAGTAAACCATTCGGCCAGCGATTTAGGCTGGATTTTAGATTTTGGCCCCTTCTCTGATTGAGTTCGACACCCCTAATTTAAGCAATAACCAAATACTCAGGCCAGTTCCAAAGATTAAAATGTTAATTTTAACCTTTAGGATTTGGGTGGCTTTCCTATGCCTCAAAGGCTCTGGTTTCAGGGCCATGTCTGCTCCTGGGTTCAGCTGAAGTTCATCTTGAAGGGCCAGTAGAAAAGACTAAATCTCCATAGCTGGTTTTGCTCAGTGGGTAGAGCATCAGCCTACGAAGGGTCCCAGGTTCAATTCTGGTCAAGGGCATTTACCTCAGTTGCAGGTTCCTCCCTAACCCGGGCCCTGGTCAGGGCTTGTGCTAGAGGCAACCAAATTGATGTGTTTCTTTCACATAGGCATTTCTCTCTGAGTTTCCCCCTCTGGATAAAAAAAAAAAAAATCAATGGAAAAGTACCCTCAAGTGAGGATTTAAGGAGGAGGAGGAAGAGGAGGAGGAGGAAGAAGAGGAGAAGAGGAGGAAGAGGAGGAGGAGGAAGAAGAGGAGAAGAGGAAGAAGAGGAGAAGAGGTGGAGGAGGAGGAGGAGGAGGAGGAGGAGGAGGAGGAGGAGGAGGAGGAGGAGGAGGAGGAGAAAAGATTAACTCTAGGTAGAAGCTTAGATAGCTGAGCAGATTTAAGGGACTATGAGGGTAGAGTGACCTAGCCTTGCAACCAATAAGAACCAGCAAGACAATGTGGCCTGCCTGCTTTGTGGGGAAAGAAGGGATTCATAAGTTAGAAATACGCCAGGACCTGACATTTCTATTTTTTTTTTTTTTTTTTTTTTTTTAGGCATGGACATTTATTTTAATGGGGAAAGACAATGTATGCATCCTTTTCATACCACATAAATTATTATGATTATAGGACAGGACCAAGTAATAGTACACATAATCACAAATCTCATTTGATATAAAAAATACTCCCAGAATGTCACACACATTGAAACGGAATTTTTGGACTAGAACCCAGATTCGTTGTCTGATGGAGTCGAAGAATAAATCCACAGACAGAGAGTAGTATAGCAAAGGTGGAGATTTATTGAAGAACAAGTACAGACTCTCGTGGGAAGAGGAAAAGAGTCCCAGGGAACAGACTCCCAGGTGGGAAGGGTAAAGGGTCCCACCGACTTCCTATTTCCATGATTTCCCCTCTGATTGGTCAATATTCCCTTTTGAGTTGGTTACTATAGTTACTACTGAAGCCCTCCTTGCTCTTAGTCCTTCCATACCTTCAGGGCTTTTTTTCCTCCTTCTTTATTTTGTAAATATAGACCTTTTTTTTTTTTTTTTTTTTTTTTTTTTTTTTTTTTTTTTTTTTTTTTTGTGGCTACTTTCAGTTCCCTTGTCTTATGAAAATAAACCTGTGGCTGCTTCCTTGTCTTATGGAAATGCAATTGCACCTGGCTTCATTGTGTTATGGAAATGTACCTTATTGCAGTCTGTATCCTTGAGTTTTTCCTTGGACCACAATTCTAAAAATTCCCTAAACCTGCCTATATTCCCCTAAAATTCCTGTTTCAACATAATTTAAACTACAATTTAAAGGGATATATCAGGTCACGTTCCTACTTATCCATATCAGAGAAGAATTATTATTTTACAGAATAGATTATGAAATGAAATCTTCTGAAAAGCATTGCTGACATTGCAGTCCAATTCTCACCGATTATTTCTTCAGAAAGAATGTCATAGACTAAAGCTACAGATAAACAAGCAGCACTTTATTTTGTTTTATTCTAACTTAACAAATTAGACAGAAAAATCGCTTAGGACTCCTTTGATTATGGATTATCCCTTTAGAATGCCCTCACAGGAGTTGTTTCACAACAAGGTTATTGGGAAGTGACATTTCTTGCCCTTTGAAGAAAGGTTAACGGTGATAATTACTTTTATGAGACCTTATAGGAATCTTACTCATTGTGGCAGTAGATGAGTATATTCAGAGGTAGAAACATTGTTGAGGAATTACCTTTTCTAACAAAATAAAAATAGGCTTCTAAATTGAGGTGAGACAGACATCTGTCATTTTTTTTTTCTCAAGTGGTTATTTCTATCATTTTTGAAAGTGAGATCTTCAGTCATTTCTTACATCTGCAACATGACATGCATAAGCTTGGTTTTTTGAAACACAATTGGGGGCAATTTTAGCCCAAATCTGTTAATTAAATTTGCTGAATAGCTTTGATCTAGAAATGCTTCAGGTTAAGGTTGATTATTTAATCCCAAACTGGAGTAGTAAGAGGCCATTAATTTGAATTTCACTTGTAGCCTGCAATGCATTATATAAGACAAGAACAACTGTTCTTAATGATAATAATTAGGTCAACAGAGGTCAAAATATTACTCAAATAAATATGGAGGAGAGCTATGTATCTCTCTCATGCATAAAAACGTTAAGTAGGAAGTTGGATGATTTGTATCAAAAAGCATTGTTAACTGTCACTCTTGGCTACTGAAGGAATTGGCAAATATCCTAGAAAAACCACAAGCTATTATCATTAGGAGACCATGGATCCCCAGAGGGGAAATTTGGAGCCTATATATCCCAAAGGAAAAGATTAGCCCTACATAATACCAGACTGAACAGGTTCATAGTATAATTTGGAAAGATGTGATCCATAAAAAAATTTCACTATTGCTCTCAATTATATTCCAAATGTCATTCTTGTAAAATTATAATAATGACATCACTTTGAGTGAAAACAGGGAATTGAAATATGGTAGCAACCATACTTGGGTAAAAACTGCTGTTTGAATTTTAACCCTGCTATTCAGGCTTCAGCACTCACTTACTTGCTTAAACAATAGGGTAGTTGCCTCAGCTTCCAGATTGAGACCTAGAGGCAAGGCAATTTTTCTGTGCCTGTGGACCAGGACCACAGGAGATTGATTCCCACTGACTCAGTGGCTTCAGGAGTAGAATCTGTAGATAACCTTTAGAGATTAACCGCTGAGCTCTGCTTCTGTACTATCTGCTTTCACAAGATAGGGCCACATTCCAATGGCCAGCAGGATGTGGCTAGGAATGACCCTGCAGGCTGTTCCCAGCATTTAGAATTTAGAATTCAGAACAAAGGAAAATTCTTGTGGTTTAGACCTTTAAAAGGACTGCCTACACATGGAATGGGGTGGTTGTGAGTGTGGCCACCTGCGTGTGGTGCTCTTGTGGATGTCCTGACCAGTTCAATAAATCCTTGCCTGCTTTTTTAAATCAATAAGCAGCCTCCAGTGGTCTTATTCTGACTCCAGGGTTTGACCCCACAACAGGAATAAGTTATTGGGACACTTGGAGTTAATTTTGGTGATTAGATATTTTAGTAACCCATGAAGAATGGCCTTGATAGAATTTAATGCCTTTATTGACCCTCACCATAAAGAACTTAAAGATATAACAATCAGAGTTGCAGTTATAATTATGTTATTTGGAATTTCCAACATTCTAGAAAGTATAAATTAACTTTTTTTAGTTTTCTTAAATACATTTTTATTGATTTCAGAGAGGAAGGAAGAGGGAGAGAAAGAGAGAGAGAAAGAGAGAGAGAGAGAGAGAGAGAGAGAGAGAGAGATCAATGATGAGAGAGAATCATTGATCAGCTGTCTCCTGCATGCCCTCTACTGGAAATAATACCTGCAACCAAGGTATGTGCCCTTGACCACAATCCAACCTGGGATCCTTCAGTCCACAGGCCAACACTCCATCCACTGATCAAGCAAGCTAGGGCTATACATGTAATTTTAAGTAATTTTAAAAATAAGATAAAATTTTAAAATGGATCTAAATATAATGAAATTTGGGTAGGATGTGTCAAAAAATGGCTGACAACTGACATTTAAAAGTATTTCAGGGTGAAATTAAATGTATATAAGCAACCTTCCTACTCTGAATCAAAAGACAGTATGACACTGATATTAAGCCACATATTTCTCACAAACCACACTAGTCCATGTGGTATCCTACTCTTTCACAAACATACTGGTTTTACTCTCTTTCACTTCTTAATTTATCTTTCTCAAAAGACTGAACAATTGTTTTCTTTTCATTTAAAATCAAACTCAGTTCTTGGTCTATCTTCACATACAAAACCTTTCAATGTTCTTCAAACAAAAGAGCCATCCATAGTCTAGAGACATTATTTTAACAAGATCTACTCTCTCTAGAAGGTAGTTGATTTTAAATAGTTATTTTTTTTTCTCCCTTATATTCATGTAGGGGAAGGACAAAATATTTTTAAAGAGAAAGCCAAATACCAGTGCTAGAGAAGAAAGGAGAGATTAGGCAAAATGATCTAAAAAAAAATATGGTTCTAAACCTATATATAGAAGGTTGCTGTTTTTTTTTGTTTTTGTTTTTTTTTTGGTTGTTTTGTTTTGTTTTTTAGTAAAAGGTAAAATTTCAAATTTCTTTAATGGTTAGAACTGTCACCTAGTGTCCATCATACATTCTATACAGAATAAAGAAAAAGAAAAACAGTTTGTGAAACCATTTCATCAAATGTTCATTTCAGTGAAAAAAAATAACTTTAGCCTTGTACACATATAATCTCTTATAGTATGAAGTGACTGCTTATATTTTTATTTTATATACTCCTGTATTTTCCATGGATTTTACATACATTGAAATTTATAAGTTTTGTGATTCAAAAAGATCTTGGTATATATCCCATATTAATGTAAAAAAATTAGCTAACAACTGAAGTTTAATTCATTCACAAACATTTATTGACTGTTTGCTATTTTCCAACACATTGATGTAGTTAACTTATTTTACTGGAATCAAAAACTATATGTTACAAGCCTGTATTTATTTTTTGCTTACTATGAGGCCTTTATAAAATTATGTAACTTTTCTGGGTCCCAATTTCCTCACACAAAAGCTTTAGGGGTCATGTTCACTGTGTGTGATTAAAAATAGATAAAACTTTACAAAAATGAGAGTATTTTAAGCAGAATTAACTACTGTCACTTCTATAACTATATAAAACAAAAGGAATTTTGCTTGGGCAGTAAAGAATGAAGAAGGAACAGACCAAGTTTATGAATTTTTACAAAAAGCATATGATTTTGTAATAAATACTTAACTAAAAGAAACAGATAAATATTTTTAAAGCAACTGGAACTTCTAGTTCTAATCCTATCTAATAAAAGAGTAATATGCAGATTGACCATCACTCCAACACACAAAATGGCTTCCCCCATGTGGACACAGGATGGCCACCACAAGATGGCCAGCAGTGGAGGGCAGTTGGGAGGGACCAGGCCTGTAAGGGAGGGCAGTTGGAGGCTATCAAGCCTGCAGGGGAGGGCATTAGGGTTGACCAAGCTGGCAGAGGAGGGAAGTTGAGGGCAAACAGGCTGGCAGGGGAGAAGTTAGACATTAACCAGGCTGGCAGGGGAGTGTTTAGGGGGTGATCAGGCTGGCAGACAGAAGCAGTTAGAGGCAATCAGGAAGACAGGCAGGCAAGCAGTTGGGGGTCAACAGTCTTGGATTGTGAGAGGGATCCCAGATTGGAGAGGGTGCAAGCTGAACTGAGGGACACCGCTCCCATGCACGAATTTCATGCTCCGGGCCTCTAGTTTATAATAATCTATAAATGATAAACTAAGTCATATTTTTTCTATTTTAAGTAATTGACATCATTATACAGTAAACATTAGTGGAAAAGCAACATTGTGAAATATACATGAGCATTATAGCCAAATAATTATGTAAGGATCACCACCATTCACTGTGTCTATGATGTTAGGATATACATGTGTTTTCTTTTTTTTCCAGTTCCTTTATTTGTGAAATGATTATATTGCCTATATTACAATGAAGTGATGATTATTTAAGTTTCTTCATAATTGGTTAAAATGTAATATGGTCAGTAGTGTATCATACTGATTTCTGTAAATTTATTATGATTGTACAAAGTGTTAACATTAAAAAAACTGGGTGAAGAGATTGGGAACCCTCTGTATAATATAGGGACTCTCTATACAATTTTGTAACAATTTTATGTCTAAAATAATTTCAAAGTAAAAAATAGAAAATAGAAGACATGGAGAATAATTAGAGAGATCATAAAATAGGATAGGCATTAAGAGATATTTAAAAGTTAATATTAACTTTTATCATTCCCCCAACCCCACATCTAGGTATATCAGTCTGTTCCATGCCTCCATGCTTCAGGTCTTATTTTGTTGGTCAATTCATTTTGCTCATTAGATTCCACAAATAAGTGAGATCATGTTGTTATATTTGTCTTTCTCAGATTGGCTTATTTCGCTTAGCATACTATTCTCCAGGTCCCATTTGACCCAGTAATCCCACTTCTATGAATATGTTCCAAGAAATCAGAAACACGAATCAGAAATAATATACCCACATATTATTACAGATATTCAATCAACTAATAAACAATCGGCTGTAAGTCAAGAAAATTCAAAATGTGAGAGGGCACATAACATGGGACTGCAGGTAGCCTTTGGATGCTGAGAGCCACCTCTAGCAAAAATCCAGCAACACTATGGGGGCCTCAGTTATAACTGCAAGAAAGTGGATTCTTCCAACAACATGAATAAACTGAAAAGTGGATTCTTTCCTAGACTCTCCAGATAAGAGTCTGGCTGGCTATCACCTTAAATTTGAAATCTGGAGCAGAAGATCCAGTTGGACTCTGGTGGACTGGCCACCTACAGAACTGTGAGATAACAAATGAATGTTGTTGAAAGCCATTAGTAGTAATATTTATGCAAAAGTAGAAAATTAGTGTAAATATATATTTCAGGTTATATACATGAAGTGTTGTATAACATATTATTTATGCAAGGATATTAAGAGTGGTGATAGTGGTTGTTATTGTTGTTGTATTTGGTATAGGTATAGTGGCTAATGATGGTGAGGTATATCATTAGATGATGAGACCATATACTCTAATTCATCTATTATTCCCGTGTATGCCTTAAAAATCTAGAATTGTCAAATTACATATGGAGGCCAGGCATGGATGTTCTTAGAGCTTTGTATTGCTGTTGTATAGCAAACACTTTTTTTTTTTAGATGCACAAGCCAAGTTCCTTAGCATTTTATTGATTCCATTCGGAGAGTTATTTGTCACTGAAAAGTCTATTTGTCATTCTGGACAGGAAGAAGCAAACAGAGCTGCTCTGCAGGGCAGTCTAAGGATTCCTTCTGGAGTGTGTGGGGATCCAGGGAGAAGGTTGGATGGCCTCCTGTCTGGATTCCTGGGGGTTTGACTGGGTTTTCAGCCACTTGTGGGTGCAGCTTGGGCTCAGGGAAGCGCCAGGAACATCTGTCTCTGAATCACCTCTGATGCCCACATCTCCTGGCTTGGTCAGGTCCCACTGGGATGTGCAAGCTGTCACATGGGCATTTCTTTGAGTTGACCGTTGGTCCTGGACTTGTAGGTCTTGACAGCATTTCCGGACCCTCTCAAATCCAAGAGCATCCACATATCAGGTACAAGCATGGAGCAGGAGCCTTCGGGCACCACAGTTCCATTTCTAGCACAAGTGGCTAGGTTTGCAGAAGTCATAGCTCAGCCCAAAAAAACTTTCCATGATCCAGGCCCAGGCCTGTTCTGGGTTCAGTCCTGATGGCATGGTGGGCTCTGGACATTCCCACATCCAAGATTGATCTTTCAAGATGGATAGATGGGATTCCATCATTTCAGTCTCCTAAGTGGGTGGAGATATGAAGCTGGTCTAGGTGAAGAGGCAAATAATCTCAAACACATTTTATGGGCTCAGATACTCTTTGTTTCCCTGTCTTTGGGGATCTTAGTTTCTTGTTTTGTCCCAGTTGCAGTGACCAAATCGGTTGGTTTTTGCAGGTCACCAACTTCAATGTAGGGACAACCTGATAGCACATCACTTAATGATAGCCCTATGTGTCTCTTGCCTCCTTCCCAAGACATACTGAGATTTTGAGACACTTAGATTTACTTAGTACCAACACACACAGTAAAAAATAAGAGATAGTATTTGGCAGATAAATTATCCTTCTTTCTTCCCACTAGCCAGATTGTCCTGAAATACGTTAGTTGACCTATTATTTTGGGAAATGCTCTCACAGAATCAAGTAAACAATGGTTGTTTTATTAAGCAGTAGCTGGCTTGATAATGACAACTTTCATTTTATTTTTCTCTTCATCTGCTTTGTTCTCTCTTTCTCACATTCCTGCTGCTCCTGGGACTAGTCACATAACATGCAATAACATTAGTTTTTGCCCGAGGTTCTGTCTTCTGGGAAACCCATGCTAAAACATGAGACCCTTGTATGGATTATGTAATTTGCTTTAGTAATTGAGGTGGAATAGCTTTACCCACAAGGCTTGGGATTTTTCACTTACGATTCAGCAGAAGGCATCCAAACTATTTTCAGAAGTCTTATATAATAATACTAGAGGCCCGGTGCACAAAATTCATGCACGAGTAGGATCCCTAGGCCTGGCCAGCTATTAGGCCTATCGGCACTTTCCAGATGTCATCCGGGGCCTTCCTTCCCTGGCTGCTAGCTGCTGACCAAGGCCTTCATTCTGGGCTACACCCTGGTGGTCAGCACATGTCATAGCGAGCAATTGAACTCCCGGTCTCCTGGTCAAACCCCTGAGGGAACACTTTTCATGTTAGTCTTATATATATATAGACTTGCACTGAAAGAAAACTTCCCTCAGTTTATTATACTCTAGTTTTACCAGTTTAACTTGTTTTATCCATCAGTCATCTGGTTTTGTCTTGTCTAAATCCTGACTGGATAATTTCTTCCTCTCTACTTTGTCTTGACAGCACTGTAAAATGTATCTAGCAGCCTACCCTGCTTTCTCACTATAGAACTGTTGTCAGAAGTAAATGAGATAATGCATGTAAGTATTCTTTTAGATAATGTTATGTCTATAGTGTTTGTGTTAATGTGGTTTCTAAATGTTGGTTAGAGATTCGAGTGGATTATATGACATCTACAAAAACAAGTATTAGCAATTTTCAGCTTTTAGCATTGTGGCTTTTGTATTTTTATAGACTTCTGAGCACTGGTATACCCTCTTTCCACTGACCTTTGTAAAATGATGTTTCTACTAGTCATCCTAGAAAATGGTTCTAGGTTCCTCTTCCCATTATTGAATATACTTTCTTCTCTGGTTTCTCTGTTTTGTTTTTTTTATACATGCTGGCCATTAAACATTTTTTAGTATTTATTGTTGAAAGTATTATATATGTCCTTCTTTTTTCCATTGACCCCTTCTAGCTGCCCCCTCCCTGCCTTTTTATTGCGGAGCATAGCTTCCAGCCATGACTGAAGAGGGAGATAAATCAGTGACACTGAGATAGCCTTAGAGCTCGGCCTATGACCTGACCTGGGTAGGAAGCTAAACCAACATCCCCACTCGACTATGAAACATAACCTCCGTTCATACTGATTATGTAGCCTGAATATTGACCATGTGCAGCCTTGGGCAGCAGCATATGGTATGTCCTAGCTGTGGAGGCCAGTTTAAAGCCCTGTCACCAGTGAAGCCTAGCCTACAACCTTGCCTCATTGCTGAGAACAGCCTAAACCAGGCCAAGAGTCCTTCCAGCAACCATGACAAATTGTGAAGTGTAGGCTGTATCTCCACTTGACAATGAAAAGTGAGCTCTCATGATCTCACTCATATGTGAACTATAATGAACATGATAGATGAACAAAAATAGATGCAGAGACATAGAAACATCAAACAGACTGTAAAACTGAAGAGGTAAGGTAGGGGAGGGTAGATGGGTGGGAAGAGATCAACCAATGAACTTGTATGCATATATGCATAACCTATGGACACAGAAAATAACTGGGTGAAGGCTGGGGTGGGGGCTGAGGGTGGGCTGGGAGAGGTCAATGAGGGAAAAAGGGACATATGTAATACTTGCAATAATAAAGACTTAAAAATGATATTTTAAAAATGGCTTGTAGTTTGTTATGACTACAGGGTATGCTTTGTGGTGGGTGTAGAACCTCATGGGAAATGAAGATAGAAAGGCATGACTGGATCAGATTTTACGTTATTCTGCAAACAATGGGGAGCCACACACTATTCATAAGTAGGAACTCAGATGACCAGTCCAGGGTTTGGAAATTGTAACTCTGATAAGAGTGTGAAGATTGAAATGGCTTTAGAACAGGAGTGAATTGCATAGCTGACCACATTTTTCCTTGCCATCTGCCTCTGACAATCTGTTGAGAGCCCATATTTTATATGTTCAGGAACCCTGTGAACCCCAATCTTGGGAGCACTTACTGCGCAGTGAATCTGAAGGTGTGTTCTGTGCCTGGAGCCAGCCTCACATAGGTAGAATTTCTGCCACTCAGAGCTGAATATAATTGGCCCCTGTGGGACCTTAATGGCAGCTACTTGGGGGCACACATGGAAGATGGGAAATGGGAATGAGCAGAAAAGCCAGGAGATGGATGATTCCTTTATGCATATTTATTCTACATGAGACAATGAACACACCAGTTCCTGGTGTCCTTTGCTTCCATCAGTGAAAAATCCTGAATTATCTGTCAGGCTTCATAAATGGCCTTGATCTAGAGTTTATCCAACCTTGACACTCAGCCAATGCCTGACTGCTGACAGCACAGCTGAATAATGTGAGATATTTCCTATAAAGAACAGACTGACATCTGTCAGAAAGGAAAGGGATAGAGGGGTTGGGTAAAAAGGAAGAGGAAGAGGAAGCATGGCAATGGGATCAATGTAGGCTTTACAGACCAACCCAAGTTAGAATCCATATTCAACCAGTTGTAGACATTAGTTTATCTACCCTGGGATAAGAATGCTCAACTCAGAATGGATAGGTACTTTTTAGGAGACAACAACTCTTAAATTATGGGGGCATAAGTTAGGTCACAATAAAGGACACTGATCATTTTAACAGCTATGCTAATAAAATAATTATGCCCTTTAAAGACAATTAGCCTATATAGATTACCATATAAATGCATTATGCTAGCTGCTTTACGTACACACATTTAAAATTCACATTTTAAAGGTAAGAAAACAGGTTTAGAGAGATTAATTTGCCTGAAAATCATAAACCTCTCAGGTCACAGGGCTGGGAATTGATTCCAATACTATGTGCCATTAGAATACATATGTTTAACCATTATATGGTATAACCATAATAGCAGAGATGTACTTTTTAAAATTTTTCAAGTTTTGTCCCTTTTGTCTTCATAGCTAATCTAGGTGCTTCTCCTTATAAGATAGAAATGATGCTTACCATTTTGCAGCTTTGATTAGTGCAATTAGTAAAAGTTAGCTACATGGTTTTATTCTTACAATCATGTATGTCATTTTTATTTATGTACTAGAGGCCCAGTGCATGAAATTCGTGCAAGGGGATGGGGGGGGGGGCTCATCCCAGTCTGCACTTTCTCCAATCTGGGACCCCTCATGGGATGCCTGACTGCCAGTTTAGGCCCTATCCTAACCGCTCACCTGCCTGCCTTCTTGATCTAACTGCCCCTGCTGTTGGCCTGGTTATTCCCAACTACCCCCCCCCTGCTGGCTTAGTCACCCCCAACTGCCCTTCTTGACAGAGTGGTCATACCCAATCACCCCCTCCTCCCTCCGGCCTGGTCGCCCTCTGCCCCGTGGGCTTGGTTGCCCCATGCATCCTACTGCAGGGTTGTTTGGTCGCCCCTCACCAACCCCTATGCTGGCCTGATCACCCAATGCAGCCTGCTGCTCGGTCATTTGGTCACTCCTTACTGATCCCCCTGCCAGCCTGGTCTCCCCACACAGCCTGTTCGGTTGTCCATTCAGTTGCAATGGTCTGTTAGGCTTTCATATGTGTACCGTGTTTCCCCAAGATAAGACATCCTCCAAAAATAAGACCTACTTACAGGTTTCCTTCTGAGTGAAATATAAGGCATCCCCCCGAAAATAAGGCCCCGCCTAGGCTGAACATGAGACATTTGGTCCACTGATTCTGAAAGAAATGAAGTCACAAGAAATTCACCAGGAAATTCAGGAATTGGATTGTTATGATGATGTTCCAGAAGATGATGACATGATTGTCATTGAATAAATGAGTAAATTCTTGATACAGTAGGATTCACAGTTTGTCTGGTTTGTGTTGACAACTACCGTACTACCGTACCATATACAGGTAATAAATTTCCTTTATTTTCATTTAACAATAAATGTGTACCATATTCTTCTTCGTGGAAAAATAAGACATCCCCTGAAAATAAGATTAGCTCATCTTTGGGAGCAAAAATTAATATAAGACACTGTCTTATTTTTGAGGAAACAGGGTAGATATACTTATTTATTTAAAAATATTTTTATTGATTTCAGAGAGGGAGAGGAAGAGAGAAACATCAATGATGAGAGTGAATCATTAATTGGTTGTCTCCTGCATGCCCACATTGGGGATTGAGCTCTGCAACCTGGGCATGTATCTTGACTAGGAATCCAATCATGATCTCCTGGTTCATAAGTTATTACTCAACCACAGAGTCATGTCTGCCAGGCCATCTATGTCATTTATAAAAATAACTTTAAAATAGTCAGCCAGTTTGACTATTTTGAAAAACAAACAAAAACAAACAAACAAACAAACAAACAAACAAAAAAACGATTACACTTACTGGTTGTGACAGAAATAAAAAAAAAAAGCAGGAATATTTAATTTTATATTATTCTTCAGCAGCAGTAACTAAACCCTAATCACATTCCTCATACCTAATATATTACTGGGAAAGGGGAAAGATCATGTCATTCTTTTCACCAGTTAGAAATATTTTTTATTTTATTTTAACAGCACAGATATTGTGCAATATAAATAAAAAAGTTTTCTACCACTGTTCTTACTTTTTCTTATTTTTTCTTATGACTCACTGCCAATCCATCAGCTGCTATGACACTTGAGTCCATGCTGGCCCCAGCAGACTCTCTAGGATTCTTTACCCAGGTTAGACTGTTGCAATCTTAGATTCCTTTGAAAATCATTTCTTGAAAAATCACTGAGTACCTAGTAGTGAACTGTTACCCTGATGTTGTGTATATTAAATCATCTCAGAGATACCCCCAATTTAGTTAGCCTGATTATTTGCAGTTCCAGGGCAAAGCCTTGTAATGGAACCAGCTTTTCATTTTTGAGTGATTGTAGAAGACCCTTACAGTAATCTTGTGCCAACTATAGAACTTTTGTTTCTGCAATCTCCTATTAAGAGGAGGGGGAGCATATATCAATACATTTAATTATTTGCTAATGTTTCTATTTAGAAGACCAATTCTGACACAGCGTTTGCCTACCAAAATTTACTCAGCATAATTCATTTAATTCTTAAAAATATTAAGAGGGGCAGATGCCATTAATATCCCCCATTTACTCACAAGAAACTTAAAACCAGAGAAGTGATTTGCTCATGATCATACAAGTCAACAAGAGGGGCAGTTAGGGGTGACTAAGCAGATTGGGGATTTTGAACCAGGTTCTTTCTTTTAATTTTTTTCCCTATAATACTTCATCTGTACTAGTATATTGTTTTTGGTGTTTGTTACCCCAAGTCAAGTCTCTTTCCATCACCATTTGCCCCCCTTTAAGCTCTTTACCTCCTCCTACCCTCCCTTCCCTCTGATAATCACCATACTGTTGTCTATGAGGTTTGTTTATTTAATTCCTTCATCGTTTTACCCAAACCCTCTACTCCTTTTCTTTCTGACAGATGTCAGTCTGTTCTTTATATGTTCTAGTCTGTTTCTATCTTGTTTGCTAGTGTATTTTGTTCATTAGATTCCACATATGAGTGAAATCATATGGTACGTTGCCTTATTTCACTTAGAATAATACTCTACAAGTCCATTCATGTTGTCACAAAGAGTAATATTTTTTATAGTTGAAGAGTATTCCAGTGTGTAAATGTACCACAGCTATTTTATCCACTCATCAACTGATGAACATTTGGGCTGCTTCCAAATCTTGACTATAGTAAGTAACATTGCAATGAAGATAAGGATGCATAAATTTTATTTGAATTAGCATTTCAGGTATCTGCAGATATATTGCCAGAAGTAGGATCACTGGGTCAAAAGGCAGTTCCATTTCAATTTTTTTTTTAGATAACTCTATACTGTTTTCCACAGTGGCTGTACCAATCTGCATTCACATTAACAGTGCATGAGGGGTCCCTTTTTCCACATCCTCACCAACACTGTTCTTTGTTGATTTATTGACAACTAGAGGACCGGTGCACAAAATTCATGAACTTGGAATGGGATGTGGACTATTGGCCAGCTGGGGAGGGACTGAAGGAGGGCTCCAGGGCCTGTCCAGCCTGTCTTGCTAAGTCCCAATCAGCTAGACCCCAGCAGCAAGCTAACCAACCAGTTGGAGCATCTGGTCAGTGCACGTCATAGCAACTGGCTGACCAGTTGACTCTCTGCCCCCTGGTGGTCAGTGCATGTCATAGCTAGAAGATGAGCAGCCTTAGCATATCATTAGCATATTACGCTTTGATTGACTGAATGGCCAACCAGATGACCGGACACTTAGCATATTAGGCTTTTATTATATAGGACTAGAGGCCCAGTGCATGAAATCTGTGCATGGGAGAGGGGATCTCCTCAACCCAGCCTGCACCCTCTTCAATCTATGACCCCTCAGAGGATGTTCAACTGCTGGTTTAGGCCCTATCCTGAACACAGGGATTGTACATAAATTGGCAGTCGGACATCCCTCTCACAATCTGGGACCTTTGGGTCCTAACCACTCACCTGCCTGCCAGTCTTATTGCCCCTAACTGATCCCCCAGCCAGCCTACTCACCCCTAACCACCTCTGCCTGCCAGCCTGGTTGCCCCTCACTGCTCTCCTCTGCCACTGGTCACCCCACAGTTGTTGCATGAGGGCATCCTAACCAACTTGCAAATTACCCTTGTATTAGTATACATAGCCATTCTTATAAGTGTGAGATGACAACTTACTGTGGTTTTAATTTGCATTTTTCTGATGATTAATAACATTGAGCATCTTTTTATATGTCTTTTGGCCATCTGTATGTCCTCTTTGGAAAAGTGTCTATTAAGGTCCTTTGCCCATTTCCTAATTGGGTTGTTTTTTCATGTTGGTGTAGAGATGTATGAGTTCTTTATAAATTTTGGATATTAGCCCTTTATTAGATGTATCATTGGCAAATATGTTCTCCCATTGAGAGGGTTGACTTTTCATTTTGTGATGGTTTCTTTTGCTGTGCAAAACTTTTTAGTTTGATATAATCTTATTGGTTTATTTTTTCTTTTGTTTCCATTGCCTGAGGGGATATATCAGAAAAAATATCACTATGAGAAATGTCTGAGATTTTACTGCCTATGTATTTTCTGTGATTTCATGGTATCCAATCTAACATTTTGAGGTTATTCTTGTATATGTTGTAAGAAGTTTCTTTTTTAATACCTGTATCTGTCTGATTTTCCCAACACCATTTATTAAATATAAAATTTTTACCCCATTATGTATTATTGCCTCCTTTGTGAAATATTAAATTGACCATAAATGCATGGGTTTCTTTTTGGGCTCTTTATTTTGTTCATTGATCTAAATGTTGTTTTTATTTATTTATCTTTATTTTGTTCATTGATCTATATGTTTCTATTTTTGTTACTATGACCTTATAATATAGTTTGATATCAGTTAACCTAATCTCTCCAACTTTGTTCTTTCTCAAGATTGCTTTGGCTATTTGGGGTCTTTTATGGTTCCGCATAAATGTTTGAAATATTTATTCTACTTCTGTGAAATATGCCATTTATGTCTTGAATCCTTAGATTTTTTTGGATAATATGTACATTTTAATGATGTTAATTTGTCCTACCCATGAACACTGTATATGCTTCCACTTATTTGTATCTTCTTCAATTTCTTTCCTCAGTGTCTTATGATTTTCGGAGTATAGGTCTTTTATATCCTTGGTTCAATTTATTCTTAGGCATTTTATTTTTGATTCAATTATACAATAAATGGGATTGTTTCTTAGTTTTTCTTTCTGATAGTTCAAAATTAATGTATAAAACTAAAACTGATTTCTGGAAACTTATTTTGTATCCTGCTACTTTATTGAATTCATTTATCAGTATTAGTAGTTTTTATGGTTGACTCTTTAGGGTTCTTTAAAAATAGTATCATGCCATCAGCAAATAATGAGTTTTACTTATTCCCTTCCAAGTTGAATGCCTTTTATTTCTTCTTCTTTTTAATTGCTGTGACTAAGACTTCCAGTATTATGTTGAATATGTCTTGTTTGCTACATTAAGGGAAACTCTTGTGATTTTGACCTACTAATTATGATGTTGGCTGGGAGTTTGCATGTATGGCCTTTATTACATTGGTGAACTAGGTTCTTTCTGATATTCCTTTCCTCAGTGTCTTGTAGTCTCCTATGATACCAGTACCTTTGGAATTTCAATCACACTTGGCTTATGCCCTAGTTGGGTACTTTTCATTTTCACCTTGTGTTATAATCTATCTATATAAAAGGCTAATATCCTTTCCACCTTCCTACCAGTTGCTATGATGTTAACTGACCACCAGGGGGCAGACACTCAATGCAGGAGTTGCCATGATGCACAGAGAGAAATGACACCACAGACCTAGCCAACAAAGCAACACTCAGCTTCCCCCAAGTGTAAGGTGACCAGACATCTTGCTTTTGGCAAGACAGTCCCAATTTATAACAAGTTGTCCTGTGTCCTGCAGGGTTTTAAAAAAGTCCAAAAAATTTCAAAGATTCTTTCCAAAAATCAAGACTGTTTTAAAATGCCGTAGGACCAGGGACAAATTATTAAAAATCGGGACAGTTCTGCCAAAAGCAGGATGTCTGGTCACCTTACCCAAGTAGGATATAAGCCCTGCCACCACGCTGGAGCAACACCACACTAAATTGAAGCTGGTGCTACTGAGTCCCCATGGCAGAAAATTCAGTCCATAGTCCATAGCCCATCCCAGAAAAGGTCACTGTGGGCACTGGGTAATGACATCATGTAGCAATGCCCAGCTTCTTCTCCCTAGCTACTAGCCTTCATGGAGTTCCAGGAACACAAGTGTGAACATTTTACACTTTAACCAAATGTCTGTGGAGCATTTTCTGTGCCTTATCTCATTCTATCCTCACAGAAGTCCTGGAGTAGGTAGATAGGAGACTCAGTGGAATCCTATTTTCTTTTCATTAGCTGGAAAATGGAGATTTAGAAAGTTTAGAAATTTGACCCAACTGAAAAGAAGTAAGAAATGGTGGGCCTTGAAAATGACTTCAGGTTTTCTCAATGCTCAGAATACAGTCAAACATTGCTACAGTTAAATATTTTACCCTTTGTTCTCCCTGTATGATCTATAATAATAATCTGCTTTGTGTTGATATTTACTGCTGTGCTGTTGACAATTACCTGAAAGAGAAGTTGGGGTGCTTCACTGGGCTGGAAAATGTTTAGCTAAATCAGAAATCAGGTCTTATAACATTTATTCCATTGAAATTAATTTATTCTGTATCTATGAAAGGCTAAGATGACTCACACATGTATGATACATATAAAGCTCTCACTGGTGCCAACTGCACATATGTATTCCTATCTGTCATTGTCCATCATGAATTTGGTTGACACATCTATTATAGAGAAAGAGAAAATAGCTATATTAAAACATTTCTTCTAATTAATTTCCTTTCAATCTGCACAAATTTGTGCACCAGGCCATTAGTGATATATATTTGTGTATTCTCCTTCAGTGTGTTTCATCTCCTTGAGGGTAAATAGCAGATCTTACTTGTTTCTATAGTCTCTATAGTATTGACTATGGGGCCTGGCCCTCTTATAATGGGAATAACTTGCATAATATTTAAAATTTTATTCTTTTTGAAATACCTTTTCTCTCAGCCCTCTCCTACATTAAATAAATTAATATTCAGAACCATACTTTTGATGAATGTCTAGTTTTATTTAACACAGATTTTAAGTGTCAGTGCTCCCATCAGAATGAAGGAAAGTAAGTGACATAAATGTGACAGTAAAGAATGAGCAGACACTATATGGCTATTCAACAAATGTTATTGTTCAGAGAGCTCCTTAATAATCTTTTCACATTGACTATCTGAAGATTTTATATAAAATTTACCCTTGCACCACCCTGTGAATTTGATAGAATATTTCCATTGAACAGATGTGAAAATTGAGGTTTCAATAGGTTAAGTAACCTGGGCAAGATTACATAGCTAGTAATTAGTGAAGCTGGAACTATTAAGAGTAACTAGATAGATCTTGATGCCATGTTCATGGTGCCTTTATAAGAAAATAATTTCACCTAGTGATTCAATCTGGGATTTATTCTCAGGAGTCACTCACTCTCTCTTATAATTCCTAAACACCTTTACCTTTTATAAACTACCACCAGCCTGGTCCAGATGATGAGAGATTTATACAGCAATCGCCAATTATTGGTCTTTCTGTTTCTGGTCTTCCTCTCTAACCTTTGTAAGAGCTAAAATTAGACTAATCACTCACCTGTTCAAAACCCTTGACTGGCTTCATTACTCCTTAGCTTTGTACGCAGGTCTCTGCTAACCTCATTAGATTCATTCTTTGCTCCTGTATAATTTTCTACTGTATATCTCCAAGATGAAACTAAATCTAGTAGTTCTCTTATTTCTGGACCATTTCATCAGACATTCTATTTGTCTTCCTTCTTCAGCCATTTTTTCGTCTGGTTTGCATCTATTCATTCTTTAGGCCATTAAGCAGATACCACATCCTCCTAGTAGCTTTCGTTGATGCTCCAAGTTCACCATATGGACTCTTTATCGACGAGGCACTATAGCCTCATATGTTTATTTTTATAACATTTATTCCATTGAAATTAATAATATATTACATTTTATGTTAGGTTGTAACTATATTCAGGTAAGCAGGATCAGGTGACATATTTTTTCTTTAAGGCATCTTGGGGAACTGGAAGATGAATGAATGGCAAATACACGTTTATGAGAGTTGAAAGTACATTTCCCTTGAGCTATCTGAGGATAAGTAATGCTATAAGTCTGACCTTCACTCTAAGACAGGTCATGATTGACTTATATCTGTAGTATTTAAAGAATTATTAATTCCTGAATGTGTTTGAGTAACAGTGGATGGATAACAATTAAAGAAGAATTCATGCAGTTCCTCCATTAAAATATTCAATCTACATTGGAATAAAACCAACTACTGGTAATAGAAAAATAGGACTGGCTTTATTTAACAAAAATATAAACATATCCCATACCTATAACCTTTCTAAAATACCAAATTAAACATATTAATAATTTATTATTTGAGTGCTATTTTCAGAATTCAGAATTATTAATCAAGTTAACATTTATGACCATTGTGATAGTGCAAATATTTAATTATTTGATACAAGATATTAAATTATCACCATGCTGTATAGTTTACAATGGACATTGTAGGTTGCTCACGGGTAGGAACCACTGTTACATGCTCAATACTTAGCATGGTGGATGACATGCTGTATTCTTATAAATCTTTAAATAAATTAATATTTTCACCTATATTAAGTTGTTTGATTCTCAAAACAGCCCTGGTTTTCAGTGCTGATAAACAAACAAAACCAGCAAAGAAACAAACAAAAAATAAATAAATAAAACACATAGAGATGTAACAAAATGGAGAAAATTCTTTTTATCAGAACACCTTTCAGGGTAATATTCCTTAGTGGGTTTATTGCAAGCATGCTTGATAAATAAGAGCTAGTTATAAAATTTCCCAAGAGGTTGGGTCTTGTTAAAGTCAAGACTTTTGTTTGTATATATATTTTTTGTCACAAAGTTAAAACCATTGTGGATATAGTGGAGAGACACAGAGACTAACTATTACATTAAAAAAGGGTACAGACAGTGTGCTCCCCAGATAGGCAGAATGAGTGGAGAGTCTTTGGAGAAAGAAAGTCAAACAGAAAAGCCCTCTTTTACATCTCTATGAGTTCTTTAGTAAAATCTACAACTCCCTGCAATATTTTTGCTATGTGATCATTCTTTCTGAGGAATATGATAGTGTTGACAGTCAGACATTCAGCAAGAGCTAAACATTTCACTACCTAGAAGTTAAGTAGCATGCACTATCATTTGGATTGTTGTGATGTTGAAAATGTGTTGATGTATTATGCAAATATTCACTGAGTAGCTTATGAATAGCAGATACTGAGAATATAGCAGTGAACCAGATTTACAAGAACTCTTTTCTTATGAAATTTATATTCTGGTGAAACAACACAAATGCAGTGTATACACAATAAAGGTTGTGATAAATGCTTTTAAAGAATAAAACAATCTTATGTAACAGATAATCCTATCTAATTAAAGGGTAATATGCAAATTAATCATCTCAACATGACCAATATAGCGGCACCCATAGCCACAAAGATGGCAACATGGGCCAGAGCCACAGAGCCAGTGAAGTGGGCAGGAGGCTTGGCTTCTTTCGTGGATGGGCGATGAAGAAGCCAAGCCTCCTGCATGTCCAGGCTGCCGCTGAGGGAGACATGCGGGGAGTGATCGAGGTTCCCTGTCTGGGGGTTCCAAATCTGCCATTGGTTCCATTCACCGCTGATTCCCTTGCTCGCAGGTGTCCTCCACGCAAAAGCCGTTCTGTGCAAATAGTCATGTTCTAATGGGTGAATCCTAAACCGAATGAGTGTCACATCTGGGCAACCTAACTCCCGTTAGAAAAAGGATCTGGGAGGAGGGATTTAGGAATCAGGAAGCCATCATGACCAGTTTAGTCTCTGAACTGCTGTCAAACACAGGCAGTCTGAGACCCTCCCAAACACCACCTGAGCTAAACCTGAGAACCAAGATATCTCCAAGGCCCAAAGATGATGGGGGTAAGGGGACAGGGGAGCAAAGTAAGCAGAACAGCCAACCCAACCAGACGCAGGAGCCTAAGATGAGGCAGAGAAATGGCCTGGCCAACGATGCTCTCTGGCAGATGTGGTGTCGTCCACACCCAGCTGGGCTGTGCATGTGTAGAATTTAAGGCCACCAGCAGGAGGGAAAGTGGAAGCATGCCTAAGGATTTTTTTTCTGCATGTTCCACAGTCCAGAAGCAGAGTCTGAATCAAGAAACGAAGTCTTACCTCTGTGCTGGGGTGTTTAAAAGTATCTAAAAATAGCAGTTCCATCGCCTGCAGCACTTCAGGTGTCCGAAAAACCTTGGCCTATCCAGGAGCTTGGTGCTCCAGGAAGTTGCTGGCCCCACCTTCTCCAGCATGGTGGAGAAAGGCTGGGAGAAGAGAGGTGGATACGGTGGCTCCAGTGGTCCAAATCCTGTCGTTGTCCCTATTACCTAGCCTCTGTGCCCTCCAGGACAGCTTCAGTACCAATGCAGAGGGAGGAGGCTTTGGAGAGGGTAGTGGTGAAGAGAATACTTCTGACTCTGGACACCCAGTGAAACCGCTGTCAAGAGCCTTTCTAGGGCTGGCAGGAAAACGCAGCAATGAGGGAAGAATAATGTCTCAAAAAGAAGAGGTTGGTGTTTTTTGTTTTTTGTTTTTGTTTCTCATCAGCAAAATGTGAATATTACCTAAACCACAGACTTTGCGAGAATTAACTGAAATAAAATTCCAGAAATTGTATAACAGCCAGACTGAAGTGGATAGTTTGGTTGAGTGTGAGTGTGGTCCTGTGCACGGAAAGGTTGCGGGTTTGATTCCAGGCCAGGGAACATACCTGGCACATACCTGGGTTTCAAGTTGGATCCCTGATCACGGCTCCTAAGGAAGGCAATTGAAGGGATGTTTCCTACATTTATGTTTCTCTCTCTATCCCTCTCTCTTCCCCTCTCTCTAAAAATCAATGGAAAAATGAATTAATGGCATGTCTATGAATGTGAATAATCTAAAAAAAAAAAAAAAAAAAAGAAGTGGGGTGACCCTAACCAGTTTGGCTCAGTGGATAGATCATCGGCCTGCAGACTGAAGGGTCCTAGGTTCGATTCCGGTCAGGGGCATGTACCTTGGTTGCTGGCACATCCCCAGTTGAGGGTGTGCAGGAGGCACCTGATTGACATTTCTCTCTCATTGATGTTCCTAACTCTCTATTCCTCAACATGAAAAAAATCAATAAGGTATATTTAGAAAAAATAAAAACAGGGTAAAAGAGGTTGAATACATACTGTATAATTTAAAGTATGTAAAATAATATAACTTTTAAAAAAATAAGTTAGGCTAAGGGACACCCATTTCGTGCACCTGGCCTCTAGTAAAATATAATTTGGGATATTTTCAACAGGATAGTCAGTGCAGTTCTCTCTGAGGAGTAATGTTAAAGTTATATTTTAAAAGGGAAAGAACAACCTAGGTTACAAGGAGGAGGAAAATAATTCCATGACGAGGGAGTGGCAAGTAAAAATATTGAATAAAGAGATATATTGGCTTGTTACAAAATTTTCAGAAGACAATTGTGATTGGAAAAAGTGGTGTGCTTCCATAAGATGATACCAAAATAGAGAATTTATTGGAATTCCTGGTTTCACATTTGTCTTAGTCTGTTTGGGCTGCTATAACTAAAATATCATAGACTGGTTGACTTATAAACAAAATAATTCCTCACAGTTCTGGGGGCTAGGAAGTCCAAGATAAAGGTGCTAGCAGTTTCTGTGTCTGGTGAGGTCCTGCTTCTCAGTTCATGGGCAGTTTGTTTTTTTGTTTGTTTTGTTCTTGTTGTTGCTGTTGTTGTTGTTGTTGGTGTGTGTGTGTGTGTGTGTATGTTTTGTTATTGTTTTGTGTGTGTATGTTTTCTGTGTTTTCATGTGGGAGAATATGTGAGGGAGTTCTCTGGGGTCTCTTTAAAAGGCCACTTATCCCATTCATGAAGGCTCCAACCTCATGACCTAATCACCTTCCAAAAGGCCTAACATTGGGCATTTTTTTAAACAAAACATTCTCTCTATAACAACATTCTTTCTTCTTCACCTCTATATCTCACATTTATGATAGAATGATGATGGTATTTACAATGAACTGTCTACTTGGGGTGACAGTGAGCAATGTTGAATGCAAAATATTTCTTTGCAATGTTTAATTAGAAAATCTTCTGTATATCATTTTCACTATAGAAGTAGTTACCCTTTTTTATTGACAGTGGCTGATCCCTTATCTTAGGACCAGTGTCCATTTTACCTTATTGCCTTTTCCAAGAAGAAGGAAAGAGTTTTATTTCTTAACTATAAATGACAGTATAGCATTAATGTGATGAATAGCTTTAATTTCAATAAGTGTGTCCAAACTTAAACAAGGCCAGAACTGAAGCATTCCGCTGATATATTCCAAAAGCAATGTCATTATCCATCAATAGTTACTTAACCAATCCATCCAAAAACCCCAAAAGCAAAATTGAATTTCAGAAATAAATGGGTAAAAAAAAAAAAAAAAAAAAACCTCACAGTTTTTATATGAGAGTTTTTGCTTTGAATATGACAAAGAATTAGATGATATTGTTCCATCTATGAGCTGGCAATATTCATGACATTGAAAGAAAATTTAAAAATAATAATAAAAATAAAAAACCACAACCTTGAAACAGATTTCTTACACTCAAGATCTTGTTAATTATTAATCACATAGGCTCCTTACATCTGACTTTTAACCACTCTTAACAGTTGAAGTACTTAGAAAGTAATAAGAATTGGCCAGAAATGAATGTCACAATTAAGTGGACATTCACTGGAGTCTACTAAGCAATAACCCTTCTCCTATTACAAAACTCTTAACAAAGGACATATTCAAAAGAACTTTAAAAATTGCTCTTTATGAACATTAGTGACAATAGCAAAGTCAGTGTTATTATTGTAGGTTCTGGATAGTGTACATTGTTTGGATTTAAATCCTGGTTTTACCACTTGTTAGCTCTGTGACTTTGAGCAAGAGGATTAACCACTGCATGCCTCAGAATAGTGACAATAATAGCTTATATGGTTGAGGAAATTCAGTGAATGCATGTACAGAGCATAGAATAGTTTCTTGAAACCTAATAAGCCCTCAATAAATGCTATTTGTTTTATTTTACTCCAGTATTTTATATTTTAAGATAATCACCTACATGTTATAAGATGTCTCCTTGCAATAAAAAGCTCTGTTGCAAATTATACCATGATATGCTTTTCTGCTAAAGCCATATTAATTAAACAGAAAGAAAACACAGTATATGATATATAGTTATGTAATGCTTTAAAAAATCTTGTATTCTACTTTTTAGATACTTTTTGAGTATACTTCGTATACTAAATAGGGATACTAAAATTCTCAAAAAACAAAAATAAAAACCCTGTAATACAACTTCTTATTTGGCATTACAATCTCTTATTAATGTAATCAATTATTTTGTCTAGAAAATTAATATATGTTTCTATAAGAAGGAAATTACATATCAGTTTGCTGAGGCTATATTTTCTCCCAGTCTGTTTGAAAGTGCAAGGTTGGCCGAGGCCGGTTTGGCTCAATGGATAGAGCGTCAGCTTGGGGACTGAAAGGTCCCAGGTTCAATTCCAGTCAAGGGCATGTACCTTGGTTGAGGGCATATCCCCAGTAGGGGGTGTGCAAGAGGCAGCTGATCGATGACTCTCTCTCATCGATGTTTCTAACTCTCTATCTCTCTCCCTTCCTCTCTGTAAAAAATCAATAAAATATATTTAAAAAAAAAAGAAAGTGCAAGGTTGTTCTTATTTGTGAGTTCTAAGACAAAAGTAAAGATATATAAATGCAAGAGCAGAGAAAGAGTAGATGTTAGGAGAGTATGGGTAGGATTACAAAATGCCTTAAGAAGGAAAAATAGAGTTAGAAGAAGGTCAGACATAAGTATAATACATTAGAGAATTTCTAAACCAAATTAGGCAAAGAAGATAATGTCAGCCAATGGACAAGTGGGAAGATTTGTCAGGTCTACTTTTTTAATCCTCACACAAGGATATGTTTATTGATTAGAGAAATAAAAAGAAACATTGATATGAGAAAGAAACATCTATCTGTTGCTTCCTGTATGCACCCCAACATGGGATCAAATCTGCTATCTAAGGATGTGTCCTCACTAGGAATTGAACCTGCAACCATTTGGTGAATGAGACAATGCCACCACCAACTAAGCCACCTGTCCAGAGCATCAGGTTTACTTTACATAACAACCTGATTTATTGGCCACACTTCATCAACATTTCCTATGGGTACAACCAATTATCTTAAAAATACCATTCTCTGTGCCAAGCACTTGGTAAGATGCAGTATGTATCAATGATACACTGGTTATTGTGGAGACACAGCATATGGAGGAGAGCAGGGAACATGCATTTATAATTAGCTTTTCTAATAGCCATCTCTAATGTTCACTAAAGTACCAGGAGAAAATGTTCATTTAATTTTTATAAAATAAGCTGTGATTCCAACTGAGATGTGGCACTTTTATCATTCAGACATGACCTATAGATGCATCACATTCTCCAAATACCCAATTCAAACTATTAGAATAACATGGTGGAATCTTTTGCCTTTGCACATATGAAATGCATGTTTATAATCAATGAGATTGGGCAAATCTTTGCATATAACGATCAACTTCAATCTCTTTGGTCCATTCTTCTAGGAGATAATGATAACATAGAATAAAGAAATTCTGAAAGTTATTTAATTAGTTTATTTTTAATAGAAAGATAGTTAATGCCTTGCCTTTTAATTTACTTTCATATTTTAATAATGTATACAAAACTTTATAAAACACATATGTTCTAATTGTAGGAGACATGAAAATGTTAAAAGTATAAAAATAGCATAATTATCCTATGAAAACACATCTTTAAAAAATGGAAAGTCCTAGCCAGAGCAATAAGGCAAAAGGAAGAAATAAAATATATATTAGGATAATTATGTTTTATACCCAAGACAAACTTATACATAGCATAATGTATAATAATAACGAATATCTATTCTATCTCTTGTAACATATTCTATTGGCTAGACACAGTCACAAGTTCTACCTGAATTTAAGGTAAATAAATTATACAATGTATCTAATTCAAACAGGCCTCATCTGTGAACTCAATTTATCATAGATATGTTCTTGCACTATTAAACCAATCTTTTGGCTTTTGCAAATATTCAGTCCTTAGGGATATATAAGATACCCTAGAACTAAGCAGGAAATAAAAATAATAATCTTGAAAAGAATAGTATGTGGAAAAATAATTTAAAATAATGAATCCCAACACTCAGCTCCCTAGAGTATATGGATTGAAATAATGCAAAGTCTGATTCTGCAGGTAGCAGAGGTGTTTGTAACATAAATTCACTCTTTTATTTCTATATCTGGTTGCTATTGTAGACTCTAACCTTGACTATAAATCAATATCTATTTTTCACTAATCCAATGTGCTATGGCCCACTATGGCACTATAATTTGATTTTTTAGGGTGGCATCTGTTCTAAAATATAATCCCTCAAAAATAAAGTTGGGAGAGTGATCATACTGTCTGAATGATTTTTAGAGGACTTACAATTTTATTTTATTTAAATCTTTATTGTGGAAAGTATGTCTCCATTTTCCCCTATTGACCCTTTCTCTATAATAGAAGTGTCAGAAACTAAAGAAAATTAGTAAAATGTATATGAAAATCTTCCTCCTGTCAGTCTGTTGGTGCATCACAGAGTCAAGTCCCCACGCACACATGTGCACCTTGAAATTGTGTGAGACCCAGACCGTTCGGCTCCACCCCCATTAGGCTAGATCCAGACCCAGTTGGCCCCACCCCCATCAAGCCCTGCCAGATGGGTGACACAACCTCAAGTCCTCTAGCCTGGTGCCAAGGCTGGATGCATGTCTTGAGATCCCCCAGCTTGGGCTGTGGCAGGGGGCATGCCTTGAGGTCTCCCTCAAGCCCTACTGAATGGTGGATGTAGCCTCAGGTTCCCCAGCCTGGCGCTAGTGCGTAGGGGCATGGCCTGAGCTCCCGCAGCTTGGCACTGGGGCAAGGGCACCACCTGAGGTCCCCCAGCCTGGTGCTGGGGATGGAGTCATTGCCTGAGGTCCCCTGTGAAGCCCCACCAGGTGGAGATGAAGCTTCAAGTCCCCTGCCTCTGCCCAACACAATGCAGCTTCAGGTCCCTGCTGATTGCTCATAAGGTTCATTATGTTTATAATACTATAAGTAGCTTCTGTTTATTGAATTCTTTCTGAGATCTGAGAACTCTGCAGGAAAGGTTGTGTCATCATTATTTCTGATCTTTTCAACCAGCGTTCTAAGATATTATTATCATCTTGACTATTTAAAGAGCAAACTGAGAGATAGATTAAATAACTTGCCCTGGATAACATCAGAGTGATTATGGTGGCTGTGGTGGCTTTTAAAAGCTTTGACTGTTGTCCCTGAAACTGAGCTTCCCATCTACCATACTGCTTGTTTTATATCTTTCAAACTATACCTGCTTCTCAAATCTACCTCTGCCATTCAAATGAGTTTTGTGTCTTCACTATGTAGCTATCCTCAAGGCCAGGCCCAGTGCCAACAAATACACTTAGTATAATGTAATTGATTGTTTTATTGGTAAATTATGAAATATTGCAAATTACTTATTTTTTGAAATAATTTCAAAAAATTATTTTTTTGAACAGTTAGAACAGTACAAAAAAATTCCAGAATCCCTATTCAAGTTTCATCAATCATAATAATAATGCCCTCTGTAACAAAACAATCTAAAGTCCTACATTGTGTCCAATTACCATGTCACTTTAGCCTCCTTCAATCCAGAACAGTACCCTGTTTCTTCCTTTACTTTAGGACCATAAGACTTTTGTAGATTATCAGCCAAGTAGTTTGTAGAATGTCTCTCAATTGCTTGCTGTTTATTCACTATTAGATTTAATTTATGCAACTGGCAAGAATATCACAAAAGCAATGCTGTGTCCCTATTAGGGCTTATCAGGAAGTACACAATGTAAATTTGTACTATCACTGATGATAATTTGGATCATCTGAGTAAGGTGGTGTTGGCAAGATTCTTAGTGTAAAGTTACTCCTTTTGTGTCCTTATTATGCAGTTTGTGGGGAAACACTTGGAAGCTGTTTATACTTTTTTTTTTCAATTTTTACCCACTGATGTTAGAATGTATAGAATTATGCCTGAATTACTTATTGTTACAATGGTTTCAAAGTGGTGCTTTTTTTTTTAATTCCATCATTGCTTCAACATTTGTTAGTTGATTTTCTACTATAGGAAGAGCTTTCCCATCTTATATATGTGTGTATTGTGTGTTGTGTGTGTGTGTGTGTATTTGTATGTGTATAACAGTGGGGACTTATGGATTTCTACTTTATGTAATAAAGTATAATCTGTTACTAATATTATTTCTTTTTATGTTAAAATTTTCTAAGATTTGGTCAGTAAGGGTTCTTTTGAGCTCCTAAGAACAACATGTCACTTTGACAAGTTGTGCTTAGAACATATAATTTCTTCTTAGACAATGAACTATTGAACACTCACCTACCTTCTTTTGCTTTACCCTGGCATCAGCTATTTTTTCCAAGAAGCCTTAGTTTTTTTTTTTTTTTTTTTGTTTTTTTTTTAATGTTGAATCATTTTTAGAAATGAAGATCTGGGTTCTAGGTGTACTATACACTCAATCTTATAGTTATATGCATTTCTAATTCTTTCTATATACTAAAAACCTCTTATTCCAGTCTAATAGAGAGTTCATTCTAATTTTTCTCCCTGTCTATAATGTTAACTCCTTCACTGAATATCTCATTAGTTTCATATATTTACTTCTTTATTTAATCGCCTTGAATGTGACTAATAGCCAAATCCTCAGTCTGCTGCCCCTCCCGCCCCATGCCACCTTCTCTTCTAGGGCCTGTCTGAAAGCATCTTGAATAAAATATTAAGGAACTGAAGACGGTGAGGAGAAAAATATACAGGGGTAGTCAAAAGTAGGTTTACAATTGTTTGTATGAAAAATACAACAATTAATAGATAATAATATAAGCAAAAACCATGTGTGTTGGGTACTCACAACTGTAAATATAATTTTCCCCATCCCTCTATACATCCATTTCTAGATGATCTTGTAGTTTCTAATTAGTAAGCACCAGGAACAAATTATAAAGATCCTGATCCTAACTCTACAACTAGTCTCCTATATTTCATATTAACTCATGTAGAAAAATGCCCTAAAATTGTGGAAAAATCTGATAAAGATGAAATAAAAACCTTCACCTTGTTATTCCCTTTTAGTATGTTTTTGTAGGTAGCCTTACTCAGATCTCCTTAGGGTATTTGGAGGTTGCATTTCATACCAAGGCTTTTCAAGGAAGAACAATATATTTTTCTGATACTTTTCAAAGAGCCAACTGAAGTGTTAATTTTTTCTTCACAATAGAATTGAACTGAGAGAATCCAATGGTATAAGGCAGATGGTGTTTGACATTCTACTTCCTTTGACACAGTTGTTTTTATAATAAGAATGTAATTTATCTGTTAAAAATGTCTGTATAGCTTTATATTGAGGCCTTATTTTGTTTTGTATTTTATGTGTTTTTTCTTAATTCAAGTTATTAAAAGAATTTGACCTTCTCATACTTCAGTGAGAAAATGTACACAGTAAACAGTGGTTCCGGTTAGAATTGTGTCTTGTAAATTTTATGGTGGTTGACATTTGTTGTTTCATAACAGGTCACTAAAAAAGCAAGGTGTTTTAGCCACAGCCAGAACTATGAAATGGAGCAAACCTGGTTTATGGCTTGGAATCCACAGGACATATTCTGTTGTGAGATAATCACTTGAGCCACCCTAGGAGCAATTAATAATCTCTCTTTTGCTAGCTTAATAGAAAAGCTGCCCCTGTTTGCCCACAAAAGCTCCAGTTGTGGACACATGTTCCAAATGTGTGTACATGTCTGATAGAGCTTCTCCATCTAAAATAGAGATTAAGTCTATAGACTACCTTCCTGAGGTCCCAATGATGACTCTACAATCAGCTAATTGTAAGTGATCATACACAGGTTACACAGATGAGTTAAAACTCTCTTTGCCTCAGTTTCCTCATATGTAAAATAGAGGTGATATTAATATCTATAAGGTGATCATGAAGATTAACTGAGGTAATAGAAATGAAGTGCTTAGGACAGTGTGCAACAATTTATAATACCTTTGGAAGCATGCAGGAAAGAAATTCTGTATATTTGTGGCTGTGTTTGTGTGCATGCACCTGTGCTGAGGAGTGAGGATAAGATGGAGTGGAAGTAGTCAGAGAAAGTGTGGGAGTATAAGTGATTCTGGAGAAATTTTTTAAGAATAAGGAGAGCCATCACCAATAGGGTCAGCTTTATGAAAAAATGTGATGGACTCTGTGAACTGAAAGTAATTCAGTAAAGCTTGAGGAAATGTGGTATGGGAGGGGCAGGGGATGTCTACAAAATTAAGGAATGTGTTGGATAGTAGGCTGAGCCTCTGAAGAGCAGTTGTGTCCACTGCTAGGAGCCTTGCAAGCCTGGGAAAGCCTAGAGAACTGGAGTAATGAGTTCAATAGGACTATTTTAGTGGTAGGAGATCCGATTGAGGAATTGCCCGAGACAGAATTTATTTTGAGAAAAGAATCTAGTGAGTTGGATGTACTAACCATATTGTTGATGAGCAGAGAGGTGACTCGAAGGTCGGAATGTGGGATGAACTCTGGTCTGACTGGTGATCGCGATCTTCTGGGCCTCATGTCCCGTCATAATGACACAGTCTTGCATTTTCTGCTTGGCTGCAAAGATGGGAATAAATAGCTGCACACCTCCTGTGAGGTCCTTGTCAGGTGACTGCAGTTTTCAAAGGGAATCAGTTACTGCCTGCCATTCCAGATTGATGAAGGAATTCCATGCTGAACATTTGGCTGGCTGCCTTCCATGCGCAGCAGAAGAGGCTTCTGCCATCAATGCCAAGGTTTCAAATGTGAATTTTTATAAAAACAGGCAAAGCAGCCCATTATCTAATTGATTTTTATAAATTATGGTGACTGAGGATGTCAATGTCAATGCACATAGTTCTGCGCCATTAATTGGATGGCTCTCAAATCTGGGCTTGGAATATTCTCTGCACAGGTGCTTCAATTCCTTTATTTATAAAAAAATAATTTAAACCTCCTCATTTGAACAGTTTTCACATACACAATCTCTGCAAGCAGACATTAGAACTCTTTACTAAGTTCTTTTGGCAATCTATTGTAACTAAAGGAAATGTACTGTGACATTTGAAGATAAATTAGAGGTGACACATAATACAGCTGTACATATTTCTCCGCACAAACAAAGTTTCTGACTAACAAAAGTTGCTTCTGTTTGTATGGGTTTAATTACTCTAGAAAAATGATCAGCCAACTTCACACTTGAATAATTACAATTATTCTTAACTTGTTAGCAGAAGAAAATTAGTATCACAACCTATGCACATAGTGCACCCATCATGGGAGTAGAAATGAGGACCGAGTCAACTTTCTAAATAGAAGAAAGTGTTTTTGCCAGCAAAGGCAGGATAATCAAAGAGTAGAAGGAAGAAATAAAATGGAGCAGATGACTCCACAGCCACCCAAGCCCCATGCAAATTGCATGAGTTGACCTTGGATAGGTAGTCCACCCAAGTTTACAGTTATGCCTCACAGTGTCAAGGTTTCCCAAAATCATGCAACACATTCAATTTCTCCCATGCAGCCTCTAAAACAAATAAGCAATGTATTTACTCATGAAAAAATTCATAGAGTGTGCTTATGCCACATAACAGTCTGTTTCCATTTTTTGTAAAAACACACACACATATTTATTAGGATATAATTAATATACCATATAATTGGCCCAATTAAAACATACAATTTAATGTTTATGAGTATATCCCAAGGATTGTGCATTTTTTTTTCTTGCATAAAAGCTCCTTGGATTGTTGCAAACTGGTTAATTTCCAAAGTTATGAAAAACTTAATTTTGACATTTTTTCCCCCACATTCTTATCACTTTTTTGAAAAAGTGAATTTTCAGAATTCCTTACTCTGTCATTTCTTTGGAGACAGTTTCTTGTATACAACTAAAAATGAAAAAGCTCTGAAATGCACCTGGCCCATTTATAAACTGCAAACTTCATGTTTCTTAATGTAGCAAACCTGCCCTTGACTTATCTCTGTAAACTTAATACCAGTTGCATCATATATATATTTCCTTACTTCTACTTTTATTTTTTTCGTAAATATTAAACATACACTATGTACTGGGAACAGAGCTAGATGCTGAGAGTAAAAAGCTAAATAAATTATAGTTATGTATTCATGGATTTTAGAGTATTATGGTACATACAAACAATAAACGTAAACAAGGAAATCTAGAGCGCACACTAAAGAACATCAAGGAAATCTAGAGCACACACTAACGAATATGCATCCCTGTTTAGAATTGATGCTCATCAGAGAGGGGGAACTGAGGCCTATCATTATCTCCTCCTTCCATTGAAGCTATTATTATTATTATTATTATTATTATTATTATTATTTAAAGTATTACAAATAGAAGTACATATGTCTTTTTTGTGTGTCCTTTTCCCCCCCATTGGCCTTCCCCCCAGCCTCCCCTACCCCCTGACACATGCCCTCACCTCCACCCCCCAATGTCTTACATCCATTGGTTATGCTTATATGCATGCATAAAAGACCTTCAGTTGATCTCTTACCACCATCCCTCCAGCCTTCCCACAGTAATTTGTCAGTCTGTTCAATGCTTCTCTGCCTCTGTACCTATCTTTTTGTTCATCAGGTTATAATGTTCTTTATTATCCATAAATGAGTGAGATCACAGTCTGACTTATTTCACTTAGCATAATGTTCTCCAGCTCTGTCCATGCTGCTGCAAATGGTAAGAATTCCTTTTTTTATATAACAGCATAGTATTCCATTGTGTAGATGTACCACAGTTTTTTAATCCATTCATCTGCTGAGGGGCATTTAGGTTGTTTCCAAATCTTAGCTATTGTAAATTGTGCCACTATAAACATAGGGATGCATATATCCTTTCTGATTGGTGTTTCTGTTTTCATGGATACATTCCTAGAAGTGGTATTACTGAGTCAAATGGCAGTTCCGTTTTTAAATTTTTGAGGAAACACCATACTGTTTTCCATAATGGCTGAACCAGTCTGCTTTTCTGCCAACAGTGAAGGAGAGTTCTTTTATCTCTGCATCCTCTCCAGCACTTTTTCTTTGTTGATTTGTTATTGATAGCCATTATGACAGTTGTGAGGTAGCTCATTGTTGTTTTGATTTGCATTTCTCAGATAATTAGTGACTTTGAGCATGTTTTCATATGTCTCTTGGCTTTCCCAATGTCCTTTTTCAAAAGTGTCTATTTAGATCCTTTGCCCATTTTTTGAATGGGTTGTTTATCTTCCATTTGTTAAGTTGTATGAGTTCCCTGTAAATGTTGGAGATTAAACCCTTATATATTGGCTTAGGTCAATTTCTGGGTTCTCTATTCTGTTCCATTGGTCTACATGCCTGTTTTTGTGTGAGGACCAGGCAGTTTTGAGAACTGTGGCTTGGTAATATAACTAGATGTCAGGTATTATGATCCCTCCAACTTTGTTTTTCTTTCTTAGGATAGCTGTAGCTATTCAGGGTCTTTTTTTTATTCCGGATGAATTTTTGGAGAGTCTGTTCTAGATCTTTGAAATATGCCATTATATTTTAATAGACAAAACAATGAAACTTAAGTAAACATTAATTATTTTCCTGAAGAAGAAAAATTTGTACAAGAAAGGAAACAATAAAAGTGACCATGTGCAAACATTTTTCTATATTAGTAATAATAATTTGAGAACTGAATGTCTATTTGCCAAAAAATTATTGCATAAGTTTTATTCAATTTACTAGAGGCCTGGTGCATTGGTGCGGGGGGTGGGGTGGGAGGGGTCCCCTCAGACCAGCCTGTACTCTCTCCAATCTGAGACCCCTCAGGTGATACCTGACTTCCTGTTTAGGCCCGATCTCCAAACCAGCAGTCGGTCATCCCTCTCACAATCTGGAATCACTAGTTTCTAACTGCTCACCTTCCTGCCTGCCTGATTGCCCCCAACTGCCACTCCCCTGCCAGCCAGCCTGGTTGCCCCTCACTGCTCCCCCCACCTGGCCTGGTTGCCCATGCAGCCTGCTGTTCAGTCATTTGGTCACCCCTCACTAACCACCCTGTTTGTGAGGTCGCCCCACACAGCCTGTTCAGTCATCTGTTTGGTTGTTTCGGTTGTGATGGTCACTTAGGCTTTTATGTATATATAGATTGTGATTAAAAGAAGCTGTGTGGGTGATGGGTAAATGTGGTGGTAAAAGATTTATAACTTTCTTTTGCATAATAAAGGGTCAATAAAATATATTTATTTATACCTATAAAAATTTGATGAATAACTATGTGAATATTATTTTAAATATGGAGGAAGTACTGAAAGAAAAAATGTTAGGTGAAAATATCTCTGGAGAATGGGAGTCAAGGGATGGTGAGAATATTGTTGGAGATTAGGACAGCAATTTTGTTTATAAGCTTTGAAGGACAATTTGACTTTAAAATTATGCACCTATGCCCTGGCTGCTTTGACTCAGTGGATATAGTGTCAGCCCACAGACTGAAGGGTTCTGGGTTCCATTTTAGAGGATCAAGGGCAGGTACCTAGGTTGCAGGTTCAAACATGGCCCTGGTAAGGGCCCATGTGGGAGGCAAACAATCAATGTGTGTCTCTCACATAGATGTTTCTCTCTTTCTCTGTCTTTCTCTCTCCCACTCTTTCTGAAAAAAAAATCAATGCAAAAATATCCTTGGGTGAGAATTAACATAAATAAATAAATAAATAAATAAAAGAAAGTAAGAAAGAAAGAATATTATGCACCTATAACACCTTAACTACAATAAACTTAAATTGAATGTATGACAGGCATTAATAATTTGGAATAAGTCATTAGCCATTGATTTTTACAAAACAGCCCAGTCCAGTTTATCTATTTTAATATTTTAATATAAAATATTGGTAAGTGTTGGAGTTTTAAAAATTGTTTTATCTGTTTTGACTTGAATAATTTGGAAATGAGATAATCTCGAGGCTGAGTAAGAGCCAGTTTAGTACCTGAGCTTGAGAAAGCTAATCAATTTCTTAGTGTTTTGCTTTTCAAAATTATTTCTCACCTCAATCTCAATGATTATTATATTTTTCCTTAGAAACCATGAGGGAATGAGTGCATTGATGTCACTGATGAAAATATTATAAAACATCATCTATTTCTAAAACTGATATCCAGCCTGCATGACTTGATGGTTGAGCACCGACCTATGAATCAGGAGATCATGATTCAATTCCTAATCAGGGCACATGCCTGGGTTGCGGGCTCTATTCCCAGTGTGAGGCATGCAGGAGTCAGCTGATCAATGATTATCTCTCATCATTGATGTTTCTATTTCTTTCTCCATCTCCCTTCCTCTCTGAAATAAATTATATATATATATATATATAGATAGATAGATAGATAGATAGATAGATATAGATATATTATATATATATGAATATTATTTTAAATATGGAGGAAGTACTGAAAGAAAAATGTTATTCTTTATATATATAAAGAATGTAAGACTACAAAAAAATAATGAGGTAAGATATGGCTTCCTTATTTACTCTAACAAGGTCTAAGAAAAATGGTCAGGGTTGTTTCATAGAGAACAGCTTTACAAAAGAAGCTTACTGCCATCTTGATTCCTATTGAATGGTCATCCAGTTGATGGGTGCAGTCTGTAAGGAAGCTTCTATAAGAAGATATTTGTATAAAAGTCCAAAAGTACTTTCACTCTTCTTTTCAATTTCCTGTGAACCTAGAGGTAGGTTAGATATTTTTGGAATGTGCCACAGGCAGCCAGACAGGTTGGGAATTTCATTCTAGCCCATCTCTGTTCTGAAATAATGAAATAAGCCCCAAGAAATTGTACCTGTCAAATCTGTCAGGCACTTAAAGCAAGAAGAGATCATTTTGACAGTTTTCAGCAGCCATTCTGCTGATCACCCATGTTACTACTGCACTATGTTCCTGAGGAAGTCATGGGTGAGCAGTGAATTATGTTTTTTCAGAATTAACTCAAAAGGATCTCTCAAAAGTATTTGTTGCATTTCAAGAAGTTTGAAAAAGCTGACTTTATATCCTAGTAAAGCTTCTATTGAGAGAGAATGTTGGACATGTATAAGCAGACAATATGATCATATTATTATATTTTGATCTAATTTCTCAGTTCTTGTTTTCTTGCTCTGGGTGTTACTCACAAATGAATATGAGCTTCCTGACCCCATGTGCAGTTGGGATGGATTACATTTTTCTCATTTCCAACTTCATTGAAGGAAAAACAAACAAATAAAATAAAGAAAATACCATTGGCCAAAAAACAAATATTTGTGTCCAGATGAAGGACGGAATGTTGACAATGAAATAATACATAGGCGATATTTCAAAATGGGTATACATAGATTATTCTGAGCCTTAAAAAAATAATATATTTATTAGTCTGTTCTCAGAGTGTAATCCAGCTCTTTGTTTTGTGACAGGATTGACTGATTATCATTTTCCAAATATATATATATTTAATCTAATCTAGTGTGTAGACTCTAAAAGCAGGTTATCTGAATGCATTCTGGTAAGAGTTTAATCTAGCACTAAGTTTTAATATACAACAGAGATTTGAGATTCTATTTGTTTATTTAATGGAATGTCAGAGAAAAGTGTTAGACTTAAATCAGACCTGGAATGGATTTAGGATTCTATTCTTCCACTTAGTATCTTTGGACAAGTTACTTAAACTCCCTGAGCTCTATCTAGTTTCTTATCTTCCAAATGGAGTAAAAACAGCTACATGCATTACAGAAAACTGTATTATGGGGTATCTGAAATGAGATAAAATATTAAATCATTATTGAGTCTTAAAAGAACTGCTACAACAAAGAAAGACAAGTATCATATGATTTCACTCATATGAGGAACCTAATGAACAAAATAAGCTGGTGAATAAAATAGATCCAGAGACATAGAAGCATGGAATAGGCTGTTGAATCTCAGAGGGAAGGCAGGGAAGGGTGAGTGGGTGGGGAGAAGTCAACCAGATAACTTTATGTATATATTCATAACCCATGGAGACAGACAGTAGAGTGGTGAAAGCCTGGGGTGCCAGGGGTGAAGGGGGTAAGCTAGAAGAGGTCAATGGGGAAAAAAGGGTTAATGTAATACTTTCAACAATAATTTTTTTTAAAAAAAGAAATGTTACAAGTATGAGGTATTGTTATAGACAGTAATAATTATTGATATATTTTTATTGTGGTAAAATATATATAACTTAATATTTACCATTTTAACTGTTTTGAGTGCACAGTTCAGTTGCATTAAATACATTCACATTGTCATACAAACCTATCTCCAGAACTTTTTCATTATCTCAAAGTGAAACTTGGTACCCATTAAATGATAATTTGGCCGAAACCGGTTTGGCTCAGTGGTAGAGTATGGGTCTGCTGACTGAAAGGTCCTGGGGTTTGATTCTGGTCAAGGGCATGTACATTGGCTGCGGCACATCCCCGATGGGGGATGTGCAGGAGGCAGCTGGTCGATGTCTCTCTCTCATCGACGTTTCTGGCTCTCCATCTCTCTCCCTTCCTCTCTGTAAAAACCAATAAAATAAAAATAAATAAATAAATGATAATTTGTCATTCAGCACCCACCCATGCCAGATTTGATAATGAAAATTCTACTTTCTGTTTCTATAAATTTTTCTATATGAAATACCTTACTATAAATGTAATTGTACAGTATTTGATTTTGTATTTGGCTTATCTCATTTAGCTTAAAGTTTTTAGTATTCATCTTTGTTATGGAATGATTCAGAAGTTCCTTTTTAGTATTAAATCATTCATTGTATGTATACACCACATTTTGTTTATACATTCTTCTGTCTATGGGCATTTTAGTTTCTATCTTTTGGCTATCCTATATAATAAAAGAGTAATATGCAAACTGACCATACCTCCACTACACCCACAAGCCATGCCCACCAACCAATCAGGAGTGAATATGCAAATAAACCCAACCAAGATGGCTATGGCCACAGAGAGCAGGAGGGAGGCTTGAGTTTCCCTGGCAATGGAGGAAACCAAGCTTTCTGCCTGGCCCGGTGGGCTCAGGCCTACACTCAAGGTTACAAAGTTTCAATTATAGAAGATAAATAAATCCCAATAGAAATGACTGCTGCCATGGAGGAGCAGGAGGCTTGGCTCCATTCAAGGCTACAAAGTTTCAATTATAGAAAATAAATAAATCCAATATAACAGAGCCTCAGCTTGGGTTGCTGGGGTGTGTGGCCGGCCTGCACACTATCACAGGTCCTTCCCCCATGCTTCCCTCTCCCCCGAGGGAATCCCCAACCTGATCCGGGACACCGTTCAGGGAAAATTAACTGCCCCCCACCCATGCACAAGGCCTCTATCCTATCTAATCCTATCTAATCAAAGAATAATATGCAAATAAAAACACACAAGATGGCTGCCACAAAATGGCCAGCAGGGGAGCGAAGTTTGGAGGGACCAGGCCTGCAAGGGAGGACAGTTAGGGGTGACCAGGCTGGCAGATGATGGAAGTTGGGGTCGACCAGGCCTGCAGGGAAGAGCAGTTGGAGAGGGCAGTTAGGGGTGACCAAGCCTGCAGGGGAGGGCAGTTAGGGGCAAACAGGCTGGCAGGGGAGCAGTTAGGCATCAATCAGGCTGGCATGGGAGTGGTTATGGGGCAATCAGGAAGGCAGGCTGGCATGCAGTTGGTAGCCAGCAGTCTTAGATTGTGTGAGGAATGTCTGACTGCCTATTTAGGCCCGATTCTACTGGGATCAGGCCTAAATTGACAGTTGAACATCCCTAGAGGGGTCCCATATTGGAGAGGGTGCAGGCTGGGCTGAGGGACATGCCCCTTGTGCACAAATTTCATGCACTGGGCTTCTAGTTATAAATATTGCTGCTATGAATATGAGTGTACAAATATCTGTTTGAGTCTTTGCTTTTAATTCTAGTATATGCCTAGAAGTAGAATTTCTGTGGTCATTTGGTATGTTTATGTTTGATTTTTTGAGAAACTTCCAATGGTTTATATTTTTCACTCCCCAATAATGCTCATGTAGTGAGATATCATGGTGAAAAAATATTCTTCCCTCCTTTTCTTCTTTCCTTCCTTTCTTCACAGTGATTTCCTACACTATGCACAAGCTATACTAGGCATGGAGAATATAGTGGAAAATTAGACTTATTCTCTGTTTTCCATGACCAATTATTAATATAAATTTTAATATTGGAATTTTTCAATATTCACATAATACATTATAAGTGTTACTTGTTTGAAAAAGTTTTTAAAATCGTATAATTTAAGATTTCTACTTTTTAATTTTAGGTAGCATTTAATTAATTCTGAAATAAATTTGTGTCACAACAAACTTTTTTTTTAATGTGATATAATAAAATGTAATAGGAAATTTTTGGGGAAAAAATCTCACATATTAAAGGTATTATTTCATTATAATTTTGTTTTGAAATCCACAAACACATGATTTCTAGCTGTGAAAGAATAACAAAATAAAGTTTAATAACTACATAGAAAAGAGGATTCCTTTTTTTTTTTTTTAATGAGGAGCAGCTAAGAGTAAATAAGTAAATTTTTCCTTCTTTCCAAATTACCTTGCTTTTTCTTAAGCTCTGCTATAATTTGCCAAAAGCAATTTTCTCATATTTTAGTTTCTTTAAAAATATTCCAGTATTATAATGCAAAAAGAAAGAAAAATAGTTTCAATGTTTTTAATGAAAGAATTTATAAACATTTTATACACATAAATATAAAAATATTTTTCAGACAAAATTTAATTAGCATCATAAAAGTAGGTGTCTGTATAGTAAATATAAAAATTGATATTGACCTTTTTCAATTATTATAGGAATAAATATAGACTTTTTTAAACTAAGAAAATTTTTAATCTAAAATATGAATGCCATAACTCCTCAGAATATTCTTGCTGCTACCTTGTATACTTTGTAAGTAATATAACTTGTTTCTGTTTTGTTGGGTTTGTTTTTGGATATAGTTTAACTTGAATAGGAAATATCTACCTTAAATGTTGAACAACTAGGCATCCAACTTGAATATAAGAAATGTAAATCATTTCCACATGTTTCTGTCTTTTACATTGAGGTTTATACATTTAATGAAGCATACTTTCTTAGTTGATCATACAATGCAAAAATATATATAATGTGAAATAGTCCTAATGCTCTTCACCAAATATGTCCAAGTCTCTGTCTTCTGGCCACATGGTATAATTATACTTGTGGTTGAACGGCATCTCATGAAATTTGGTAAATGAGTTGTTAAATAGAAGTAATGTATGATCACTCCCAGCTGGAGGATTTAATTACCCAAACAATACCCTCCAGAAAACTATTTCCAAAGGGAAAGAAACCAAGGACATTTGAGATGATGCCTGCTCTGTCAGTGTGGATACTTGATAACCACTATGATATTTGCTCCATGCCAATTAAAGTCTTACATATAGCATTTACAAGAGTAAAACATTTCTTGTTTTAAGCCACTAAAATTTTATGACTATTGTTATTATAGCATAAATATGCATATTTTATGTGATACATTTAATAAAGTGAACATGAGCAATGTTCACTCACAACTTCTAACCAGTAGTTAACATATAAATTTGCAAAGATTTTACCAAAGTGACCAATTCAAGAAAATGAACTGAATTATTATTTGTATATATACTTGACAAAAATTATGGAAATGTTTATTGTGTGTATTGAAATTCTGGTTCATAAAAACTCCTGTTTGATATGCAAAGAGAAGATATTTTACTTGCTTGATTATTAACAAGTCTTTATAAATTTATAAATTTCATAATAGCTGTTAGTTTATCTGATGAATGGGTTGGATAATTAAAAGACTAAATTTATGTAATAACTACAGAAAACTCAAGTTGTATTTCTAGGAAAATTAGGACCATTGCAACCACATAATATGCTAAATAACCAAAAGGTGAAAATATACTTAAACGGTTTATAAGAAGAAGCTTATACTAAACTGGTACAAGAATTTTCATTTTTTTTCTACATTTAAAACACCTAAGTTGTAAAATATTTTGCAACTATTTATACCAGCTTTGCTTGTATTAGGCCTAAATTGGAAGCAACCCAAATGTCCTTCAACACACAACAACCTGGGTGAATCTTAATGCAAATTGCATTGAGTCAAAAGATGTCAACAAGAAATTGCATTGCATCCATTTATAGAATATTTATGAAGATGTAAAATAATGAACAGTGACAAAATAAGATGAATGAATCAGGGCAGGAAAAGTGGGGATGATATTTATAAAGTAGCATGACATAACTTTTAAGGGTAATGGTTGTGTTCATTACCTTCATCATGGTGAAGGTTTCACATGTATGTATACATATGTCAAAAATTATCAAAGTGAGTACTAGTTAATAATGTGTATTTTGTAATCAAAGGAAACATGATAATTTCAAGAAAAACATCAAAAGTGCTTTATTCAAAGTAATGTCCATTGCTAGCTACACATTTCCCACATCTTTTAGGTAATTTGTGGATACCATCCCAATAGAACTTTTCTTGTTTTGAGGCAGAGACCCAATTTTCCTCTTCGTATGTTTTGAAGTGCTGCTCAGAAAGTGAGTGTGCCTGCCGGGACCGGTTTGGCTCAATGGATAGAGCGTCGGCTTGGGGACTGAAGGGTCCCGGGTTCGATTCTGGTCAAGGGCATGTACCTTGGTTGCGGGCATATCCCCAGTAGGGGGTGTGCAAGAGGCAGCTGATCGATGACTCTCTCTCATCGATGTTTCTAACTCTCTCTCTCCCTTCCTCTCTGTATAAAATCAATAAAATATATTTTAAAAAAAAAAAAAAAAAAAAGAAAGTGAGTGTGCCATGGATTAGAACAAGTGGTAATCTGTAGGAGCAAGGTCTGGTGAATACGGCAGGTGGGTTAACACTTCCCAGGAAAGATATTTTAACGTGTCTTTAACTGGTTTTGAAATGTGTGATGGTGCATTATAATGAAGAAAAGTTACTTTGCCATGTCTCCTGGCACATTCTAGTCATTTCACAATCAAAGCATGGTTCAAATTGATTATTTGTTGTTGATAGCGATTAGTATTAAAGGTTTCACCTGGTTTTAGAAGCTCATAATACACTACATCTTCCTAATCCCACCAAACAGAGAGCACTGTCTTCTTTCTGAAGAAATTTGGCTTTGCTGTCAATGTTGGTTGACCTGAATCAATCCATGCTTTTGTGCATTTGGGATTCCCAAAATAAATTCACTTTTCATGGCCAGTCACAATTCGATGCAATAAAGACTTTCATTCATGCAGTTGAAGCAACATTTTACTGATGACTTTTTGGTTTTTCATTTCTCTTTCTTTCAGTTGGTGTGGTACCCATTTTCCTTCCTTTAAAGGCTTTCCCATTGCTTGTAAATGATTGAAAATTGTTTGCTGAGCAACGTTTAATCTTTCTGTAAGTTGTTTTTGAGTTAGACATGCATCTTCATCCAATAATACTTATAATAATTGGTCTTCAAACTTTTTCGGTTGACCTGGATGTTCTTTGTCTTTCACATCAAAATCATCATCTTTAAAGCATTTAAACCAGCATTCACAAGTATCTTGAGATGGAGCATGTTCACCATAAACTTCCCCAAGTATAAGATAATTTTTTATTCAAAACAAAGTAATGAATTATAACTTCCCTCAAATGCCCTTTTATTGGCACAAAATTTGACATTTTTAAGTGTAAAAATATCTATGATGTTAACACCTTCAGCAAATTTGACATATGAAGTTTTGAAGCTTGTTGTCAATACAACAAAATAGTATACATATCAAATCGCATATATATCAGCACATGTGTAACTCCATCTATTGAACAAAATCCACATTATTGTTATTATTTTTAAATATATTTTATTGATTTTTTTACAGAGAGGAAGGGAGAGAGATAGAGAGTTAGAAATGTCGATGAGAGAGAAACATCGACCAGCTGCCTCTTGCACACCCCCTACCAGGGATGTGCCCGCAACCAAGGTACATGCCCTTGGCCGGAATTGAACCTGGGACCTTTCAATCCGCAGACCGACGCTCTACCACTGAGCCAAACCGGTTTCGGCCAAAATCCACATTATTAACTGGTACACCTAGTATATTTGAAATTTGTATTAGATCAATGAAAACTCTATGAATCTGTTAGAATTAAATTAAAAATGCCACTGGTATTGATTATTCATTGATTTCCAAAGTACCTAGTAAATAGGCGGATTCCCACTGTTTCACTTAAGTGATTAATAATTTTAGTCAACATTGATAATGCCAATAAACTAGAATGGGTGTGCTTGAATTTTTGTAGATGTGTTATATACTGAGTTTATATCAGAGAGAACAGTAAACTATATGGCCTTTCATATTGATCTATTTGCTAAAATATAATAAAGCTCTTAAAATAATCTTGCTTTTCCAAAATTATAATGTTGATGTGTACAAATATGACATGTTATAGATATTTTGTGGATCAAATGCAATATTTTATCTTGTTCACTGGACTTAATATCCAATTTTTATTAAAGGTAATGTAAGCTAGCCTTCTAAGTGCTAATTACTGCAGTTAAGATAGTCTAAATAATGAAACTCTAACCTACAGTTTACCAATGTGCCATTGGGAGGAGGATGGTTGAGAATAAAGACTCCTTTCCAATTGTTCAACCTGCAACTCAGGAAATGAAAGGTTTCCATATTTACAATGAGAAACCAACTTTTTGGAACCTAAGTTGCCAAAGATTTAGTCTTTGTTCTACTCCAGGTAGCAGTCAGCAGGTGCACAAACCATTTCTCTTAGAAATAAGCTTTCTCTCTTTTATTCAAATTAATGGAACTAGACTAGCCCTGTGACTATTAGAACTATACTTGGCACCTTAAACTCAGAAAATCTTAAAAACAAGTAAATGGCACCCAAGAGGGCAAGAACATGGAAAATGAAGCCTCTACTTAGAAGAGAGAGAGAGCAAAAAGTGGTAGGATTGATGACCAAAAGAGCTCTGTGGCTTCCTGCTCCTTTTTGTCAGTTTTCATTGAAAGTTATCAGCTCTAATTTCTTATTAAGAACTATTTTTATTGAGAACTTTTCTTTAGTGTTTTGATTTAAATACATAAAAGAGCTATAATGATGGCATAAGAAAGATGATACAGGAACACAGTAGAAAGCAAGAATTGTTTCATGTGAAAAAAAAACTTGATGGGGTGGTAATGCTTAATTCCTTTTGATCTCTGTTGAAGGATGGGTGGACTTCAACATGTAGAAATGGGAAAGATTAGGGGAGTGATAATGGGAAGACAGGATGAAGAAGGAGTTTGTATTTGGATATGTGCTTTTTAAAAAGTCTCTGTTAAATAATAAAGATATCATTTTAGATTCAGGCATTCAGAAAACTCTTTTTAAAAAGTTTAGTTGTGCCCTAGCTGGTTTGCCTTAGTGGATAGAGTGTCAGCCTGCAGATTGAACGATCTCAGGTTGGATTCTGATCAAAGGCACAAGCTTGGATTGCTGGCTCAATCCCCAGTAGGGGGCTTGCAGGAAGCAGTCAATCAATGATTCTCTCTCATCATTTATGTTTCCATCTCTCTCTTCTTTCCCTTCCTCTCTGAAATCAATAAAATATATATATTTTTAAAAAGTTTAGTTGTGGTGCATGTGAGGAAGGGCAGAGTGAGAAAAAAAAAAACCTTTACTCCTTAGCCTGGCACAAGATTTATGTAATTTCCTTTTCCTGCAACACCTACCTTTTTTTTTCTTCTCTTTGTCTGACACTTATTTTATAAATACATTGTGTCTATATAATAAAGATATAAAACAAAGTTTTATAAAGATGGCAAAATAGATAAATTTTACTTTCATATACTATATTATGGAAATCTAACATCTATCACAATGTCTATTTTCTGAATCACATGATATTTCTATAGATACATTTGGATAAATTTATTCCTACCTTATTAAGATTTTAGAGTGACTATACATATGAATGAATATTTTAAAATGTCATTTAAAGGAGCAAGTAGAACATTTCTGAACATTGTCTTAAAAAAAAAAAGGATGATTGCTGATTAATATAAATAATGCCCTTTGGCTTGATTTACTGTGTTAAACATTGAGTGAGAGTCACAAAATACTACTTTAGAGGTCATGTTACACTTCACAAAAGCCATGCTATTTTCCAGTAGAGACAAGGAGTAACTCTCTATCCCAGCTGGTGTGGTTCAGTGGATAGAGTGCTGGCCTGGGGACTGAAGGGTCCCAAGTTCAATTCCAGGCAAGAGCACATAGCTTGATTGCAGACTTCTCCCCCGCCTGGGCCCTGGTCAGAGTGGGTGTTGGAGGCAACCAATTGATGTGTTTCTCTCACATTGATATTTCCTTCTGTCTTTCTCTCCCACTCTCTCTAAAAATCAATAGAGAAATATACTCGGGTGAGGATTAAAAAGAAAGTAATTCTCCTCAATTATTGAGAGATTAGTTTATAATGTATTTTGGACTTTAGAGATTTCATGAAGAACCTTCAGGTACATAGCCTTTTGAAGTGTTAGAGGTTCCTTCACTTCTTACCTAGGCTAGAAAATCTCTGTGCTTTGGGAGTACATAGTGTTGCTCAACAGGTCAATAATGATGTCTGAGTACCAATATTGGTATTATTTTTCTGTCATCCAATAATCCATTTATAATTTCCTGCATTCATTTCCATCTGAAAGGAAAATGAGAAGGCTGGAGTTAGTATTGTTTAAGAGCCTCTGAATGTCAATGTATATTTATCTCCACTATTTAATAAGTGATGGAATAAAGGTAATGACATTCTGAGGTTCATCTATAATTGATCCCTCCCTCAGTGAAACTTTTGATTAAAATATTAGTTACATTTAAGGTTCAAATTGGATGACAGAGGCAATACAGTGAAGTAGCTATATATACAGACTTTACATCTAGGTTGACTAAATTCAAATCTCAGTTTCACCACTTTCTAGCTACATGACTTTGCAAATGCCACTCAACCACTTTGGTTTAGTTTCTTAATCTGTCTAATGTGTTAATAATAATATTGACTAGATAGGGTTTTTGTGAGGCATATATAAGGATATGTATGTATTTATGCATATTTATATATATGCATGTATGTATATATAAGTATATATCTATCTATCTATCTATCTATATATATATATATATATATATATATATATATATATATATATATATATTTATCTATTACTAGAGGGCCAGTGCAAAAATTCATGCACCAATGGGCTCCCTCGGCCTGGCCTGCAGGATCAGGCCAAAACTTGCTCTCTGACATCCCCTCAGAGGTCCCAGATTGTGAGAGGGTACAGGCCAGGCTGAGGGATTCCACCAGTGCCTGCTTGGGGCCGGGGAGGGATGCAGGAGGTTGGCCAGCTGGGGAGGGATTACAGATGAGGTCCAGGGCATATCTGGCCTGGCTCGCCCAGTCCTGATTGGCCAAACCCCAGCATGAAAATCACTAACAGTATAGTTGAACAGCACTGAACTGGATCTAACTGACATTTATAAAATTCTTCATCCAACAACAGCAGAAATATACATTTTTCTCAAGTTCACATGAAATATTCACCATGATAGAACAAATTCTGGGCCATAAAAAGTACCATAACAAATTTTAGAGTATAGAAATCATACAAAGCATGTTCTCAGGCCAGAAATGAATTAAAATTATATGACATTCTGGAAAAGAAAAAATGTGGAAACAGTGAAAATATCATTAATTGCCAGAATTTCTGGGAGAGAGAACAAAAAAATATAGAGCATTTTTAGGATAGTGAAATTATTCTGAATGTATCTATGGTATGGTAGTTATATGGCATTATGCACTTGTCAAAATTCATAGGAATGTACAACACAAACTGTGAATACTAATGTGCACTATGGACTTAAATTAAAAATAATATATGAAAATTGGTTAGTCAATTGTAACAAATGTACAGCAATAATCAATGTTAACAACAGGGCAAACTGCCTGAGAGAGGAGGTATATAAGAACTCTCTATGCTACCTCTATAATTTTTCTGTAAACTTAACACTGTTCTAAAAACTAATGTGTGCTAATTTTAAAAAGTCACTTATGCACAGTGTATTTGCTTTAGAAATGATTGACTGAAAAATATCATTGGGAATTTAAAGGAAATGAGTCATTATTATTCATCACCTTTCTATGCTAGGAAAGATTTTTCTCCAGTGTTTTACCAAAATCCCAGTGATTTTTAAATAGACATAGCTAGATCTTTCCTTTTAATACATGTTTATACATTATTTATTGCTTTAACTCATAAAGACTAAAGAAAAATGCTAACAAAATATACAACCAAACAAAACAAAGGCAGTGTGTGATTAGGGAGGGCACATAGAGCATGAGTAAAGGAATGGGTAGGAGTCTGTCCATGGCACATAAACAAAGTAAGAACACCAGCTTTGCTACATACACACACACACACACACACACACACACACACACACTAAAAGTCCAAACATTTTTTTAATCCTCTGACATTTGAAACATTTTAAGCATCTACAAAATAATATATGTGTGAATTCCTGTGTAATTTTTTATTTAATCAATGAAACATTTCCCAAAAACATAAAGAACTTTTATGCAAATATCAGAGAGAAAGATGGAACCTAGTAAGAGAAGCAGAAACCCACAGAACTACAGCCATATTTTCTTTAAAAAATATATCAGCTTTGTGGAGATATACTTCATATACCACATATGTCACAAATGTAAAAAATAAAATTCAATGGTTTTTAATATACCCACTCTTCCTCCACAGCATGGAATTGTAGAAAATGTTTTCTTGCTGATGAATAGAGCTGGCCACCACACATGTTTGCAAACTGGTTTAAGGTGACCCCAGCAATCTCAAGGCATTAACTTGCTTTGAGGACTTCCTGGAATAATATTGCTGCAAGGCACCTGGCAGACACAGGTCTTATGTGGAGCAAGGTGCTTTTAACCTGGATTTCAAGGAATTTATGTATATATATTTTTCTATTCCTGCCTTAAAAAATTAGAACAAATGTAGAGGCCTAAAACAACACATATTTATATTTAAAAATCTATATGTTTCATGTCATTAGAAGAATCTATAGATTAGATTCTATGTATTAGAAGTCCAATGCTAGTCTCTCTAAGTTAAAAGTTGTTCCCTTGCCTTTCACAGTGCTAAACAGGGTATGTACATTCCTGGTCTTATACACCTTTAAAACCAGCACTATTGAAACTCTTTGACCATTCTTTCTAACCATTCTTTCCAGGCACATCACCTCAAAATTATCTTCTGCCTCCCTGTTCTACTTTTAGAGACCCTTGTGATGAATTGGGATCACCTGGTTAATTCAGGGCACCAGCTCTATTTAACTTAAGCTGATTAGCAACCTTAATTAAATTTTCAATCATAATTTCTCATTGCCATATATCCTAACATATTCACATGTTCCAAAGATTAGCACTTGGACATATTTGTGGACAAGACATTATTTTTCTTACAACAAATCTCAACATTTATAATTGTTCAGTGTCAATGAGCATTACACCATCAATAACAGCCGAACATAATGTGCTATAAGCAAGAACAAATGTAAATAAAGAGGTAAAGTAAATGGAGTTTTAAAAATCTTCATATTTTGGACTGATCAGATATTATAATAAAAACTGTGGTCATTATATTACAAGATATAACATGAAGGTTTGAAACTATCAGGAAATAGGAAACCATAAACAAATTTAAAAAATAAACAGACTGACAGAAATAAAATATACAATGCTGCCCGGGTCACCCCTAACTTCCCTCCCTTGACAGCCTAGTCGCCACTAACTGTCCTCCCCTGCCAGCCTGATTGCCTCCTACTGCCCTCCCCTGCAGGCCTGGTCACCCCAACTGTCCTTCCCTGCAGGCCTGATTGTCCCAACTGCCCTCTCCTGCTGGCCTGATTGCCCATAACTGCCCTCCCCTGTTGGGCTGATTGCCCACAACTACCCTCCCCTGCTGGCCATCTTGTGGTGGTCATCTTGTGTGTAGGAGTGATGGTCAATTTGCATATTACTTATTTATTATATAGGATGTGCAACAATACATTTTACTTTAATTCATTTTTATATTTATTATAATAAGTAAATTAAGGGTTGTAAAATTATTGAGTATTATATTAGCAAATTGAAAAGAAAAATAGTACAAGAATTTTTTATCCTCTTGGTTCTTGCATTAATCAAATTCAATTGGAAAATCTTCAGTAAGTGTTAAACTTGGTTGATTATTAAGCTTTTTGTCTTTTTGAACATAATGAAATATTTGTTTCTTGCTTTTGGTTAAAAACAATTTGATATTTGAGGATTTTTGTTGCAAAACAGATATAAGAAAGGAAATGCAGCTGTCTTCATAAATAATTAAAGATCATTATGACTGACCTTTTGCTGGAGTGAATATATTTTAAATTTGTTATTTTCCTAACACATCTATTTGGTGGTGAATGGTTTCTAGTTATGACCAGTCTGATATATTTTTAAATCTAAAAGATCATTGAATAAATTTTCTATTCTAACTGATTAGTAGGAGGAGAAGCTTAGCATATTATGTTGTTCAAAGATGATCTTTTTAGAACTAATATGTTTTATTTTTGGAAAACAAAATGGAAAAAAATCTTAGTTAACATGAAGAAAGTCAGAATCTCTGAATGACTATTGAAGACTGCAGTTGACCTACATACTTTACAGAAAAAAAAATCAAAATAGTAAGACTTTTTCTTTTAAGATTTTAAAAAATTAATTTTTAGAGAGAGATAGAGAAACATCTATCTGTTGCCTCCTGCACACCCCTTATCAGGGATGAAACCAGCAACCAAGGCATGTGCCCTGACATGGAATCTAACCAGCAATAATATATGGATACACGGACAACAAACAATCAAATAAGCCACACTGGCCAGGGTAAAGGTAAACACCTACTACTTTTCAGCATGGTAGGTCTACTCCTCCCAGCCCTTTGCCCATTTTCAAGTTTCTTCTATATTCCTTAAGTGTCAAACTTTGTGCCAAATTCAAAACCTGAAAATATGACTATTTTCTTTCTTCTTTTTTTTTTAATCCTCACCTGAGGATATTTTCCCCATTGATTTTTAGAGAGAGTGGAAGAGATAGAGGGAAGGGGGGAGAGAGAGAGAAAGACAGAGAGGGAGAGAGAGAGAGAGAGAGAGAGAGAGAGAGAGAGAGAGAGAGAGAGAGAGAGAGAGAGAGGTAAGAAAATCACATCAACTGGTTGCTTCTCACAGGTACCCTAAGCAAGGCCAGGTACCAAACATGCAACCTTTTGGCGTGTAGGCTGACACTCTAACCACTGAGCAACAGAGGCCAGACCTTAATTAAAATGAAAAGGGTTAAAAACTTAGATATTTTCCTAGTTCTTAAGGAGCTTATGAACTAGAAAAATATTCTATCTTGACTACATATTAAATTACATATTAAATCATCTGGAGTGCTTTTATAAAAATATCATTTTTTACATTTTTATTGTATTATAGATGTCCCCCTTTCTTCCCTCCATTGTCCCCCTCAACCCCATTCTCAACCCCTCTCCTAGGCCTTCACCACCTTATTTTCTGTGTCTATAGGTAATGCACATATGCATATGTTGTTTGTTAATCTCTTCCTGCCTCCCCACTGCTCCCCACCCCACTTCTCTCTGAGATTTGTCAGTCTGTTCCATGTTTCTGGTGCACAAAATTCATGCATGGGGAGGGGAGTACCTCAGCCTGACCTGCACCCTCTCAAAATCCAGGACCCCTCAGACATCCCTCGTACAGTCCAGGACTGCTGGCTCCTAACCGCTTGCCTGCCTGCCTGCCTGATTACCCCTAACCACTTTTCCTGCCTGCCTGATCTCCCCTAACTACCTCTGCTTCAGCCCCTGCCACCAGAAGGACGCCCAGAATGACATCTAGAAGGTAATTTGGCTGTTTGGTTTAATTAGCATATTATACTGATATTATTATAGATATACAGACATATATGTGTTTATATTACATTTAATATGCTTTCTTGATAGATTGTTATGGTTGTTATTTTTGCTATTGGATTTCATGGGTTCTTTACATGTTTTAGATACTAACTTTTTACCAGATACTAGAGGCCCAGTACACGAAATGTGTGCATGGAAGGGGGTGACTCTCAGCCCAGCCTGTACCCTCTCCAATCTGGGACCCCTCAAGGGATGTCTGACTGCTCGTTTAGCCACCAGGATCAGGCCTAAATGGGCAGTCAGACATCCCTCTCACAATCCAGGCCTGCTGGCTCCCAACTGCTCGCCTGCTTGCCTTCCTGATGGCCCCTAACAGTTTCTGCCTGCCAGCCTGATAACCCCCTAACCACTTCCATGCCAGCCTGATTGATGTATAACTGCTCCCCTGCCAGCTTGTTTGCCCCCAACTTCCCTCCTCTGCTGGCCTGGTCACCCCTAACTGCCCACCCCTACAGGGTTGATCACCCCCAACTGCCCTTCCCTGCCAGCCTGGTTACTCCTAACTGCCCTGCCCTGCAAGCTTGATTGTCCCCAACTTCCCTCCCTTTCAGGCTTGGTCCCTCTGAACTGCCCTCCCCTGTTGGCCATCTATGGTGGCCATCTTATGTCCACATGTGGGCAGGATCTTTGACCACATGGGGGCAGCCATCTTGGGTGTTGGAGTGATGGTCAATTTGCATATTACTCTTTTATTAGATAGGATGTTTATACTGGAGGCCTGGTACAAAAATTCGTGCACTCGGGAAGAGGAGGGCTCAGCCCAGCCAATACCCTCTAGAAGTCAGAGAGCCCTCAGGGGATGTCTGGCTGATAACTTAGGCCCCCTCGTGGGTCTAACCTTCAGTCAGATGACCTTAACACTGCTGTGGAGGTTGGAGAGGCTCCTGCCACCACAGCTACACACACCAGCCATAAGCCCAGCTCAGGGCTTCTGGCTGAACAGAGCTTCCCCTATAGGAGCACATTGACCACCAGGGGGCAGCTTTTGTGTTGAGAGTCTGCCCCCTAGTGGTCAGTACATGTCATAGTGAACGGTTGTTCTCCCATTTGGTCGATTTGCATATTATCCTTTTATTATAAAGGATGAAATTATAGAAGAGACAAAACTATTTTATGGTCTCAGAAAAACAGATTAGTAGTTGTGTAAGGCTGGAGATGGTGTAGATTGAATTTAATGGGGCATCAGAGAACTATCTGAGGTGATAAAATTTATCTATTCATTGATAGTTTTATGATTTTATAGGTGTATACAGTTGATAAAAATTAAAATGTAAAGTTAAAGTTAGCTCATTTTATTAAAAGCGAATGATTTTATAAAAATTAATTGTGTCATATATGAAAAATGACAAGGAATATTTTCATTTTATTTTTCTCATATTACCTGACAGAAATGTATAGCTTCTAAAGGGAAACCGTTCATCCTTTTGTCATCTATATTTTCTAACAACAGGTTCATTTTTTTTAAAAAGCATGTTGGAATATTTATGCCTTGAGAGAATTTTTTAAATGCTTGGATGCTCTTCTATAATATCAAATTAGATTGCATTGAAAAATAAAGCACTAGAGTCATGTGTAACTCAAAGGTTATTTCCTAACACCAAAGGTTATTTTCTAACACCAGAAGCGGTTTTCTATGGCCTACATGGTGAATTTGTTCCAGAATCCCCATTCATAATAAGAGTTTTACTTCTGTAGTATAGCTGATGAAGCTGAAAATGGGCCTTGTACTTTAAGGGTTTAATTTCTCATTTGGACTTCATAGAAGAAAGCTTATTTCACCATTTAATATATATATAAATTAATTTTTTTAGAGAGGAAGGGAGAGGGGTAGAGAGTTAGAAACATTGATGAGAGAAAAACATCAATCATCTGCCTCCTGCACACTCCCCTCTGGGTATGTGCCCTCAACCAAGGTACATGCCCTTGACCAGAATTGAACCTGGGACTCTTGAGTCCGCAGGCTGATGCTCTATCCACTGAGCCAAACAGGTTAGGGCTATTTTTACCATTTTTAATTAATAAAATATATTCCAAGTCTCTGTTTAGTGAAATGTACCAAACATGTAACATTTATTTGAAACTGTCTCAGCAGACTCTTTCAACTATTAAAAAAATATGTGCTTGGAAAGACTCTTAGAAATCCTCTCTTGAAAGATGCATAATACATATAAATCATATTTATTAGCAGCAAGGTTATGGATATTCTAGTTCTTTCTTTAGATTCACTAATAGTCCTTATTTCTTACTTAGTATGGCAGCAAACAAATAACAGTGAGAATGTTAGCTTTTGCTCCAAGGTTCTAGCTACACATTTTTAAAAGTTTTATTTAGTTTTTATTTCTCTTGATGCTGCAAGAATGAAAGTGAATGTCAACCAACTTCATTCATCGCTTTCTACATCTGTTCTTCTGATTTAGATATTTAGAAATATTGCTGAAGGAAATCAAATAGTTGTTGCATTCTTAGTAACTATACAAAAAATTATGAGAAGGTCTCTTGTGAATAACCTTCACAAGATAATCCTGTGTATTTGGTATCTTTTCCACCTGAGGCCTCACATTTTTTCGTAAAAATACTGGAAATCTATTATTATAAAGCAATGAAATACTTAATAGGATATAGTACTCTTTTTATTTGTTCTAAGTTTTTTTCATGTATTTTATATAATCTTTCCTTCTATGAATTCAAGAATGTATGTGTGCACATGCACAGATGTGTATTGGAGAAATAATATTCAGTTTTTATTTATCTGTTCTTTTAGAATTATCATTTAGTGTACTTTGTGTTTCTATATTGGATATAAGGCATTTTCAGCAATTTTTGTTGAAATATGTTTGGTGGAACCAACTCATATTTGATCGGTTTATGCTACACAAAACATAAGAAATATGCTTTTGAGAAAGGAAAAATAATGCTATTCATAGAGTGGGTGATCTCTAAACTTAACCATTTATTGGACATCTGTTACTATTAAGCAAAGATGACTATGATATGATACTTGCTTTCAAAGGACTAATCAGTGAGAGATTTGTATTGGAACATACAGAATTCAGATTTCCTGGAAAATATATAATAATTTTACTGATAAATTTGAAGTTTCTCAGATTTAGTAGGGGTCACAGAGAATCGCAAGGTGTCTTTTTTCAATAGCCCCAATGAATGTTCACACTGGCACTTCTTGAATTCGTGTAACTGAGAATCTGCCAATACTTAAAATAGGTAATTCCATCATTGGCTCACTAGCAATTAGAAAGGTGTTTTTTTTTTCTTCTGAAATTAAATTAAAATCTATTACTCTGTGACTTCTGCAGATTAGTTGTTTCCTCAGAGGTCATAGGAAATAAATTTTAGTACACTTTTTCTTTGAAAATATTATTACTTTAAGCTTCCGCTGTGTTTAAATGATAAGAGGCTATAGAAAAACCTTTATTTATATAGTCCCTATCATTGAGAAAAATATTCATTTTTATGTTCCAAAAAAGTATGTCATTTTCTTTCTAGTACTATGAAAGAGCCATGATTTGAACATTTGAAATGTCAAATATTGAATAAACCCAGAACTTAAAGTATATGGATTTGATTTCTATTAAAGGAAGAAAGAAGACATTAAGAAAAATAGCATTTATCAACTATCAGCTGAGCACTGGGAACTACATATATTACTTTGTATTGACATACAGTGCCATGTCAATACACTGTATTTATTCCTATTTTCAGATAAGAATAAGTAAACTCAACAATTAATACAAATTTTTTTATCTGAGTTTCTTTCAGTACTCTCCCTGAGCTTTCCTTGATGTTCCATTGTCTTCTTTCTTCTTTAGTCACAAAACCTTCCCTATAAGTTTAGCTCTCCCAGTTATCAGATGTTCTCTCTTTCCTTTTTCAGTCATTAGATGCCTGAACCCCAACAGTAAGGAGTGTCTGAAACTGCTTGTGTTTTCTTGTAACCTGGCCAATGTCATAGTCACTCCTATTCCCACTAAGCTACAACATTCTCTAGGATCTTCATTATGTTGGAGTAGTTTGAAAAGCTGAGTTCCTACATACAGTCTTTTCTGAAACTTAGGCTGTTTTGCTGGAGCCTTAGCTGGCTCTTGTCAACCTCTTTTCATTGGATAGCAGGCCTAATCCTCCAAATCACTAGTTCCTTTCTAGGGTCCTGCTCGAAATAGGTTGATCACCAACAATAACAAATGGGTTACCTAATTGAGTATATTCAATCATTAAGTAAGTCAATATGTAACTGAGTATCTACTATGCTTGGACTAGAAATGAAAACATATACAGAGTTCTCAGTCCATTGAGGTGAGACAAGTAGCATCCAAATCAATTGTTTGCTGCAGAATTAGGGAAGCAAGACAATTCAGTACTATCTAGGACTGGTGTCATGGATGTTTTCCTGGAGGAGGTGACATTTGTAACTGAGTCTGATTTAAATGCAGCTTAAGATAAAGAGAGAATGTGAGCCCTAGTGGTTGGGCTCCATGAATTCAACATTGGCCTGCAGATCAAAGCGTCCTGGGTTCAATTCCATCCAATGGCTTGCACTTGATTTCAGGCTCTTCCCAGGCCTGGGCCCTATTCAGGGCTCATTCAGGAAGCAAACAATGTGTTTCTCTCACATCAATGTTTCTCTGTCTTTCCCTTTCTTTTCCACTCTCCCTAAAAATCAATGGAAAAATATCCATGGGCAAGAATTAAAAAAAAAAAGAAAAGAGAGAGAGAGAGAGAGAGAGAGAGAGAGAGAGAGAGAGAGAGAGAAGATGTGAATGACACTTGAAATGAAAGAAACAAGCAAAAGATTTGGAAAATAATTGGAACTTACAGTATTTGGTGAGGAAATGTTAGGGATTATTGGAGAAGTAGACAGGTACCAATTTACAAAGGATCTTGTTCCGTACTTAGTAGTTTGGACTAGCCACACTGGCATGGCATGGAAACTCGTCCTTTCTCATCTTATCATTTGGCCTAGAAATTCTTGGACTTCAATTCTAGAATTCAAGGTCTACTGCTGGGGCATTTGTTCTAGCCCTAAATCTCACTACATTTATTCTCCATCTTACTATATTTTGGAGTCCTGGCTCTCTTCTTTTCCCCTTTCATCACTTTTGTTAAGAAACAGGCACACCATTCTACAGATCAGAGCTTGCCTTACTCAACCAAGAACTTGTTCTTATAATTGTAAAGTGTGATTCACAATGATTACAGAAAAGGGGTGAAACAGTTTAATTTTGAAGAGATTCATATGTTTCAAAAGATAATTTTTTGCAGAAAGCATAACTTACAAATTTTATAATGGACTTTATTTCAAAGACCATATTCTCTTAGCTCAGAGCAATTGCACAGCCTATGAAGTCCAATTTCTCTCTCTCTCTCTCTCTCTCTCTCTCTCTCTCTCTCTCTCTCTCTCTCTCCCCTCCCCCCCTCCCCTGTATGGGCAGAAAAAAGAAAATCTAGGCTTCCTGGTTCACCCAGAAAAACAACAACACCAAAACCTGGCAAAACTCTAGTTGGAATGGCTAGAGGAGTAGCATGGTGACAGGTTAGAATTTCACCTACTCCAGCAAGAGCGCCATGTTACATTGTATTCTTGAGACTTCATTGTACTCTCACCTTTGGTTGAATCCTACTCATCACTGCATTTAACAGATAAGTATGTTCATTAAAACTGCCTGAGAGCCATTATTCAAAAAAGTGGTGGTGAAATAAATTTGGTTTATTTAAATGATTTGAAATATTATATAACATTTTAGTTATTTTGTTTTCAAGTAATGGTTCCTTGGCATTCTATGGAACCAGGCATTGCATAAAGCCATGCATTTAGGGAGCAGTCTGTAAATCTGTTAAAATATTTGTCATCATGCTACTTTTAAACCCACTTTCTGCAACAAGCTTACTGTACATGATAACATTCAGTAAGAAAATGAAAATTCAGTTCTTTGGTGGAGTTAATGTTGGTGTCAAGTTTTCAAACAAAAATACATGTTATTCCCAAGTGTTTAATCATTAGTACCATGCAGAGATTAAGGAGAAATAATTGTATTCAGTTCTATTACTTCTGTTTCTATAAGGGAGAGCTTCACACAGAGTGTATACAGTAACATAAAAATAAAGCTACACTCTGTTTGCTGAATTTTAAAATTATATGATTTCAAGATTTGGGAGATGAGGAGGTGGGGCAGGACTGTGTTCATGTCAGTCTGTCACCTAAGACATCCCTTATACATCATCCTTGAACTGATATTTTACCCAGAAAAATACAGTGTGGATCCTGATGTTTTGCTGAGCCTAAATGATCCCCAGATTGCAGTTGAGGCTTGAAAAAGTCTAATATCAGAATTGAAGTATATAGTATTTAGAACAATTTGTGTCTGAATCAAACTGACCTGCTTACCCTAATTCCCAGTGCTTATGAAATTACTAGAGGACCTGTGCACAAAATTCGTGCACAGGGGCAGGGGTGGGGGTGTCCCTCAGCCCAGCTTGCATCTTCTCCAATCTGGGACCCCTCAAGAGATGTTAATCGGCAGTCGGACAGCCCTCTCCCAATCTAGGACTGCTGACTCCCAACTGCTCACTTGCCTGCCTTCCTGATTGCCCCTAACCGCTTCTGCCTGCTAGCATGATCACACTAATCACTCCCATGTCAGCCTCATTGATGCCTAACTGCTCCCCTGCCAGCCTGTTTGACCCTAACTTCCCTCCTCTGCCTACCTGATCACCCCTAACTGTCCTTCCTGCAGAGTTGATTGCCTCCAACTGCCCTCCCTTTTAGGCTTGGTGCCTTCCAACTGCCCTCCTCTGTTGGCCATCTTGTGGTGGCCATCTTGTGTCCACATGGGGGCAGAATATTTGTCCACCTGGTGGCAGCAATATTGTGTGTTGGAGTGATGGACAATCTGCATATTACTCTTTTATTAGATAGAATAGAGGCCTGGTGCACACTTGGGGGCCAGCTGGTTTGCCCTGAAGGGTGTCCCGAATCAGGGTGGGGTTCCCTCGGTGTGTGGGGCCACCTTGAGTGAGGGGACTGTGATTGTTTGCAGGCCAGCCATGCCCCCTGGCTACCCAAGTGGAGGCTTTGGTATCTGGAATTTATGTACCATCTACAATTGAAACTTTGTAGCCTGGAGCAGAACCAAGCCTCCTGCTTGCTCCTGGCTGCAGCCATTTCTGTTTGGATTTGTTTACCTTCTATAACTGAAACTTTGTAGCCCTGAGTAGATGCTTGGGTCTGCCCTAGTGTGTGGAAAGCTTGGCTTCTTCTGTTGCTGGGGAAACCCAAGCCTCCTTCCTGGTAGCCATCTTGGTTGGGTTTATTTGCATATTCACTCTGATTGGCTGGTGGGTGTGGCTGGTGGGTGTAGCAGAGTGATGGTTAATTTGCATATCACTCTTTTATTAGGTAGGATAGTCATCTTTGTGCCAAAAAAGAATTTATAGCTTATTTTGTTCCTTAGATTCCACATATTAGTGAGATCATGTGGTATTTGTATTTGCATTTCGCTGACTAGCATATTTCACTTAGCATAATAGTCTCCAGGTCCATAGACTTTTGCCATAAAAAAATAAAAATAAAGACCCGATGGCACTTCGAGTTAGGAGATGGTGGTCCTGGACGGCAGTTGGACATCTCCTGAAGGATCCCAGATTGTAGAGGTGCAGGCCGGACTGAGGGACAACCACCATGCATGAATTTAATGCATCAAGCCACTAGTCTGTCTCTCTCTCTCTCTCTCTCTCTCTCTCTCTCTCTCTCTCTCTCTCTCTTTATATATATATATATATATATATATATATATATATATATATATATATATATAAATTCTAAGTGACCATTCGACCTTTCAGCCTATGTGTTGAATGTCTACGAACTACCAGGGAGTAGACATTCAACACACAGGCATGGAAACATGGACCAGACTGCTGAATCTCAGAGGGAAATGGGGAGAGTGGAGGGCAGGAAGAAATTAACCAAAGATTTTATATGCATACTAGAGGCCTGGTGCACTTATTCATACACCAGTGGCATTCCTTGGCCTGGCCTGTGAGAATTGGGCCAAATCCATGCACTGGGCCTCCAACATCCCCCGAGGAGTCTCAGATTGTGAGAGTGTGCAGGCCAGGCAGAGGGACCCCACCAGTGCATGAATCCCTGCAACGGACCTCTAGTAAATAAATAATTTACAAAATTTTAAAAAATGAATTTCACAAGTTATTGGGAACTTTATTATTCATTTGATAAATATTTTTGTTCATCTACCATTTGCTAGGATTGGGAGGTGTAGAGTTAAAGAAGATGCTGTTTCTGTTTTCATAAAACTTACTTTGCAGTGGGGAAGGCAGATATTAATTAAATAGTCATACAAATAAATGAAAATGTGCATCTGTGATAAATAACATTGAAAAATGAGTAATTTTGCAAACATATAATAAAATAAAATATTTCATCTGATTTTGGAGTAATGTTGTTTATTGATTAATTGAATACAACACTTTGTTATTTGGGAGGCTTACATTGCCTCTGAGCTTCCTGTAGCCAAAACAAATGGAAATGTAATTGCTTATGTGATTCACTCTCAAAAAGAAGCATAACTATTTATTTATAGAACTGAGACTTTTTTTTTGTAAAGGATTAGAAAAAAATGATACATTTCAACATTATTAATAAAATCTCTACAGTAAATCCTAGCCTATTCACCAAGGAATGAGTTCATGTCTTGTGTTTCATTGCTGAGATTTCTGTTCCAAAATCTCAATCACTCAAAGGTTATGTAAGAAATCTCAAAATCATCCCTTCAATATGATTTCCACCATTTTCATAATATATGGACATTGACCCAATACTTGATGCTTCCTTCCTACGTATGTGCTTTATTTAGACCTCACTGGGATTTAAGTTTTAGCATCATGGCAGACTATTCTCAATGCCTAGAATTGCTGTCCTCTGGTTCAGTACCCTTGCTGAAAAACATGTCCATCTTTCAAGCCATCTCTTCATGATACTTAATGAAACGATAAGAACAATAGTCAATCTTATTAATAAGCACTTACTAAGGAACAGGCACAGTTCTAAGCACTTTATATATGACATCTACCGTATTTTTTGGACCATAAGATGCACTTTTTCCCCCCCCAGAAGTGGGGGGGAAAAGTCCCTGCGTCTTATGGTCCAAATATAGCCTACACATATACTTTAAAAAAAAAGTTTTTTTACTTGCCCGGCTCTGTGTGGTCTCTGTGTGCTTGCCTGGCTCTAAAATGGTTCTAAATGCTGCTGTTTACTTTACAGGGTTGATTACATGTGTTTATGACTGTGATGTTAGGTTTTAATGCACATAAAATATTTTAGGACACTATTTTTTTCAGAATCTTTTTTTCTTCATTTCCCTTCTCTAAAAACTGGTGCGTCTTATGATCCAGTGCGTCTTATGGTCCGAAAAATACGGTAATTTAATCAGTTAAATTTTTTTATTAAATTTATTGGGGTAACATTGGTCAGTGACATTATATAAATTGTAGGTATTCATCATATTCCTATGAGGTTGAAAAAAATTTTTGTCCTATTTTTATGGTGAGGAAATTGAGAGTTAGAAATGAAAAAGTAGCATGCTCAAGGTCACATATTTATTATGTGGTCAAGCTAGGTCATGAACCAAAGGTCATTCACCAAACCACCAAATTGGTAATCTGTCATTGGTAATCTGCTAATGCCTATTTTCTATGTAAGGCCTTCCCTGGGCTGGTCCAGCCTTTGGTTATGTAATTATTCATACACTACTTCAGTCTTTCATTGAACTAATATTTATTGAGGATGTCTTACAAGCAAGCAGTACATTAACCATTAGGGATATGACGATGAAGAACGTAGATACAGACATACTCACACAGACTCAATCAAGCATGTAATTACAAACTGTGATAAATGCTATGTAAGAAAGTCTACACAGGAGAGCCTAATATAAACTGTGACATTAGGACTTGCTATCTGAAAAATGGATAGTAATTGAATACTCCAAAATGTGGTGCATTTGGCAGGGGGTGAGGCAGTTGGAGAGTATTTTAAGCAGAAGGAATTATTTGTGAGAAAATGTTGAGATTGTAAGGAATGTTCCTAGTTGAGTAAATAAAACCAACATAGTTGAAGTAAAGAGACAATGAAGAAATGGGTATAACATAAGGTAGAAGCGTCTGTTCATATAAGGCCTTTGAGTATATATGGTTATGATAAAAATTACTGAATGGAAATAGAGTAAGGAAAGCTATGAATGAGTTTTAAGCAGGTGAATGTCATGCAAAGATTTGTTTTGTTTTTATTTTTTAACTAGTAAACAATTGTGGAAAAAACATTAGAAAAGGACAGAGCAAAGGTTAGGATTCTACTGCAGGCAATTGAGTGGCTGCATAAACCCCCCACTTCTATTTTTAACTGATGTGTAATCCTATATAATAAAAGCCTAATATTATATGCCAAATGTCTGGTTGTCAGGTGGGCTGTTCAACCAATTAAAGCATAATATGCTAATGATATGCTAAAGCTGCTCAACTGCTCACTATGACATGCACTGACTAGCAAGGGCCAGATGCTCTGACAGGTAGGTTACTTTGCTTTTGGGGTTCGGCAGATCAGGACTGACCAAGATGGGCTGGACATGCCTTGGAGCTCTCCTGTGATCCCTCCCTTGCTAACCAACCTCCTATGTCCTTCCCTGGCCTCAATTATGCACCAGTGGGGTCCCTCGGCCCAGCTTGTGCCCTCTTGAAATCCAGGACCCCTTGGAAGATGTTGGAGAGTTGGTTTTGGCTCAATCCAGCAGTCCAGGTTGAGGGAGACCACTGGTGCATGAATTCGTGCACCAGGCCTCTAGTTGACATATAATATTGTATAAATTTACAGTGTACAATCTGTTCATTTGGTACAACTATATAATGCAATATGATTACAACCATAGTTTCAGCTTATATCCCAAACACGTCATATAATTATCATTTCTCTTTTGTGGTGAGATTTAAAATCTATTTCCTTAGCAACTTTGAAGTATATAATACAGTAATGTTGACTATAATTAGTATGTTATGTATTAGACCTCCAGGTCTTATTCATCTTCTAGCTGCAAATTTGTAAGCTTAAACATCTCCCTCATCTCTATTATAATGCCTGGATTTTCAAGGTAATGTGATAATTGGGTAGGATCCTACTTGCATGCATCATATTTGAATAATAATTTAGCCATGCTCTGTTATACAGAAATTGATTAATTTGGTCAAATAACTGCTTATTTTAAAAGTAATTTATTAGGAGTTAGCAATAAATCACATAGGCACAAGCCATAGCATGCTAAAATGTAACTTACATATAGATATGATGCAACTCAATCTGTCTTTCAAACTCCACATCTGCATAGAGCAAATAGATCATTTTTTTCTAGCATACTTAATTTAATTCAGTAATTCATAAGCTAAAATCAGATAATGTAACCTTTTTCATTATTTTTTTAATCTTTACTGTCTAATAGCTTAAAAATTTTGTATAAATTCTCAGCCCTTAATGGTTCACTTCCTAAATTGCTAAGTAATGGTGGTAGGGGATGCTTATGCTTTATCCTGGAATTTTGGAAGTGGTGTCTGGTCATTGATAGCTGCAAATTGAGTTTTCTCATGCTTCACAGTTTCTGGGCATAGCATCCATCCTCAGGCACAATGCCAAATGCACAGCAAAACTTTCTGTTTAAATCCTCACGTGAGGTTATATTTGTCATTGATTCTAGAGAAAGAGGAAAGGACAGGGAGAAAGGAAAACATCAATATGTTGCTTTATGCACACACCTGAACTGGGGATCAGACCCATAACCTGGATATACTCCCTGACTGGGAATCAAACTTGAGACCCTTTGGTGCATGGGCTAATGCTCTAACTGCTGGGAAACACCAGGCAGGGCCACAGAATGAATTTATTAAAAGTGTAGTGTTTGGCCCGGCTGGTGGTGCTCAGTGGTTAAGCATTGACCTATGAATCAGGAGATTATGGTTTGATTTCCGGTCATGGCACATGCCCAGGTTGAAGGCTCCATCCCTATTAGAGGGTGTGCAGGAGACAGCTGATCAATGATTATCTATCACCATTGGTGTTTTTATCTCCCTCTCTCTTCTTCAATGAAATCAGTAAAAATATATTTAAAAACAACAAACAAAAACAGTACTGTATATTGTTTGGTTAAATCACAAGAAACATTTTTCAGAACTTACTTTTAGATCATTCACATGAACTTTTTACATACTGGACCATGTCATAGTCATTTAAGATCTTTTAGAATAATGCCTTAAAATCAATATCTATGCCACAAATATTTAATGAACATATTGAATAGTTTATTCTCTGAAACTTACATAAAGTATTGTGCAGCTCTTGCTTTATTTGATAGAAATTTATGGGATAGAAAAAAAATTAGGGGTGAAGAGGCTTGAATCCTCACAATATCTCTCTGTACATTCACCAGATTTGATTATGTCTGCAATTTGCATATCTAAGTTTCACTAGGCTGTGAGTATAAAATGAGGTCACATTTGCTTTCTTTCATTATTAAATTTCAATTCTCAATTTACAAGAGCTCAAGCCTCCACTGATTCAAATGTAGGAATGCTCCAAAGAATATCCAATCATTTCTGGTGAATTACAAAGAGCTATCATGCATATGTTCATACCTCATCTCTGGTGCTCTTCCTTCCCTGATCTCTTGCATCTTAGACAGGAGCCACTACTTAGTACATCACATAAAGAAACTCACTATGTCAGTATTAAAAAGTGTACTCTTTCTAGTGCCAAGAGTGCTTTTTATCAGTGTTCACAAGAAGCCTAAGTGGTACTTGATTCTCTGCAGAGCTGGGAAGATTTGCCCCTGTCTTGGTTTGCTGTTTCATTTTGTCACTTGGGCCCTGAAGTGATACTGTTAAAGCTCAGTGTCTCACAGATAAGCTCAGAAATCGAGTACCTTCAACTTCTTCAAATTTATCACAATAATTTATGCAATCAAAGAAAAGCACTGAATGTTTACATTTCTTATCTTCATCAACATTTGTCTTTTTGACTAAAAACCATAAAGGACATACTTGCCATGGGCATTTGCAAAACGAATACATTCTGTCTCTAGTTTTATTAATGAAAAATTTTGAGGAAACTTATTTCAAAAATTCAAATAATGTGTGTCCCGATTACATATGATGAATTTTGGTTAAAATTATTTTCTCTGTCCCTTGAATGATTTATCTAATCATTTCAACTTCTCATTAAATGGTTCAGAAATAGAGTATCTATATTTAAATAATAATAAATTAATGATTGTATCATAGATATGTAACAATAATAAGAGCACACTAATGTATAAGCCAAAAGAGAAAATAGTCCACATATAATATAGTGATACTTGAATTTTTTTAGAGGAAAACAAATGTAAAAAAGAATAATAATGCAATTCTATTTACTAACTGCCAAGTGGGGAATAAACAGGATGTAAAAGACACTAGGGCAAAAAACTAGGCATAATTAGTAACCTCAGTAATTCTTTTTTCTCAATTATTTTAAATTTATAATTATTTTTCATTCTTAAAAGACTATAGAAAATATTGACAAAATGAAATATGTAATCTATTTGTTCATCAAGAAATAAATATTTATTGAAATACTGAGATAAGCTACAAATGTCTCATTAACAATTAGAACTTCTGTACAGGTTGTCATTGACTTCTAGCTTGCCTAAATGTGTTTTTTCCCACTGACATGTGTACAATTATGCAATTATCAATTTCTAGAGCATGAATATTTAATTTAGTGGCACAATGGAATAACTTGGTGAAGCTTTAAAGAAATAAATGTTGCCTGGGTCTCATATAGAAGTTCTGATTGAAATTGAATGTGATGTGACCTGGGCTTTGACAAACTTAACAATTCTAATGCAGAGCCATGTTTAAGAATCTGTGTTTTAGAGTTAGAGGATTTCTTTAAAAATGACTACACTTCATGACAAGCCTTGTTAACTATGTGGAGGCAGTATTTTATAAGGTTTAAGAGTACATGTTCTGAATTTTGCCTAAATTGGAGCTTCCATTTTACCATGTTATGTATGTCACTTTATGCAAATTCCTTAAGCTTTTCTTTCCTCATCTGTGTAAGAAGGAGTGCAATGTTACCAATATCAGATTTGTAATGAATAAAATTAAATCAATATTGTAAAGTATTCAGGAGATCTGGCACATCAAGCACACTTAATACCTATCAGCAATTCATAAATTTGATTATTATTAAGAAATTAAATAATAAATGTAGCTCATATATTAAAGCAACAAACATACAAAATGTTTGTTTATATTATTACTAGAGGTCCCTTGCAGGAAGATTCCTGTAATAGGGCTCCCTGTTGTGGTCTCTGCTGCCCCACTGGCTTCTCTCTCTTTTCCCCCAACCCACCTACTTCCCTTTCTTCTCCGCCACCCCACTTGCTTGCTTCTCTGCAGCTTCACTACTTCTGCAGCACTTGGCTTCTTTCTATACTGTCTTCAGACTTTACTCTGGCCTGGATATGCAAATTAATCACTATTTTGGTTGGGTTAATTTGCATACTCGCCCTGATTGGATGGTGGCTTGTTGGTATAGCGAAGGTGCGGTCAATTTGCATGTTTCTCTTCTATTAGAGAGGATGTTATTACTAGAGACCCAGTGCACAAAATTCGTGCACAGAGGTGGTGTCCCTCGGCCCACCTTGCACCCCCTCCATTCTTAGACCCTTTACCACTCCCTTGTCAGCCTGATTGATGCTTAACTGCTCCCCTGACAGCATGAATGTCCCCAACTGCCCTCCATGCCAGCACAAACCCCTAAATGCACTCCCCTGCCATCCTGATCACCCCCAACTGCCTTCCCCTGCAGGGCTGAGGGGACAGGGTGACTGAGTCTGGATGAGGCGGGAGTGAGAGGTCTGGGTGCCACCATCTGGTGGCTATAGATTGGATTGTTTATCTTCCTTTGGTTAAGTTGTAAGAGTTCCTTGTAAATGTTGGAGATTAAACCCTTATCAGAGATAACATTGGCAAATATGTTCTCGCATGTAGTGGGCTTTCTTGTTGTTTTGTTGATGGTTTCTTTTGCTGTGCAGAAGCTTTTGATTTTGATGTAGTCCCATTTGTTTATTTTATCTTTAGTTTCCATTGCCCTAGGAGCAATATCGTGCCATTGCTATCTGAGAAGATGCGGTGGGTCTAGCTGTTCCTATGGCACTGCTGAGAACCTGCAGGGAAGGGTATTGGGCTCTGTAACTCACAGAAATATGTAGCCAGGATGCCTGGATTCTTGGTGTTCGTGGGTCTGCAGCTGTCTGTCCTGAGTGGGTCGAGGGTCCTGGTTTGTGTCTGAGACCAGACTGGTTGGTGGTGAGGCCAGGATCCTAGTCTCTCAGGCAGCTGTGTTTTTCAAGATGGCATGGTCTCTGTGCCTGGCTGTCCACCCCCGGAGTGTCCGTGGTGGCAGCGGGCTCAACTGCCTGAGAGAGCCTGGTTTGGCAGTCCCTTGGAAGACCTGCAGGATCTAACTTTCCCTAACTCATACAGACACACCACATGCCCACACACTCCTCTATCGCTCCCTCACTCTCACACTCTCTCTCTTCCTACCTTCCTGCCAGTCACCTTCTTCAGAAAAACATAGGATCATTATTTAAATTACATAGGTCATAATTACCTTTTCTGGTCACATAACCAAATGTAAGCCCTGTGCAGCAACCAAATTTTAAAGGTAAATTTATAGCTACACTTAAAATATAGACTAGAATGAAACACCTCACTTTTTAAAAGATGAATTTGGATAACATCTCAAGTTATCCATTTTTATTTCCAAAATATAGCTCTATTGGTAATAATCAAGCTAAGAATTAAACTAGGAAATATCACATGCTATTTAGATAGAAGGGTTAACTTTCTCTTTTTTTAGATAAGCCAATATTTTTTGAATTTGCTTTAATATTTTATAACAAGTGAAAGATTCTTTTCATATGTTCTTGAAAATGATGCACAAACAAGTGATATCTAAGAGACAGGAAAATAATATAAAGATAAATTAAGCGTTGGGTCAAATTCTCATTTGGAAAACACCATATCCAACTAATATGATGTTAGATCTACTGTGTATGCTTAGTTATATAATCTTTTACTTTGAAATAATTTTAGAATTATAGAGAAATTGTAAAAATAGTACAAAGTTCCCTCATATACTGCTACATCACTCAGTTTTCCCTAATGTTAACATCTTATGTAACCATGTAGTACAGTTATCAAAACCAAGAAATTACCATTAGACCACTGATGTTAACTAATCTACAGAATTAATTTTGATATTACCAGATTTCACCCTAATGTTCCTTTTCTCTTACTGAATCCATTGAAGAATACCATATTTAATTTATGTCTCTTTATTTTCCTTAAACCTGTAGCAATTCCTAAGTTTTTCTTTGTCTTTTTATCCTAATAATTTGAAAAGTAATGGTTAGTTATTTTGTAGGATATCCTTTAATGTGTGTGTATCTGATGTTTTCTTATGATTAGACTGTGCTTATGTACTTTTAGAAAGAGGTGATGTACCCAAGTCAGAGGACACATGAGGTGAATATACCTTATGTCTGTTAATGTTAACCTTAATCACTTTGCTAAGGTGGTGTCTGATGAATTTCTCCATTATAAAGTTTCACTTATTCCCTTTGTATTTAACAAAAATCTTGGAGGTGATACTTTGGGAGTATGCAAATATTCTGTTTCTCCTTACTTACTTTAGTATTCATTGGTGGATTTTGCTTACTATAATTATTAATTAGTGCTATAATAATGATGATGATGTTCCCTCATTGATTATTTCCCTTAACCCTTCCATAATTATTAATTAAAATTCTTCAGTAAGAGAAAGCTATTAATGCTCCTACATTTAGTATTGATTTATTCAATTATTTATTTATCTCAGTATCAACTCCAAATGGATATAAAATTTTTTCCTATAGGCTTCAATCCAGTACATTAATTAATCACTTTGTTGATTAAATTGATTCTGTTTTATCCATCAGAAACTTCTCTAGGTTGATATCTCTGCTGTTTTCAATGTGCCTGCTTCCTTGAACACTTTCTTAATTTTGGGCAGTGCACAATGTCAGAATAATTTTGTTTTGTTTTTTCAGTATCACTACTAGAATGGACCAGTTTTCTAAGTAACTCTGTTTTATTATCCATTGGAAAAATAGTTTTTAAAAACCAATATTTAAGCATAAGTAGTGTTCATTGCTACTAGGATGTCACTGGTTCTAGGCCTTCTCCATACACAGAGCTTGGAAAGATATGTATGTATAATAACTCATGGCTATACACACATATATAAATTACTATATATATCTATCTATATGTAGATAGAGATCATCCTTTTATATATATGTAAATTAAAACATGAGTTTATATTGATATCTCCATTTCCAAACCAATACCATGTGATTCAATCTAAGATTTGCACTTTCCTTTTTTTTATTTTATTTATTTTTTTTTTAGCTTCATTCTCTGATAGTAAAAACCTGGTTATAATTTTCCACATGTTAACTTATTTTTTCAACTGTGGTACACACATACAGTAGTTTCAGAATTACAAACCCATACCCATACAGGTTATTATTGAACAATATAATCTATCTATTAAATAAAGTATATTAGTTCTATCATTTTTTGTCTTTACTTATACAATATTTACTCAAAATACTCTACAAAGGTAACTTTAGTCTCATATTTATCCAAACATTTTCTGATGTTTAAAGCTTCTTAGCAGGTAATAAAATATTTTGCTTCCCATATTCATTATATTTCTCAAATACTCTATGCCTCCATTTAATTCAATAGCACAGTGTGAGGTTTTTATTACTTTGAGACAGGCTATTACATTTTGAATAGTTTTGACCATTGAATATTTCTTAAAATGAAGCCAAAACTTCTCTCTCCAGCTTCCACATATTGGAATACAAGTTTTAAATGCCATGTTTAAACATTGCAGAAATTGACTTATAAAATAATCTATTAGTTCTTATAATTTAATTATCTATGGGTATATAATGGGACCATTACATATGAGTAATCTAGCAGAGGGGAGGGGGAAAAGAAGAAAATTATCCAGCTGCACCTGGGAACCATAGCTAATCTCACACTATAATCTTATTTTTCTCACTATTAATGAACTGTTGCTTTCCAAATAATTATATACAAATACATACAATAGTATGGATAAACTTGTTTAGAAAAACAAGTCTATCAATGCATGCTCTGTGACATTCCTTTTGTGGAATAATTCTAAATCAGTTACCTATCATATAAAAAATTCCTCTGATATTTCTGCTTTCTCAAAAGAGCAGACATAAATAAATTAAAAGACATGAACCTATGTGGATAACCGAAGTTTGTGACCCATAATCTATTCAATGATTTTTTTTAAAGTTCTTTTAAAATAAGATTATTTTATGAATCAGAGGGGGGGAAAGAACATATATCATTAATAGTAACATTGTCTCCATTGTAGATTTTCTCAGCTGCATGAGTGCTAGTTCATATTTATAGATTTTTCTTTCTTCATGATGGCATGGGGCCAAGCCTGCAAGAAAATAAGGGAAAAAGCTTGTGCCAAGTTTGAAGTGACCGTGGTTCTGGACAAGCAGTGACATGGTGATATGAAAACATAGGGCTGCTAAAAACCTAAGGCCTTGTTATTCACGGATTCCTAGTACATAGTGGGTGTGGCTTGAATTAGGATTTGAGTTGTCTTCCTTGGTGTTCTTTAAATTCTTTTGTTTCTGATTACATTTTCTCACTATGTTGCTTAACCCAAATCAATAAATGAATGGCTTGTCATGTATTAGCTATTATGGGCCATAGGAAAGAGAACCACAACCTGCATCTAAACAGTGAATGACAGGCACACCTATGCTTTCTCAGCTGCCTTCCAGGTCATATTTAGAATAAGTACAGTTGAGATTTCTGAAGAATCTTTTATCCATACTCTGGACAAAGGCCCTTTGAGCTCAAAGAGGATAATGAAGCTGAAATTCTTGATGAGTTTTCTCAGGATTTTGTCTTCAGTAATTGATCATTTCTGCAGCCTATTGATTTTCCCTTTAAATAAAAATTACTTTCTTTCTCTTTTCTATTTAACTACGAATGAACAGAGGCATTCATCATTGAGCAATTCTTACTCCAATTTAATTTAGCTGTCATCCATAAAATATCCTAATCTTGGAAATAAAGTAGGATTATTGTTTGAAATTATTTTCTCATTTTTTCTGTCTTATGATTTGATAAAAAAAAATCCCAATATAGAGATAATATGCAAATTGACCATCACTCCAACACACAAGATGCGCCCCTCATGTGGTCAAAGATGGCCTCTCCTATGTGGACACAAGATGGTCTTCACAAGATGACCAGCAGTGGAGGGAAGTTGTGGGTTACCAGACTAGCAGGGGAGGGCAGTGGGGAGGAACCAGGACTGCAAGGGAGGGAAGTTGGGGGTGACCAGGGCTGCAGGGGAGGGCAGTTAGGGCTACCAGGCTAGCAGGGGAGGGCAATTAGGGGTGACCAGGCCAGCAGGGGTGGGCAGTTGGGGACAATCAGGCCAGCAGGGGAGCAGTTAGGTGTCAATCAGGCTGGCAAGGTTGTGGTTGGGGGTCATTAGGCTGGCAGGCAGAAGCAGTTAGGAGCAATCAGGCAGGCAGGAGAGCGGCTGGGAACAAGCATTCCTGGATTGTGAGAGGGTTGTCTGACTGCCTGTTTAGGCCCAATCCAGCCTAAATGGGCAGTCGGACATCCTTTGAGGGGTCCCTGTTGGAGAGAGTGCAGGCTGGGCTGAGGGATACCCCCTGCCCCTGTGCACTAATTTTGTGCACTGGACCTCTAGTATTAAATAAATGATTTCAGAGTTTCAGATATGAATGTTGCATTCTCATAAAATATAAACTTGTTTTTTAGCACTAAACAATTATTTGATGGCAAAGTCACTTTGGAATTAAAAAGAAAAGAAGACATATAGAAATTTCTACCCATGCATATCTCTATTACTGTGTTTCCCCGAAAATAAAACATCCTCCGAAAATAAGACATACTTACAGGTTTCCTTCTGAGTGAAATATAAGGCAACACCCGAAAATAAAGCCCCCCTAGGCTCTGTCTCAGAATGAAAATTAATTTACCATAAACTGGTCACTAGGGCTGCCCCAATTTGCATCTAGCAACCAGTGACCTTACATGGAGTCCTTATGTCACTGCTGTGTGGAGGCAGAGTGGAGGTCGGAGTGAGTGGTGAGCCTGGGATGGGAGAGAGGAGGAAACTTTTATAGATGCCTGTAGAAGAACAGGGGGATTAGAGCAGATGGGATGCTGCGAAGGTGGTGAGTGCTGGTCTGTCTTTGGTGACACTACCTGATGCTCACAGCTGCCCTCATGATCACTGAAGGTTCTCAGTCAGTGGCAGACCCTGCTCCAGCCCAGATCTAGGCCCCAGCAAGCCCAGTGACAGTCCCCAGGCAGGCCCCAGGGGGTAAATGTCTGACAAAGGGGTAGGCGGGATGTCTGGTGAAGGTGTTCAGTGGCACAGGGATGGGGGGAGGGGGATCACTTAAAATGACACAGGAGGATCAGAGGGGGCAATCAAAATAACACAGGAGGATCAAAAGGGGTTACTAAAATGGTAATGCCCCTTCTGATTCTGCTGTGCCATTTTTATTCCCCCTTCTGGTCCCCCCTGTGTCATTTTAAGTGATCCCCCTCCCCCAACCTTGATATCCCAATTCCTTCTTTTTACCCCTAGAAATGAGCGCAAAAAGAAAAAGCTACTCCGTGGAGTACAAGAAAGGAATCGTGGAAGACTCTTGGGGCCAAAATCTTACTGCTTTCTGCAAAGAGAAGATGTTAAGTATCCGATTGGTCTGAAAATGGCAAGCAGAGTATGGTAATGTCATTGAACAAGTGGACAAGGGAAATGCTAAAAAGCGCAAGTGTGGATCAGGTCAGCAACCATTATTTTCCGAGCTGGAAGACCTGATCTGTGAATGGGTTGTTGACAGGAGGGCAAAGGCTTTGGTTGTGAATAGGGCTCAGATTCAAGAATTTGCCCTTGCAATGGCATCACAGTTTGACATAGCCCCCGAAGACGTCAAAGCATCACAACAGTGGCTGGATAATGTCCTTCAGCAAACTGAACTGTCTTTAAGAAGATCTACATCATTGTTTAGGTTGGAACATACTCAAGTAATTAATCGAGCACTTGCATTCAAGTCCTGTATTGATGATGCTGACTTCTCTAAATACAATCTTTCCAACATGATTGCTATGGATGAAACTGCAGTGTTTATGTGCCAATCATCTCAAACAACAATTGAACAGTGGGGTGCCTCCTTAGTGTACACTCCCTCCACTGCTTACAAAAGTGCACGTGTTTCCTGTATTTTGGCTATTTGTCTGGATGGCACTAAAATCCCACCATTAATCATTTCTAAGGGCAAGAAGGAAAAGATTGAACGTGTTTTGCAGGTTTTTATTCTTGAAACTAAAAAAGCCTGGGCCACAAGCAGTTATAAGGAAGTGGGTCGATTTAATGCTGCCACTTGTTATGTGAGGGAGCCAAAGAGGTCTGCTAGTCTGGGATGCAGCCAGCACTCACCATGCTAAAGACATGAAGACATTTCTTCATGAAAGAAAAATAGATCAGATAATGATTCCTGCAGGAATGATGACCTATTTCCAGACTCTTGATATTGCAATAAACAAGCCATTGAAAGACAATTTGCACATGGAAATTAATGACTACATTGAAAATAGAATGGAGAGAAATCAGTGTGGAAATTTTGTGAAACCTAAACTGCAAGAAGTTGTGATTTGGGTGAAGAATTCATGGGAGAAAATCACTGACGGTTGCATTGCAAATGCACTGCGAGCAGGCTACCTTTACAGGAAGTACTCATTTAAAGACAGTGCTATTGCTAAACATGAGAGATTTGGTCCACTGATTCTGAAAGAAATGGAGTCACAAGAAATTCACCAGAAAATTCAGGAATTGGATTGTTATGATGATGTTCCAGAAGTTGATGACATGATTGTCATTGAATAAATGAGTAAATTCTTGATACTGTAGGATTCACAGTTTGTCTGGTTTGTGTTGACAACTACAGTACTACCGTACCGTATACAGGTAATAAATTTCCTTTATTTTCATTTAACAATAAATGTATTCTTCTTCATAAAAATAAGACATCCCCTGAAAATAAGACCTAGCACATCTTTGGGAGCAAAAATTAATATAAGATACTGTCTTATTTTCGGGGAAACAGGGTAGTAGCATCTATATCCCTTAAAGGCTTACATAAGATAGTCATTGAGGTCTATTTTAAGGTAAAAGCTTAATTTCAGTAACATATAAAAATTCTAGCCCAGCAGGTGTGGCTTAGTGGTTGAGCATTGATCTATGAACCAGGAGTTTACAGTTTGATTCCTAGTCAGGGCACATGCTCGGATAAATGAGCTCAATCCCCAGTGTGGGCATGCAGGAGACAGTCAATCAATGATTCTCATCTTTGATGCTTCTATCTCTCTTGCCCTCTCCGTTCCTCTCTGAAATCAATAAAAATATATTTTTAAAATATATAATACATCTTCATTCCTCTGGTGAGGATTAAAAAAACATTCTATACCTTTTTTCTCCAACATATATACATTTCGTGTTTTTATGTCACAATGTTACATATTTTTATTTAGTGTACTCATTAACAAATTATTTTGCTATAATTATTTTAATGCTTCAGTCCTTTAACATTTATACTAGAGTTAAAAGTTATTTACATTCCACCATAACAGTTTTAGATTATTCTGAATTTGACTATATATTTACCTATACCAGTGCCAGGTTTCAATATTGACAGGCTTGCCTCTGTCATCTCAGTTTAGTGGGGCTGAAGTAGGGTTATATAGATGTCAAGTCCACAATTGGGTCCGAAGTTGGCAGGCCTGTTACAAGGAGCACAGCATGTGTAGTTCCTGCCAGAGCCCTAAATGGTCTGGATTGCTCTTGGGGGCTTGCTGGAGCAGAGCTGGAGCCAGTTCATGTGGCCACTTTCTGATATGCAGTTCAGTTACCAGGTACACAGAGTGGTTTGGCTCCCACTGTTTCTCTGAGTGGGTTCCTACATGTTCATTAGCTGGGTTTCTGGGTAGACAGGACAGAGTGCCTCCAGGACCATGGTAGAGTGGAGCTAAAGCTGGGTCACGGGCATGCCAACAGGGGCTTAGACAAGCTTGTCTCCTGCTGGTTCCCTGGGTAGACAGAACTTCCCCCAGAGTATAGCAGAATGAGGATCAAAGCAATTCTCAGAGCTGCTTCTATGTCTACAACCAGAATTGACTTTAAAGTCAGCAGCTGGGACTGAGGTCATCATACCTGCTGCTAGTGGCATGGGATGGCATTCTTGTATCTTGGGTTACTGGGCAGACAGTACTGACTGCAGGACTGAAGCTAGGTTACAGACAGTTTCAATATCTAAGGTGGGATTTGTGGCCTGAGTAACTGTTACCAGGGGCCTGGACAGGAATGGCTCTTTCTGAGCAGGCAGGACTGTTTCTAAGCAGGGAGGAGAGCAGAGCTGTAGCTAAGTTAGTGCCACTTCAGCACTTGCAGTCAGGTCTGTAGCTGGTAAGACTGTAACTGGGGGCACTGGTGGATGTGGCTTCCACTGGGTCCCTGGAATCATGGGGCCGGTTGCTGGAATCATGGGACTGGATCCAAGTACACAGCAGTTTGAGGCTCCTTTCAGTTTATATGTTTAATGAGCCTCCTTAATAGGAAGTGGGTCTGCATTCTCAGAGCAGCTCTTTTCAGTCTAAAGGTTTACTAGGGTTTTGCAAAATCTTACCTGGATCCCAGAGCCCCCAAAATGGCACTTCTGTCCATGGGTGGCTGTCAAATCAACGTTTTTGTTGGGGGATGCAAGTTGGGGACCTCTGATCCCTCCATCTTGCTGGTGTCACATTCCTCATTGTGGTTTTGGTTTGTATTTCCCTAATGATTAGTAATATTGAATATTTTCTCATGTGCTTATTGGTCATTGGTATATATATATATATTTAAATCAATGTTGTTCAAATTATTTTCCCATTTCTTAATCAGGTTTTGCTGTTATTATTGTACTGAGTTGTTAATGTTATTTTTATTATGGATATTAACATGTTATCAAATATTTTCCTCCACTTCGTGACTTGTTTTTTCACTCTGTTTAAAGTATGCACTAATGTACAGAAGTTTACATTTTGATGTAATTCAGTTTATCTGATTTTCCTTTTGCTACCTGTGCTTTTGATATTACAATGAGGAAATTATTGTCAAATTGAATGTTATGAAGATTTTCCTTTGTGTTATCTTCTAGAAAATAGCTCTCAAATTCATGTCACAGGTCCATTTTGAATTAATTTTTGTATAAGAAATAGTGTAAGGGTCCAACTCCATTCTTTTGCATATGGAAATCTTGTTTTCCCTACATTGTGACTGTCTTTTTCCATTTTAATGATCTTATCTCCCATATTAAAAACTATTTATTCTTTAATGAATATTAAATGTTTCATTTTATTTTTAGCAGATAAAAAGTATTGGTTCTTATCAGGGCTTAAATCTGAATGATTAATCTACCATCTCACACATCTAATATATATCACTCCTTTGGCTGACATAAAATGAAACTCATTCTGAAAACATTCAATATTTTTTTTGGTTAATTTTTCTATTGAATTTTAGAGAAAGTGGAAGAGAGGGAGAGAGATTGAGAGAGAGAAACCTCAATGTGAGAGAGATACAATGATTGGTTGCCTTCTGCACACGCCCCGACCAGGGCCAGGAATCTAGCCTGTGAGCGAGGTATGTGGCCCTGACAGGAATCGAGCCCAGAACCCTTCAGTCTGTGGGCTGATGCTCTACCCACTGAACCAAACCGACTAGGGTAACATTCAGTATTTTAAAGACAGTAATTTTAAATGATGTCACAGTGTATATACAATATAATACTTTTCTGGCTCATATATAGTCCACTTTTACCATTATTAAAATTATCAAAATTTTGTGATCCTAGGCAATAAATTTTAAATAATAGTTTTATGGACATTTTTAATTGTTTTTCTTATATTTCATTAAGAACCAAAGATCATCTTGTCCAATTGATAAACTTTTTATACCACTAGCTTTTTTGGTCTGCAATTGAATGTTGGTAGCATATGTATTGTACTATTAAACACATTGTTAAAAGCACTGACACCAATGATAAAACAAAGGAAAATAAATCACATTAACCTTTTCAATCAGTCATTATGAACAATCTGTTAAAGAGATATCTTTTGGACATTTACTTAAGAACAAAAGAATAAGTCTCAGAGAAAAACATGTTTCTGTTTGCAGTCTCACCATAGGGAAATCTAGTCCAAGTTTCCTTGAATTCACTGTAAGAAAAAAAACCTTGAAAATGACACAATCTTTGTTCTAATATTCTCATTTAATCCATATATGAGTGAACAGTGATAAATACTGCACATAAGTGATTTGTAGAATTTTTCCCACTTTTCTCTCATTTTAAAGATAATAAATGAGAACATAAAAAGTCACACAATTTTTGGGAAACATAAAAAATCCCATAGGTTTTCTTTTATTTTTTATTAAAATATTGGGTGACATTGATTACTAGGATCATATGTGTTAAGTATACATTTCCATGATACATGATGTGTATATTGCAACATGTGATTAGTCAAATAAACTTCTGTAACTATATGTTTGGCTCCCTTTAGCCTTTACTATCCTCCTATGTCCTTACCTCTAGTAACCACTGTACTGTTGTCTATATATATGAATTTCAGGGTTTTAAAAAATTTATTGTTGACACTATTACACATGTATTTTCTCCTTTGCTCACCTCCACTCAGCCACTACCCCTTCCCTCTGGCCATCCCCACACAGTCATGTGTTTCCATGGGTTATGCATATAGGTTATTTGGCTAATCTCTTCACCTTTCATCCAATCCTTGCCTCTCCCTTCCCTCTGAATTCTATCAGTCCATTCCATTGTATCCATGCCTCTGGTTCAGTTTATTTTGCTCTTTAGATTCCACATATAAGTTAAATTATATATTTGTCCTCAGTATGGCTTATTTTACTTAGCATAATGTGCTACAGCTCCATCTATACTGTCCCAAAGGGTAAAATATTCTTTCTTTTATGGCAGGCTAATATTCTATTGGGTAAATGTTTCACAGTTTTTTTGTGTTGTTTTTTCCTATCCACTCATCTACTGATGGGCACTTGGGCTGTTTCCAGATCTTGGGTATGGTTAATAATGCTTCTATGAACATAGAGGTGCATATAGTCTTTTAAATTGTTGTTTCAGGGTTATTGAAATATATTTCCATAAGTTGAATTTCTGAGTCAAAGGGCCCTACATCAATTTTGAAAATTTAGCTTACGTTAGCTGTATTGACTTTATAGTTGTACATACTCAGTTCATAGACAAAGAAGAAAGAGGAGGAAGAGGATGAAGGAGAAGACAGAGCAGAAGGAAAACTGGGAAGAGGAATAGAAGGGGAAGAGAAGTAAAAGTGATGGAAAAACAAGAAACCAATTCTGTTTCATGCTGGCATCACTTTGTTAACATGGTTTTGGGTTTGAGCAGAAAACATACTGCCTATATAAATATTTTTAAAACACAGCTTGAAGCCAACTTAAATATCTATAATTGTGACTGAAATTCATCTGGAAATGAAGGTACGTCCTGATAGCAGAAGAAAAATCCAAGCATCTTAAAAAGGAAATATAACACCCCCTCCTTTTTGATTCTTCAATGAAGAAAGTACTGGAACGCTTTCAAAACATACTATATTATAGAATTGCAGGCCCAACCTTCAACATTTTTAAGGTAATAATTTGATCTGTTGGTAGTTTTATTTATTTATTTATTTATTTTTGCTATTTAAATTTCCTGTGTACTTTATCTCCAGCACAGAATGAACTGGTCTAATATTCCAGTGCCCAAGAGGAAGGCATGTAGAATCAAATCTATGACTTGACATACATTTGACTTTCTCACAAATTTGTTTCTTTCTGGTTCTTCTATACAATATATCCTTACTGATTAGGCACACTAAGCAAATATACTATCTAGCTTTTAGTTAAATATGGAGGGCATCCACTGTTACATAACTCACTGGGTGATGAAACAGATAATCCCTAAATAAGGAAGCAGGGACCATTATCAATTTAACCAAAACAATTGAGTACCTACTGTTTGTCAAGCATAGTGTACAAGGAGCTGAGAATTCAAAGGAGTAAAAAATAAACTAAGACTAATGTAGTTTTGTCTACTTTGCTGAAGTCTTAATGAGTCACAGTTAAGACACAAGATAATGTCTTCTGATTATTAGTCAATGCTTTTGTCTATTATATTTATATGTAGGTAATATTTATATGTAAGTAATATAAATATATGCTTTCTTACCTAAAAGTGGTCAGTATCAAGACTGTTCATAACATTAGCCATATACACATGGAATATGCCAATATATATATGGTGTTTCCCCAAAAATGTATACACAGTTTGAATAATTATTAATTCTAATGGGTTAAATTGGAAAAGAAAGAAACATTAATTGAGCTATCAGCTGTTAAGTATGTATACATTTTGGGAGGTACACCCTGTATATGTATCAAATATGTATGCATTTTTATTGATGTGCTATTATAAGAATTCATGAGATTTTTAAATATATTTAAAATTATTTTCTCTACATGGCATTGTGTAGTGGTTGAGTTAGCACAAAGGCAGGATTTTGAATACTGGCTCCACTGTTTGGCAACTGTCTAAACTTGGGCAATTTATTTAATATATTTTTGCCTTGGTTTCCTCAATTTTGCAATTAATATAGAGTATTTACTTCATTTGATCATCAAGAAAATAAAATTAGCTAATAACTTTAAAAAATTTAAGATAGTGTCAGGTTCCAAGGTAAATATGATATGTATTTGTTAAATTAATATAATAAAAGTTTTGAAAGACTTTGAGGTCCTCATTTTTTAAAATCTCTGAAGCAAAGGATTTCTATTAGCCAAATATCCTAGAATAGTTTTGATTCTTCAGGCTATAGTGAAGAAAGTTACAGCTGAATAAATTCTTCACATGATGGAAAGATAAGGAACACAAGCTGTCTGAATGTGTTTAATACAGAAAAGCTCTATGAAGAAATAAGTATTTATGTACAGAGCACACTATTTTTTTGTTGCATTGCCAAGATGGTCATAGATTCAATACATCAATGTGGAAGGAGCAGAATATATTTTCTTGGCTTTGATTTCAGTTCTGTAGGCTCGATGAAGAGAGGTGTCATCATGAATACTCATTTTGTATAAGAAGAAAAATGTGATGAAAACAAAATGTTATGTACTGTTTCATAAGTGAAAGCAATATTAAATCATATATTTCCAAAGGACTGTATAGGATAGAAAATAAATAAATGTGACAACTTAAGAAGGTGAAAATATTGGTTTAGCGTCTGAAATTTTCCTATGTACTTTATCATAATTTGCAGAAATTATTGAACTTTACTTCATCTCGTTATATGGAAGTAGAGTCAAGTAAGGCCAAAGTCAACTTGTACCCTTATTTTACTGTTAGCTCGTTACACTAAATTAACCTTTCTCGTTTAGTATACACCTCTCTATATATAGAAGCTTGCATGTCAGATTTAAATAGCAAGGTTGATTTTTCCCCCAATATTGACTCCAATTTTTTCCTAGTGGTAGTTAAAAGTAATAAAGAGAAAAGAAAGTTGATAATTGACATCAGATTGGGTGACCTTTTGCAAATTACTTAACTTTTCTGAACTTTTAACTATCTCACTTACAAAGTGGGTATAACAACAACTATATGCTATATTGGTAGTAAAAAACAAAATTGTATTTTTGGAATGCTAACCATTTTTCCCCCTCTTAATTTATAAGCCCCGATATTCCTATTGCTACATGACAAATTATCCCAGAATTTAGTTTAAAACAATAAACATTTGTTATCTCACAATATCTGTGAGTCAGTAATCTACTTGGATTCTCTGGTTCAGGCTTTCTTATGAGGCTGTAATCAAGATGTTAGATATAATCTCATCTCAAGGCTCAATGAAAAAAGAAGGTGCAAAGACATCAAGAGAATCTGTATTCTGATTACTATGTGACAACAAGATCCCACAGATGTAATGGTTCTCTATTTTGTATCAATAGATGGAGCATAACAGCCCACAAGTGATTATACAGCTCCAGCATGTAATGTCAAATAACAGAAGAATTTCCAAATTCTTGAGTATGTTACAGAAGTATTGGAGAGTCACTTGAAGGGTTTAAGAGGAGAAATGAGGGATGAATCTGTGGTTTTCTGCAAACATTGGATTGCCTGAGTGGACTGATGACACTGGGAAACAGATGTATCAACACTTCCATTCACCTACCACAAGGCTGGGGAAATGGACAAAAAGAATATTTCCTGTGATAATGAGTCATTTTCAGCCATCCTGGGAAGTAATAATAATAATAATAATAATAATAATAAAATAAAAAAAAATATATACATAAATTAGGTCAAGTCTATTTCTTTCACACTTGGGTTTGCAGGTAATTTTTCTCTCATCTATATAAAGAGCTTAGTTCATGTACTGAAACATTGTAGATGCTTATTAAATGGTAGTTATTATTATTTTAATTGTCCCAAGATAACTGATATTCAGAACACCTCATAGAAATCAATGATATCAATGTAAAGAGTTATGACATTATGTTGGGGTTATAAGAATTGATTAATCAATCTTCTTCCATAATTATCTATCTAGTAACTAATAAAGCTCCTGTACTGAAACTGATGTCTGGACCACTGATAGTCTTAAAAAAATATATATATATATATATATATATATATATATATATATATATATATATTTGATTTTTTACAGAGAGGAAGGGAGAAGGATAGAGAGTTAGAAACATCAATCAGCTGCCTCCTGCACACCCCCCACTGGGGAGGTGCCCACAACCAAGGTACATGCCCTTGACCGGAATCGAACCTGAGACCTTTCAGTCCACAGGCCAACGCTCTATCCACTGAGCCAAACCGGCTTTGGCAGATAGTTTTCTTTTAATACCTTTTTTCAAAACGGCATTTGATCAGAGCATGTCTTGTTCTCCCCCTGAAGAAAGTGGTTACCTTAACTCATCAAAATGTTTAGCTCAGAGGATAGAGGGTTGGCCTGTGGACCAAAGGGTACTGAGTTTGATTCTGGTCAAAGGCAAGTACCTCATTTGCAGGCTCCTTCCCAGGCCAGATCCTGGTCCTGGCTCATGAAGGAGGCAACCAATTGATGTATTTCTCTCACATTGATGTTTCTCTCTGTCTTTCCCTCTCTCTTCCACTCTCCCTAAAAATAAATGGAAAAATAACCTTGGGTGAGTATTAATACTTCATTAATCAATTTTTTAATAAAGGGTTTATATTTATATTTAATTGTTTTCTTCCATTAAGTCTCAGAACAGAGTAAAATATACTGAAAGTACATGGAGTTGTAATTGTGAAACAATTATATAGGAGATGCTAACCATGTGCATCAGAAAATAATTGCTAATATTTTTTGAGTGCCAACACTGTTCCCTATGCTATTCTAATTACTTGTAAATATTCAGTATTACCTCATTTAATCTTCATCACATCCCTATGAAGCAAGTACCATTATAAACTCCATTTTAAAGATGAGGACACTGAAGCTTTTGTTCACACAGCTGGTAAGTTAATGAGCCAGAATTTTAACTGGTGCATATGGCCTCTGTAATCCATATGCTTAACAATTTTCTCAAGAATAAACTTACCACATGATGAAAGTTGGGAAAGTGTTGCAATTAAGAATGAGAGACAACTCAAAGAGCATTTGATTCGAAATTCTGCTACTGACTAGCTGAATAGACTTGAACAAGTCACTTAATATTTGTTAACCTCATTTAAAAAAATATGTTACTAGTGCCTACCTGCCAAGTTTGTGATAAGAATTAAAAGAAGCAGTACAGAGTCTAGAACATATTATTAATTTTCTTCGAGTGAAATTTGCAATTTTTAATTCTTCCCTCTAGGCTTCTTAGATAATCAATTGAGATAATTTCATGGAAAGCTATAAGCCACAAGATAAATGAAAGCTACTTCTATTAATTAACACTATTAATATAAATAGCTAACAATTTCAATAAATAGCTAACATTTTCAATATACCAGACACTAAAGCAAAAACACTTTTATATATAAGTTTAAGAAAACCTCTAAGAAAATTTTGAAAACCCCCAAATTATGAAGTACTATTTTACAGATGAGAAGACTGAGTCACAGAAAAGCTAGTAAGTAGTGTGTGCATGGTTACATGGTTACAGCCAGGAAGCAGTGGAGTTTTACCTTTTCCTCAAATATGGTTAACTTCAATACTTTATTATGTATACATATAAACAGGTAATATGATAATTTTCCATTATGGTGTCCCGGTATTGACCAATTTGCATACTGACAGATCTCCAGGAGGTTGCAAACTCACCAAGGGGCAGGTAGCCAGAGCTAAGTTCCAGGGGTCTGAGGAGACTGCCTGACAGGAGCCCGAACTGCAAAGAAGGAAGAGGAAGTGGCCATGGAGAGCTCTTCCAATCCCCCTGCACAAACACCCTACCCCAGCCCCCGAAACCCTGGGGGAATGGGAGGATGACAGGATGGGAAGAAGACCCAGCCTCAGGGGTAGCTGCAGCCTGCACCTCTGACTCCCAATCTCTCCCTTTGCCACCCCTGCCTGGAGCGCCCACAACACTAGCATGCCCTGAGAACACCTGACAGTGGCCCCCAGGCACCTGGGGCTTGCAGCCCACTGCTGGCAGGCCCCCTGGGGTCAGGCACACCTCTTCTCCCTACAACTCCAGACCCAAGTGGAGGCAGACCTGAATGGCCCCCCAGGGTCAGACCCTTCCTCCCAACAGCAGCAATGCTGTCTCAGCAGCAGAAGCACTCTGAACCTCACTGGGGGTATGGCTAAACCTGTGCTCCTAGCCCTCCTGACTCTGCCCTGGCCAGGTCCCCATACTTCTCCCGGAGATTAGAGTCCTTCCCTGAGCAGGTACAGCTGTGAAACAGCCACATACAATTTAAAGAATGGCGACAAATGGGAGGTTTGACAATTACTCTCCCTTTGGCCTCACCAACCCTCTAGTATTCCTCTAACCTAGGGGTGTCGAACTCAATCAGAGAAGGGGCCAAAATCTAAAATCCAGCCTAAATCGCGGGCCGAATGGTTTACTGAACAGTCATAAACTGTCATTGTGATGGAAACGCAGCAGAGTGCAGTGATGACAGCGCCGTGCAGGCCACATTGCAAGGCCTGGCAGGACGGATTTGGCCCTCGGGCCTTGTGTTTGACACATGTGCTCTAACCTCTTGCCCCACCAGTGCCTCCAGGGACTACCACCACTATAGGGCTGCTGGCCAAAGCTCGCTCCTCCAAGGCCTGTGGAACCCTCTACAAAGCTTCCTTAGTTACAGTCCCAGGAAATAATCATGCCCTCCTCCCCTAATCAGCACCTGCTACCTGCAAGGGTACCCGTGGACTTAAAAATAACAATCCCTTCCTGTTTAGACATCACTTACTGTACTTGATGAAACTTTTCTAGGTTTGTTAGCTCAGAACATCCTCATGACAACCCAGTGAGGTAGGTGGAGGAGAGATTACAATACCCATGGTATATGTGTATGTATTCAGAAATGAAGCTCAGAGAGGAAAAGTATCAAGCCCACTGGTTCCCACCTGGGGGCAGGGGGGGGTGTTTGATTTTAAGTGAGGGCAATTTGAGAATGAGTAAACAGTGATTTTTTTGCATTTCTTATGGTTCTAGGGGGCCTCATCTACAGCATATACTATATAATAAAAGGCTAATATGCAAATGACTGAATGGTGGAATGACTGGTCACTATGATCAGCACTGACAACCAGGCAGACACTCAATGCTGGTGCTTCCCCCTGGTAGTCACTTCCACAGGGGGAGCACCACCCAGCCAGAAGCTGGGCTCATGGCTGGTGAGCACAGCAGCAGTGGTGGGAGCCTCTCCCACCTCTATGGCAATGTTAAGGATGTCTGACTGATAGCTTAGGCCCTCTAAGCCGTCAGTCATCTTCCCAGTGCTCCCAGACTATAAGAGGGCACAGGCCAGGCTGAGCAACCCCCTCAAGTGCACAAATTTCATGCACCAGGCCTCTAGTTTACATCATAAAATATACTGATTCAAGCATTTTAGAAGCAGTCAATTTCCTGTGAAAAAATAACTCTATTGTAACCACAGAGCCAGTTACTTTAGCTGGTAAAATGACATGTTTAAAACTAGTGATTTCGCCGAAACCGGTTTGGCTCAATGGATAGAACATCGGCTTGGGGACTGAAGGGTCCCAGGTTTGATTCCAGTCAAGGGCATGTACCTTGGTTGAGGGCATATCCCCAGTAGGGGGTGTGCAAGAGGCAGCTGATCGATGACTCTCATTGATGTTTCTAACTCTGTATCTCTCTCCCTTCCTCTCTGTACAAAATCAATAAAGTATATTAAAAAAAACAAACAAAAAAACAAAACCTAGTGATTTCTATTGTAATAGTTGATACACTTTAGGTAGGACATGGGGAAGGTAAGGGAGTTACCAAAATATTTTGAAAGCAATAAAATGTTATATTTTAAATGGTGTTATAAAATGCTCAGATTACTTTATCTGTCTAGTTTTGCATCAATTCATCTAGGCATTCCTTCCTTTCTTCCTTTATTTATTCAATAAATGTCTGTCAATTAGATTAGTCTTTGCTCTAATAGTTGCATTTTACAGAACTGAAAGAAGATATAATTGAGTTTACATTGCAGCCTTAAAATTTCCTATTTTATGACTTGTAAAATCACACATTCTCAAAGTGCAAATAATAATAACATCTGCCTTATATAGTTGCTGTGAGCACTAAATGTGATAATGCATCTAGAGCACTTAGCACAGTGTCTGGCATATGAAAAGCACTCAGTAATGCTTAGTTAGTGTCATATTTTTCTTCTTACCACAAACAATATCTAATTTATCAAAAGTTCACTGTGTTGTCTGGCCAGTGGTCTCAGAGGTTGAGCATCAGCTCATGAACCAGGAGATCACAATTCAATTCAGTCAGGTTACATACCTAGGTTTCAGGCTCGATCTCTAGTAGGGAGCAAGCAGGAGATGACTGATCAATGGTTCTCTCTCATCATTGTTGTTTCTGTATCTCTCCCTCTCCCTTCCTCTCTCTGAAATCAATAACACATTTTAATTTTTATTTTATTTATTTATTTTTAAAAATTTATTGTTCAGATTATTACAAATGTTCCTCCTTTCTCCCCCCTCCATTGCTCCCCTCCACCAGGTTCCTACCCCACCCTCTACCCCCCCATTGTCCTCATCCATAGGTGCACAGTTAAATAACAAATTTTTTAAAATTATATAATTATTTTTAAAAAGTTCACTGTGTCTTAACTGATTCTCTAGAAATAAAAGACATTTCACTGGACATAATGGGTTATCTGGGAACAGAAGCACTATTTCCCTAGAAGCAATATTAAACACATTACTCAGATTCCTATGTTACCCTGGCCCATTACATTAATGCCATTATGTCACTTTATAAATGTTATTTAACAATTTTCAGCCAAGAGGCAGGCAAGAGGTCTTCAGAGCCTTAGCTAAAAGGCTAGAAAAAAAATTGGTGGAGAAAAAGTTGAAGGATGGGTTTGTAGCTATGTTGAAATGAGCTAGTTACAAAGGGGAATTAAATAATTAAAATTAAAGATTGTATGCTTGAATAAATGGGTTGATTTAATACTGAAAGTTGTTAAAGAGGCTAAGACAGAACTTGAAGCAAGATGCCAAAATGGGGATTGGGTAAAAGATCAGGACATATGCAGGATATTTGGTTACAGGAATAGGGCCTAGAAAGACAAATATGGGAGAGGTTGGGTTGGGAGAGACACCATGGAGAAAGCAAGGAGACCTGCACTTTCCTGAGGTGAGATGAGCGAGAGGTCCTACATCCAGCTGTACTGTTCCACCTACTTTTGTGCTCCTGAAGCTTGACAGCTAAGCAAAGAATAGATGGAGGAGGACTGTGTGGACAGTATTCTGAAGGTCATGAAGAGTTACTAAATGAATGTAATTCTGGGAGCCAACACTTTACTACAACATTAGTCTCCATTTTTGCAGATGATTTTCCATGCGAACTTAATATTACATCCTGCTTCCAGGCAACTGGACAAAATATTCTAACTCTCAATTTCGCTTGGAATCATTTAGTATTTTTCACTTTTAATGAAGCAGCCACAGAAAGATAAACACCCAGTCTATTAACATAAAAATCTCTGGGGTGATGTTATAAAGCTCAGCATTTATTAACAACACAGCTGCATTATTTTAAACAAGCTGGAATGCAACAATTATTTACTCCTTTTACAATTCTCAAAGGTCACCAGATATGGAGGTCCGTGGCAGCATTACTCTTGAGCTAAAGACATGATGCAAAAGCTTTTTATAAAGCCATTTAAATTTATATAGATTGTCCACTCAGCACTAAGATGTGCATATTCCATCCTATATTGAATCAAATTTGTTGACAAGTTGCTGCATAGAGTCTTTAAAATCTGTCATCCTGTCCTAGCTTGGTGGAGAGGGCACCTGCAGGCTGAAGGGTCCCAGGTTTGATTCCTATCAAGGACACATGCCCAGGTTATGGGCTTGATACCCAGTAGGAGGCATGCAGGAGGACTCCAATCAATGATTCTCTCTCATCACTGATGTTTCTATCTCTCCCTTTCCCTTCCTCTCTGAAATCAATAAAAATATATGTTTAAAAAACTTTGTTAAAGTCTGTTGTCCCCCTAGATATATTATAAATGCTGTGTAGGTGATTCTGAACCCCAAAGAGCACTATCTGCCATGGTATTCTGTCTCCAAATTTGATGCTCAGTAACTTCCTAACTGGAAGAAGTTGGCACTATGAAATTTAGATTACTTTTTTGGCCAGTTATAGGGAAAGATGTTTACATAGTTTAAAATGTATCTATTGATTATTTGAACATTTTCTTTCCCTGCCTCTCAAGAGAATATAAAGGTTAAAAGCAAGGCAGAAATAGTTCTCTGAAGCAAATTGGTATCTATATACGTATAGATATCCTTCCCTATCAGAAAACAAAAGGAGGTAAAATTTTCTGAAAATTTGAATTTTGCAAAGTTAGATTTTTTCCATAACTTTAACCTATATTTAAACTGCTATGTATCCCAAACAGTCATGCCTTCTCCAGGGTAAAATGTATGCTTAACACAATTAAAATTTTTCTGATGCTTCAGTCAGTAGCAGTGGCACTATATACTGTCTGTGATTGCTTACTGTTGCATTTGTAACAAATTAAAACAAACTCAGAAATTTAACCAATACAAATTTATCTTTTAGTCTTATAGGTCAGTAAAATCTATATGGGTTTCACTGGTTTAAAAATCAAGATATTGGGGGAAACCAACAATTTCAAAACTACAACTGAAAGACAAAACTGACATCATCCAGAACCAAAGGAAGGCTGGATAAGTGGAAATTATACAACTAGAAGAAAAAGAAAAGCACACTGAAACTCAGAGGAGCTGCAGAAGGCAAAGATACAGAGATGCACACAGGGAGAGGACTGACAATTGAGTATGTGGCAGGTTTTCTCAAGCAGGAGGGAGACAAAAGTTCCCAACTGCTCTGAACTCCCAATTCCGGGTAAGACTCTAGGGACCCAGACTCATTCGGGGAGAAACTGGACTGTCTGGCATCAGGTGAAACTCGAGGGCGGTTTTCTCTCAGAGGTGTTTGCTGTGATTACCAAGGGACATTGAGACAGGGGCCTCTTAGGGCAGGGCTGATGGGAAGCCAATGCTGTCTGCTCTGCCCTGAGACTCCTCCCCATCCAAGCTGAACACAGTCTTGTTTCATAAGGGTGTCTCCAGCACAGAAGTTCTCCCAGCATCAAGACAGCTGATCTTCACAGGCAATTGGCCTGGAGGTCAATTCCTCCCAGTGATACCACGACAATCAAGGCTTAACTACAACAAGACTGTGCACACAGTCCACAAAGGGGTGCACCAAGAGTGTCCACCTCAGGTAACTGAGGAGGCTGAGCCACTGGGCCCTATAGGAGACCTCACACACAAAGCCACTCTATCAACTAAGGGAATCAGCCAAAATGTGGAGACAAAGAAACAGGTCACAAATGAAAGAAATTGAGTAAATCAAATGACTGGATATATAGTTCAACATCATGGTTATAAGGTTTTTCAAGAATTTTCTCAAAAATTGTTGAAAAACCTTATAAGTGGATAAATTTAGCAAAACCCTCTAGGATACATAAAAGGACCAACTAGAAATTAAGCATACATTGACTGAAATAAAAAATAATATACGTAGATCCAACAGCAGACTAGAGGATTACAATAATCAAGTCAAAGATTTGAAATACAAAGAAGCCATAAACAACCTACCAGAAAAACAAAAAAAAAAAGGGAATCCAAAAATATGAAGATAGTGTAAAGAGCCTCTGGGACAACTTCAAGCATACCAACATCTGAATTATGGGGGTGCTAGAAGAAGAGAGAGAGCAAGATACTGAAAAACCTATTTGAAGAAATAATGACTGAAAACTTCCCCCACCTGGTGAAAGAAATAGACTTACAAGTCTAGGAAATGCAGAGAACCCCAAACAAAAGGAATCCAAAGAGGATCACACCAAGACACTTCATAATTAAATTGCCAAGAGCAAAAGACAGAGAGAGAATATTAAAAGCCGAAAGAGAAAACCAGTTAGTTACTGACAAGGGAGCACCCATACGATTGTCAAGTGATACAACATAAAAAAAAAAATAATAATCCAATAAAAAAATGAGCAACAAAACTAAATAGAATCTTTTTGAAGGAAGACAAAAGGAAGGCCAGAGACATATGAAAACATGCTTAAAGACACTATCCAAGAGATGCAAATCAAAATGACCATGCAGTACCATCTCACACCTGTCAGAATGGTAATCTTCAATAAATCAACAAACAACAAGTGCTGGTGAGTAGGCAGAGAAAAAGAAACCCTTCTTCACTGCTGGTGGGAATGCAGACTGGTTCAGCCACTGTGGAGAACAGTATGGAGTTTCCTCAACAAAACAAAAATGGAACTCCCAGTTGATCCAGTAATCCCACTTCTAGGAATATATCCCAAGAAACTAGAAGCACCAATTAGAAAAGATATATGCTCCACTATGTTCATAGCAGCACAATTCACCATAGCTAATATTTGGAAACAGACTAAATACCCATCAGCAGATGAGTGGATTAGAAAACCATGGTACATCTACACAATGGAGTACTACGCTGCTATAAAAAATAAGGAATTCCTACCATTTGCAGTAGCATGGATGGACCTGGAGACATTATATTAAGTGAAATAAGCCAGGCAATGAAAGAAAAATATCACATGATCTCATTCATTTATGGAAAATAAAGAACATTATAACTTGATGAACAAAAAGATAGATACAGAACCAGTAAAGCACGGAACAGACTGTCAAATTACAGTGGGAAAGCTGAGGAGTGTTGGGGAGGGGAGAAAGAGATCAACCAAAGGACTTGTATGCATGCATCCAAGCACAACCAATGAACACAAGACACTGGTGGGGGGGATGTGGGAGTGCAACAGCAGTTGAGGACACTAGGGGAAGGTCAATGGGGAAAAAAGGAGATATATGTATTACTATATGTAATACTTTAAACAATAAAAATAAATAAATCAAAATGTTGGCAGGACTTCCTTTTTGGAGGATCTAGAAGAAATTCTGTTTCCTTTACCTTTCCAGTTTCTAGAGTAAGCATGTCAAACTCAAAGGCTAACATGAGCCAAATAAACAAGGTTTAAATTTATATATATATTATATATATAATTTGGAGAATTTATATTAGAATGATATCCCTCTTAAAATAAATTTAAACATGACAAGGGATTTGTTATTTCATTTATGTTCATTCTTAGAAATATCCTATTGGAGCCCTTGGTCATTCAGTTGTAATCTGGAATATTTGTTCTCTAGGTCTGCTTCACAGCTGTCATCCTAATATCTCCCTATGTTATTATCAGAGGGATTATCTTTACCTCACTTATGTATTGTTGTCGCTGTTTCCCAGCTCCTTTGTGTGATGTATATTTGATGTACTACTCAGATTCTCTTTTTTTTTAATTTTTTTATTTATTAAATTATCATCTGTGTACATATTTTAACATTGCCCCCCCACATACCCTCCTTCCCCAGAGTTTTGTGTCCATTAGTTGTACTTATATGCATGTATACAAGTCCTTCGGTTGATTTCTTATCTCCCCCAGATCTCCCTACTCTCCCCGGTATAATTTTACAGTCTGCTTGTTGCTTTACTGTCTTTATATCTATCTTTTGGTTTGTCAGTTTATAACACATGTGTCAAACACAAGGCCCGCGGGCCAAATCCGGCCCGCCAGGCCTTGTAATATGGCCCGCACCACGCTGTCATCACTGCACTCTGCTGCGTTTCCATCACAATGACAGTTTATGACTATTCAGTAAACCATTTGGCCCGCGATTTAGGCTGGATTTTAGATTTTGGGCCCTTCTCTGATTGAGTTCGACACCCCTAGTTTATAATGTTTTTTAATGTCCATAAATGAGTGAGGCCATGTGGTATTTCTCTTTTATTGACTGGCTTAATGTTCACTCAGCATAATGTTCTCTAGTTCTATCCAGGTTGCTGCAAATGATGAGAATTCCTTCTTTTTTATGGCAGCATAGTATTCCATTGTGTAGATGTACCATAGTTTTTGGATCCAATCATCTGCCGACGGGCACCTAGGCTGTTTCCAGATTCTAGCTATTGTAGATTGTGCTGCTATGAACATAGGGGTGCATATATCCTTTCTGATTGGTGTTTTTAGTTTCTTGGGATATATTCCTAGGAGTGGGATTACTGGGTCAAATGGGAGTTCCATTTTCAGTTTTTTGAGGAAACTCCACACTGTTCTCCACAGTGTTTGCACCAGTCTGCATTCCCACCAGCAGTGCACGAGGGTTCCTTTTTCTCCACAACCTCGCCAACACTTGTCGTTTGTTGATTTGTTGATGTTGGCCATTCTGACAGGTGTGAGATGGTACCACATTGTTGTTTTGATTTGCATCTCTCGGATAATTAGTGACCTTGAGCATGTTTTCATGTGCCTTTTGGCTTTCCTTCTGTCTTCTTTTGAAAAAATTCTATTTAGATCCATTGCCCATTTTTTAATTGGATCATTCATCTTCCTTTTATTTAGTTGCTCAGATTCTCTTTTAATGAAGGATTTGTTATTCAGCTGTTGCAAGTAATATCTGCAGACAGCCTTCCCTTGTCAGTACTTGTCAGGATTGCTTCAGCTTTAGAAGGTTACCTCATGCAAGGCTAAATCCCTTTTTGTAACAAACCACAACAAAACATGATTGATAGAAGAGTTAAAAGACCTAGCATCTTGGTTCAGTTTGGGAGAATTCTGAATGGCTATTCTAGCTCCCAATCTTTCAATGATATGAACCAAGGTTTTTTGGGGGTTTGCATTGCTACTCAACCTCTCTTTCAACGCAATTCATCCTTTTCTCTCCCTTCTACAGATGTTGATACCAATTGCATTCCTGAATAAATATCCTGCATATCAAACTTCAAAATGGTTTTTCATGGGAACCCAATATATAGTAATGTATCTTCTTTTTTCTTCTTTTGTTTCCCTTTTATGTGGAGAAAACTTTTTAGTAGTTTCCTTAAAATAACAAATTCCTATAGTTTCCATATGTCTTCCATACTTCTTCTTCATTATCATTAATGTATTAGTTGAACATTACACTGGAATTCTGCTACAATCTAGGAAAATTCAGAAATTAGGGTGATTTCAGAATAGCTTTAAAAACACAAATGTATTGTAATTATATTCCACTTTGTAAATCCTGATGTGTTAAAACAATGAAATAAATTGATAAATTAAATGATATTGCATTTTGTGATATGTCAATTAAAGAGAATATTAGTATTGCTTTAAGAAAATTTTCTTTATAATCTAAAGGTAAGGACCAGGGTGTGTAATAACCATAAAATGCAAAGCTAAAGCACACCGTAAGATATAAATAAGAAATAGGTATATACAATACCTTTTCAACTGTGATTCATTGGAAATTTATTTTTAGCTAATGTCTATGAGTCCCTATTATGTACCAAAAACCATGCTAAGCACTTAGATACATTATGTATATTAATTTTAAGCTAACTCGCTGAGGCATGAACTATTAATATCCCTATATTTCCAATAAGAAACTGAGGGTTAATAAAGTTTATTTTCCAAAAATCACTGAGTTAATAAGTAGTGTGTTGGGAGCCATCAGAGTTGAGACAAGCAACTCCGTCTTAAGAAAATACAACTCCATTTTAGAATTAAGTTCCTTCTAGCAGAAGTTATGCGGTGCCCTGCGGATTTGGCCAGAAGCTAAAGATTAACCTGCCGCTTGCTTAGCACATCTTGCTCCGGAGGATCTCTGCAAAGTGCCCTTCCTGATCCTCCCCCATAGCTAGCCCGGCCTCTTGGAACGTTACACCTTGGAATGTTACACCGTCCTGGGAGTTAGCCAATCCTGTGTTGCCAGATACCTTACCACCTTGTCACTCAGTGCCTAAACCAATTATACACTGTCAAAGACCCCGCTGCATAGGCAACCCTGCCCCCCTGCTGTATATATACTGCCATTCCAAAAATAAAGTTTGAGGCTTGATCAGAACTTTGTCTTGCCTCCATTTCTCCGTGCCCCTGTCCCTTCTTTTCATCCTCCACAGGTCCTCCCTCTCCCCACGTTGCTGTGCCCCGCGGGTTGGGGCAGTAGTGAAACTTGTTTTTAGACAGTATTTAGGTGATTCTAGGTGATGCTCTTTATGTTTAGACTGCACAGCCTCAGCTATAACAAATGTTTGTTAATTTGTTTATTTTTGGCTTTATTAATATACTAGAGGCCCCGTGCATGGGCCAAAACTGGCTATCCAATATCCCCACGAGGGGACCAGGATTGTGAGAGGGTGCCAGCCAGGCCTAGGGACCCCACCAGTGCATGATCAGGGCCATGGAGGGATCACAGGAGGGCTCCAGGGCATGTCCAGCCCATCTCACCCAGTCCTGACTGGCGGGACCCCAGCAGCAAGCTAACCTACTGGTTGGAGCATCTACCCCCTGGTCGTTAGTGCACATCACAGTAACTGGTCAAATAAATGGTCGGTCACTTAGCATATAATAAAGGATAATCGACATAAATTGTATAATTTTTAGGCATATAATGCAATTATTTGATACAGAAATCTTGGCAAAATGATTAGCACAATAAGGTTAGTTAACATATCCATCACTCACATAATTATTTTTTTGTGGTGGGAACATTTAACATCTCTTATCTTAATGACTTTTCAAGTGTATAATACAGTATTTTTAACTAATCATCATGCTACACATCAGATCTTCAGAACTTATTTACCATATAACTAGATGTTTGTACCCTTTGACAAACATCTTTCAATTTCCCTCACCTCCTGTCTTTGGCAACCTCCACTCTTATCTCTGTTTCTATGAACTTAGCTTTTTAAAATTACACATATAAGTGAGATTATACATTTGTCTTCCTCTGTTTGAAATATTTCACTAAGTATAAGGCCTCAAGGTTCATTCATGTAATTTCAAATGGAAGAATTTCTTTTTTATTCATGACTGAATAATATAACTTGTATATATATATATATATATATATATATATATATAAATACATATTATCAATTAACTAGAGGCCTGATGCACGAATTTTATGCACCAGGGGGTTTTCCCTCAGCCCAGCCTGCACCCTCTCCAATCTGGGACTCCTCGGTGGATGTCCATCTGCTGATTTAGGCCCCATCCCAACCCAGGACCATTGGCTTTTAACTGCCCACTTGCCTGCCAGCCTGATTGCCCCTGTTTCTGCCTGCCAAACTGATCTCCCCCTCACCACACACCTGCTGGCCTGATTGATGCCTAATTGCTCCCCTGCCAGCCTGATCGCCCACAACTGCCCTCCCCTGCTAGCCCAATCACCAACAACTGCTCTCCCCTGCCTTGATCCGCCTCCTCCACTGGGACCAGCCTCCTCTATACCCCATGGAGTTGTGGGACCCCAAACCTTCAACATATGGAGCAGTCTCTGGGCCCCACCTCTGATCTGTGTGTGGCCAACTTGTGGCAGCCATCTTGTGGTGGCTATCTTTGTGGTGGCCATCTTTATTGTGGCCATCTTGTGGTGGCCATCCTGTGATGACATCACACATGGGGGCATGAGGACCACCTAAATTTTTGTTAGTATAGACTAGTGGCCCGGTGCACAAAATTCATGCACATTGAAAGGGAATTCATTAGAGCAGTGTTTTTCAACCTTTTTTGGGCAAAGGCACACTTGTTTCATGAAAAAAATCACGAGGCACACCACCATTAGAAAATGTTAAAAAATTTAACTCTGTGCCTATATTGACTATATATAAAGTAATTCTCTTGAATAGGAATCAAATAAACACAAAGAAAGTATTTTATAATTACTTTATTATGAAATATTGAGTAAACAAAATAGTGAAAAATTATAAAATTCTTGTCTGCACCTGCGGCACACCAGGCAACATCTCGCGGCACACTAGTGTGCTGCGGAACAGCGGTCGAAAAACGCTGCATTAGAGGACATTCTAATATTGCTATTTGCCCTTTATCTATAATAGAAGTATCATAGACGAAAGAAAATTAGTAAAACGTACATGAAAAACTTTCTCCTGTCAGAGTTGGGATATGCCACATGACTCAGAGTCAAGTCCCCACCCATGTATGTGTGCCTCAAAATCATGCAAGACCCAGACCTGGCCATTCTCCCTTCCCAACCCCACACCCCAAATTGGGCTAGAACCAGACCTGTCCAGCCCCACCCTTGTTGAGCCACATCAAATAGAGTGCACAGCCTCAGGTCCCCTGGCCTGACAATGAGTTGTGGGGCATTGCCTGAGGTCCCCTAGGGCAGGGGACACACCTTGAGGTCCCTGGTCAAGCCCTGTAGGCAGGAGTGCAGGCTCAGGTCCCTCATCAAACCTCACTGGATGGGGGGTATGGCCTGAGGTACCCCAGCCCAGAACAAGGGGAGCAGCTTGAGGTCCCCTGGCTCAGCACTGAGGCAGGGGGGTGCACCCTTGACATCCCCCGTCAAACCCTGCTGGGTGGGGGGCATGGCCTGAGGTCTCCTATCAAGCCCCACCAGGTGGGGGGTGCATCCACAGGTCCCCTGGCCTGGTACTGGTGTGGGGGTGCAGCCTAAGGTCCCCTGGCCCAGTGCCATGGCAGGGGGCACAGCCAGAGGTCCCCTGTCAAGCCCCACTGGGCAGGGGGCATGGCCTGAGGTTTCTCAGCCTGGCATTGGGGCAGGGGTCATGGCCATAAAGCTCTGGCAGGTGGGGGGTGTGGCCCAAGGTACCCTGTCAAGCCCCACATGGGTAGGGGGTGGGGCACAGCCTCGGGTCCCTGCTGATTGCTCATTAAGGCTCTTTACAGGAACTTGGCCTCCACTGTGGGTGCAGCCATGTTGTGTTACAGAAACACCATCTCCTCTGTGGCACAACCATCCTGTGTTACAAAAACTTCTGCTTCTGCTGTGGACAACATCATCTTTCTGGTGGAGTGACAGTCAATTTGCATATCCCCCCTTTATTATATAGGATATTTATTTAAATAGTATATAAAGTTTATTAATGAATACTTTTATTATTTACTTATAAATGTATTCATAGTAAACATACAATTATGTCAAATAAATAGATTTATTAATAAATACATTAAACACACACGAAAGGTAGAGGAAGATATAAACAAGTGTAAGAATACAGGTAGTCTTTGGGTTATGTCGGACTTGAAATATGTCATTTCAGGGTTATGTTACTATCTCTGATTTATTTATAAAAAAATAAATGTTCCATCATTTCAATGTATGTACATATGTGTTTTATGTTTTTGTTTTTTTTTATTATTTACCACAAGTAAAGGTCAAGAATTGTTATCTTTCTTTTAATTTCTTTTTTACTGTTTCACTTCATTACTGTTGTGTATGTGCTCCATGTGAGTGATGTAGGTGCTTATGTATGTGGGTTCCAACTTATGGCTAAAGTTGCATTATGCCACACCATAGGAACAGATCTCTGAAGTAACCTGAGGACCTACTGTATATCATGTTCATGGATTAGTAGAAATAACATCATTAAAATGTCCATACTACCCAAAACAATCTAAAGATTCAATGCAATCCCTTTTAAAATACCAAAGCATATTTCTCAGATCTAGAATAAATATTCCAAAAATTTACATGGAAGCAAAAAAGATCTTGAATAGCCACAGAAATCTTGAGAGAGAAGAACAAAGTTGGAAGGATCATGTTACCAGATATCAAACTATACTACAAAGACTGGTAGTGGCCCAAGAATAGTTACATAGACCAATGGGACAGAACAGAGGCCCCCAAAATCATCACAAGCCATTACATTCAATTAGTATTTGACAAAGGAGGCAAGAACATACAATGGAGTCGACAGTCTTTTTAATAAATGGTATTGGGAAAATTGGGCAATATATGCAAAAAATGAAACCTGAACACCAATTTACAGTGTATACAATAATACACCCAAAATGGATAAAAGATTTAAACAAAGTGGTGAAACCATAAAAATTTCAGAAGAAACCATAGGCAGCAAGATCTCCAACATCTCTCTTAGCAATATGTTTATGGATACATCTCCTAGAGCAAAGGAAACTAAGGAGAGAATAAACAATTGGGACTATGTCAAAATAAAACATTTTGCACAGCAAAAGAAAGCAACAACAAAATGAAAGGGGAGCCCACTAAATGAGAGAACATATTTGGCAATGATACATCTGATAAAGTATTAATATCCAAAACATACAAGAAACTCTATATTCAGCTTAAGAAAAGGAAGACAAACAATCCAATTAAAAATGGGCAAAGGATCTAAATAGACACTTCTCCAAAGCAGACATACAGATGGCCAAGAGACATATGAAAAAAATGTTCAAAGTCACTGATCATCAGAGAGATGCAAATTAAAAAAACAATGAGTTACCACCTTACTCCAGTCAGAATGGCTACCATCAACAAATCAACAAATGACAAGTACTGGTGAGGATGTGGAGAAAAGGGAACCCTAGTATACTGCTGGTGGGAATACAGAATGGTGCAGCCACTGTGGAAAATAGTACGGAGCCTCTTCAAAAATTAAATATGGATCTGCCATTTGATCCAGTGATCCCACTTGTAGGAATATATCCTAAGAAACTTGAAGAAACGCCAATCATAAAAAAATGTATACACCCCTATATTCAGAGCAGCATAATTTACAGTGGTTAAGATCTGGGAACAGCCCAAGTGCTCATCAGTAGATGAGTGGATGAAAAAGCTGTGGTACATTTATACCGTGGAATACTATGCAGCAGTAAAAAGAAGGAACTCTTACCCTTTGAGACAGCATGGAGGGACCTGGAGAAATGCTAAGCCAAATAAGCCAGTCAGAGAAAGACAAGTGTTGCATGATCTCACTCATATGTGGAATAATGAACAAAATAAACTGATAAACAAAATAGATCGAGAGACATAGAAGCATAGTACAGACTGCAGAATCAGAGGCAAGTGGGGGTGGGTAGGTGGGCAGGAAGAGATCAGCCAAAGAACTTATATGCATATATGCATAACCCAGGGACTCAAAAAATAGGGTGGTGAAGGATGATGGCAGGCTAGAAGGGACACTAGGGAAATAAAGTAGACATATGTAACACTTTCAATAATAAATATTTAATTTTAAAAAGATATTTTTAATTTATGTAACTGAAAATAACCAACATTCATTATATATATATATATATATATATATATATATATATATATAAAGAATTAATACAAAGCAATAAGAAAAAGTTGAATAAACTAATAGAAGTATAGCAAAACAAACAAACAAACAAACGAACAAACAACTATGAACAGGTAATTCACAGAAGAACATGAAAGTCTATTAACCTAGGGAATATGCACAGATTTGTTAATATTCAGAGAACTGAAAAATTAAGAAATAATATATCTCTTATCCAAATTAAAAAGTATGACATTGCCAAGTTTTGGAAAGGAAATGGACACAGTAAACTTTTTTACATTGTTGGTGGGCATGTAAATTGGAGAACAATCTTTGAATACATGGACAAGTTGAAGATATATATTCCCTAAGAGTCAACAATTGAACTTCTTATTACCCCACCCGCTCCCCCACTAAAAAAACAAACAAAAAATAAATAAAAAACAAGAAAACTCTATCAGAACACTTATGTGCTGAATTGTGTTCTTCCAAAATTTATATGTTGAAGTCCTAACCTCCATAAGTTCAAATTGACTATATTTGGATACAGTGCCTTTGAAGAAGTGGTTATGTTAAAATAAGTCCATTGGGGTGAGTTTTAATTCAATCTACCCTACTGTTTTTATAAGAAGAGTAACTTTGGACACAGAGAAAGACATCAGGTATTCATGTGTACAGAGAAAGGCTCATGGGATGACACAGTAGGAAAGGCAGACATCTGTAAGCCAAGGTGTACAGAAGCCTCAGGAGAAACCAAACCTGCTGACACTTTGATCTTAGACTTCTAGCCTCCAGAATAGTGAGAAAATAAATTTTTTGTTTAAGTAATTTACTTTGTGGTATTTTATTATGACGGCCCAAGCAAACTAATAGAACAACATATATCACATGTGCACATAGACATATATACACATATTTTTTGTAATAATGAGAAAATGAAACAATCTAACTGTTTAATAGATGGATAGAAGAAAGAGTAGGTTGATTATGAGAGGCAGTGATGGATACTAGTTATGAAAACAGTCTTTAGAGCCTGGTATAAATCCTAACTCTGTCACATACTAGCTGCATAAATTGTGCCTTCAATTTCATATTTGTATAAGGGGTATAATAATGACTTCTTCATAGGGAAGATTTGAAAATTAAATGAGTTTATACAGCACTTAGCAAAATGTCTAACATCTTGTAAGCCCAATGTAAATGCTAATATTATTAGTAAACTATTATACCCTTATGAATAAAGTATAATACTTACTATAGAAAGGTAACAACAAGTATAATCCTGCAATGTTTTATTTATTTATTTTAAATATATTTTTATTGACTTCAGAGTGAAAGGGAGAAGGAGAGAGAGATAGAAACATCAATGATGAGAGAATCATTGATCAGCTGCCCACTGGGGATAAAGACTGCAACACAGACATGTGCCTTGACCGGAATTGAACAGGGGACCCTTCAGTCCACAGGCCAACACTCTATCTAGTGAGACAAATCAGCTAGGGCCTGCATTGTTTTATTTTAATAAAAAAGTTCTGACTCAAATGTTTCAAAATCTTTACATTTCTTTGATAGCTAAAAGAGTGTTTGTAATATTAACTTCTGCAATTTTTCACATGCTTAAATAAATTATAAATATTAAAAGAAAATACAAAGTCAATTCAAATATTTAGAATGTTGAAAACATAATAGCTTTAGGGTTATATTGAAATGGTAATAAAACCAGAATTATTAAAGTTTCACATTTTAATATGAGCTCAGATCAGATCTGCAAAGCTCTACCAAGAGTTATAGAAGCCGTTAGAAGCATTTTAGCAATTTAAATTAAGATTTTAAAAAATTATCAGACAAAATATTATCTATTGGGCTAGAAATTGACACTTGATTCAAAGTTTATAACCCTCACAATTTATTCTGTATAAGGGAAAAACAAAACGGAAAAATATTTTATCTCTATTCAGGGGTCCTGAAGTGAAATTTATTTTAATTCTCTATGGGAATAACAGTTGAATTATGTGTTTCTTTAAAGAGTGAATTAGGGTTGGGGAAACATCAAAATGCAACTGTGTAGGTGTGACAGGGGGAATTGAGGAGGAAAACATATTTCTCTGGAAAAAGTGTGACTTGAGATGAAAGAGTATATTTCTGGTGAAATCTGGTATTTGGGTACATTTGTTTTATCTTCTAATTAATTGGACACTTTTTCGCCCTCAGCACCTTTTTGCAATACCCAGTTTAAAAATAACACACATTATTCTGAGTATTTCTGTCATAATTTTATTTTTATTTCTAAGATGCATGGCCTCAATCTTGCAATCACTCTGAAGACTGTGCAGTTTGCCACCAATATTAAATATTCTATGTTATATTTTGTGCACTTTTAACACTTTTGGAGGTAATAGTTTAACTATCGAATAGTACCTGCTGATACAATATTAAAAAAGCTCATGAATTTATGAAGGAATATGCACATCCTATTTCAGCATTTAGGGAAAATCAGGAGGAAAGATGATGAAAACAAGTGAATCATATTATGGTCATATTGAAGTAACCATTTGGATCAAGCTCTTTGATGTTGGCAAAGCCTCAGGTGCAAGTGAATGACATTATTCAAATAAATAGTAATGCTAACCATAAAGTCCCGTTTAGTGTCAAGATTAGAACAGGGATGGAATGTAGAGAACTTCCACTTTAGCCCTGATAGGTAGAGATACAATTATATAATCCTCAATCTATTGTGGTCGGCAACTACGTAATTGCGGATTTTTTAAAGAAAATCAAAGACAATTTTTTCATGGAACTAAATAACTTTATTCTGTAATGTATTGCCCATTTTGATCAATAACCTTTTGCCATCTTTCAGGCAGCATCATAATCCCACGTTCAAAAAACTTCTGGTTTTTATTAGCAAAAAACTGAATCAGGTACGATTTGACATCATCATCATTATTGAAATTTTTACCATTCAAGGAGTTTTGTAAAGATCGAAACAAAAAGTAATCAGATGGTGCAAGGTCAGGACTATATGGTGGATGTGGCAAAACATCCCAACCAAGCTCCATTAATTTTTGCCGAGTGACCAAAGATGTGTGTGGCCTTGCATTGTCATGATGGAATACAACACCTTTTCGATTTGTCAATTCGGGCCGCTTTTCTTCAACTGCATTGTTTAATTTCGTTAGTTGTTCAATGTAGACATCAGAATTGATCGTTTGGTTGGGTGGTAAGAGTTCAAAGTAGACAATTCCTTTGTAATCCCACCAAACTGATAACAAAACCTTCTTTTGATGAATATCAGTTTTGATGTTGTTTGAGTTGGTTCACCTGGCCTGCTCCACGATCTTTTCCACTTGATATTGTTGTAAACAACCCATTTTTCATCGCCAGTTATCAGTCGTTTTAAAAATGGATCATTTTCATTGCGTTTCTTTAGCAAATCGCAGCTGCTAATGCGTTGCGTTAACTGTGATTCTTTCAGTTCGTGAGGAACCCATGTATCGAGTTTTTGAACATAGCCAAGTTGTTTTAAGTGATTTTCAATGCATGTATGTGATACATGAAGCTTCTCTGCAATCTCACATGTTGTACTGTGACAGTCCGAATTGATTATTGCTTTGATTAGGGCGTCATCAACTTCAACTGGACGACCAGAGCGTTTTTCATCTTTGAGTGAAAAATCACCAGAACGAAATTTGGCAAACCAATTTTGACACTGCCGTTCTTTTAAGGCTTCGTCACCATAAAGAGCACATAACTTTTTATGAGCTTGCGATGCATTTTTCCCTTTGCGGAAATAAAAAAGCAAAATATGACGAAAATGTTCCTTTTGATTTTCCATTTTTCAACGAAAGCCAAACGAAAACTACAAAACAGATCAAAAAACTTTTTTTACTGATTAACAGCTGAATAGCCAACTATCAAATAACAAAATGTGTTTTACATTTGTACTACGTCTGCAAACCTAAAAATTCAACTGAAGCCATATATGTGTGAAACCCGCAATTACTTAGTTGCCTACCCAATAGCATATGTGTGAAGGCACAAAATGGCATTAGTGAGTGATGTTTGATCAGTTCCTGGCAGGTGTTGAGACTGTCTTCCAGAAAGCGAATTGATGATTGTAAAAATGGAGTTATTTGTTTTAAGTAACTGGTTCTGCCACCATAGTTTCTCTAATTAGAGTGAAATAAGAACAGAAATATTTTCAGCAAATGTCCTTCCCCCAAAAATGCAGGAAAATTGTTGCCACTAAAATATTTTGGTTTTATAGATGGAATTCACACCGAATTTTGAAGCAAAATTTATTTGAGTTAGTGACTCTAGGCAACTTTGCACACTGTTTTTTTCCACCTGGAATTCCCTTTCCTATCATTTTCATATGTTCAGATTTTACATATAATAATTTTGATAAACCACCTCTTTGGAAAGGTTAATCCTGACCCCTCCCCATTTCCCCTTCTCTAGTATCTCTATTTTCCCCTTCATATTGCAGAAGATGAAGAGGAGGAGAATACCAACAATACAAATAGCTATTCTTTATTGTGTAAGAAAGGGTGTTCTTCATATCCATGGCCTAATTTAATTTACAAATAACTGTAAGAAATGAAATATTATCCTTATATTAGCCTAGGTAGCTAGGTATTAATAAAGGAAGAAAGGAAAGGGAATCAGACATTTTTAAAGCATAATCAACTAGGGAGCATAAGCCTGTTTCACTAGGAATTTGCGGCATTCATGGGCTCCCCAGGGGATAGCAACAGTGCCCCACTAAGGGAATCAAAACCCCTCCCTTTCCCCATGTAGGAAGCAGCCTACCTTTGGTACCAGATTGATAGAGGATCGGGAGGAGGTAAGGATATGCGTAGTAGAAATCAAAATGCCACAGGGGTGGGAGGTGTTTCAATGAGGCATATTCATTAAGAATTAAAATGAGGACCATAGATGCTAGTCTGACTAGCCTAAGGAAAGGATCAGATTGGATAAGGGACAGAGAACCTTGGAAGATCTAGGAAATAGGTTGATTAGGAAGTGGACTCATCAGAAGCATGGGAAAAGCTTGGAAAGTTGATTTACTAGTTTGAAGAAGCCCCCGGTCCATCTAAAGCTTCAAGAAGCTCTCTCTCTTTCTTACCAGGTAACATAGGCTCACTCCATTCTTTTGTGAATTCTCTCCACAGAAGCCACGTGGCCCTAGCAGCAATCTGGGGCCCACAACAGACTTTGCAGGCCTGAGCACAGCACCAGCCAGCTGGGCAAAGACTAAGCCAGCTGGATCAGGACAAAGACACGGACTGAATCAATGGCACAAATTATCTAGACACTGGCCCTTATTTCTGCCCTTAAGGAAGATAAGATTAGACTTTTTCCATGGCAGGACAGATGGAGATGGGATACTGGAAACGCAGAGGCAGCCTTTGATGTTGCTTCTACAATGAATCTTACCATGAAGTCTCAACTTCCCATATGTGGGCCTCCTGGAATACTTCCCTCATGATCCCGTGAAACAACCCCACTTCCGCCGGTGGTGCTTAGATACTATCATTCCAAAGTCATTCATCTAATAAGGGGACGTAAGTTTAAACTCCAGATCTGTTGGAATCCACTGCATTATGCTGCTTTCCTACTAGTATGAGCTTCCTGATGGCAGGGCCTATGTCTGATTAATCTCTGTTTTATCTGCAGTACTTCACAAGGAATATGTGTTGAACACTTCTTTTAGCTAACAATATGCATGTATATCAGAGAGAAATAAAAATAAGATATTACTTTCAGAATTAAAAATATCAAGCTGAAAATGACTATATTGTATGTGAATATTCTTTGGTTAGTAATGATGAGTATTAATAGTATTAACAACTTTTATCTTCATAATCTTTTCCAATTTCAAAAAATGTTTCACATAGTATAAAAGATGTGAAAAGTTCAAAAGTTAAATGATTAGTGTAATTTTAATTATTAGTATATCAATAGCAAGGAATATATATATATATAGATATATAGATATATTATACTTAAAATTATTTGTTAAAGTAATTTGCTTTGACATAAAAAAATGATCTATATTAAGCTTCCAGATACTCAAATTGTTATTAAGAGCTGTCTAAAATACCCAAACCTTTAATCTCTGTAAAATAACTCAACCAAAATGGTTAGGTACTAACATTAATAATGTCCACAATTATGTCATCATTACTGAATATTAAGAAAGTCAGCCAGGACTTAAATGTAAGATGGGAAACCATAAAAATCCTAAGACTCCATAGGTAGCAAAATAGCAGACATATGTTGTAGCAATACCTTTACAGACACAGGCCCTGGGGCAATGGAGACAAAGGAGAAAATAAACAAATGGGATTGCATCAAAATAAAAAGCTTCTGTACAGCAAGAGAAACCATCAATAAAACAACAAGAAAGCCCATTGCATGGGAGAACATATTTGCCAATGATATTTCAGATAAGGGTTTAATCTCCAAATTTTACAGGGAACTCATACAACTTAACAAAAGAAAGATAAACGATCCAATCAAAAAATGGGCAAAGGACCTAAATAGACACTTTTGAAGGTGGACAGAAGGAAGGCCAAGAGACATATGAAAACATGCTCAAAGTCACTAATTATCTGAGAGATGCAAATCAAATAAACAATAAGATACCATTTCACACCTGTCAGAATGGATATCATCAACAAATAACAAAGGACAAGTGCTGGTAAAGATGTGAAGAAAAATGAACCTTCGTGCACTGCCAGTGAGAATGCAGACTGGTGCAGCCACTGTGGAGAACAGTATGGAGTTTCCTCAAAAAGTAAAAAATGGAGCTCTCATTTGACCCAGTAATCCCACTTCTAGGAAGATATCCCAAGAAACCAGAAACACTAGTCAGAAAGGATATATACACCCCTATGTTCATAGCAGCACAATTCACCATAGCTAAGATTTGGAAACAGCCTAGGTGCCCACCAGCAGATGAGTGGATTAAAAACTGTGGTATATATACACAATGGAATACTATGCCGCTATAAAAAAGAAGGAACTTTTACCATTTGCAACAGCATGAATGAACTGGAAAGCATTATGCTAAATGAAATAAGCCAGTCAGAGAAAGATAAATATCATATGATCTCACTCATATTTGGGATATAATGATCAGCATAATTTGATGAAGAAGAATAGATCCAGAGACAAATGGCAGGGGAGGGGGGAGAGTTAGAGATCAACCGAAGGACTTGTATACATGCATATGAGCATAACCAATGGACACAGATACTTTGCCTGGTTGGGAATGGCTGGGAGAGGGGGATCTAGCAGGAAAAAGGAGACATGTGTAAAACTTTAGACAATGGAAAAAAAAAAAAAAGCCTGAGGCAGGACCCTAAAAAAAGGAAGGGAGGGAGGGAGGGAGGGAGGGAGGGAGGGAGGGAGGGAGGAAAGAAAAGAAAGAGAGAAAGGAAGGAAGGAAGGAAGGAAGAAAGGAAGGAAGGAAGGAAGGAGAAAAACAAGCCAGCCAGGAGAGAATTGAATGATGTCAGATAGGAAATCACTATTTTCATTTACTAGGACAATAATTCTCAGTTTCTGCTAAAATTTAAGGAAGTTTCTCTCTCCATTCTTATCATTTCTTGTCCAATTTTTTGACTTTGAAGGCAAAAACAGCTCCTCAGTATATACTAGAAAAGAAGAACAGACCATGCTATTCCTATGGCAACTGCTGTTGCTGCTGATTTCATAAATTGGCATCTCCTTAGCAGATAAACAGCCGACCAGAGTTGCTGATAAAATTTAAGGCATCCTAAGCTGTTAGTTTATTGAACTTTATTAATTTATTTTAATTTTTAAAAAATATATATTTTATTGACTTTTTAGAGAGGAAGGAAGAGGGATAGAGAGTTAGAAACATCTATGAGAGAGAAACATCTATCAGCTGCCTCCTGCACCACAGCCCATTGGGGATGTGCCTGCAACCAAGGTACATCCTTGACTGGAATCAAACCTGAGACCTTTCAGTCCGCAGGCCGATGCTCTATCCACTGAGCCAAACCAGTCAGGACTGAACTTTATTTTTTAATATCTATGGAAGACTTACTTTATACTACACTGATTTTTAAAAATAGTCAAAAATAGATTAATCCTATTTAATGTTAAATAATGCAAATATTTTAATTGCTAACCTGATATCATAAGCTCTGATATGATGTGGAAAGCTTCACTTTTTAAAATTGAATAAATAAAAACAAGAATGTGACACAACTGAAATGAGAAAATTGCTTGGCACACAATCTCACCATTTAAAAAACAATATCAAGAAAGACAATTTAGATAAGAGCCACTGAAATGGATAAAATTCAAGAAATATTTTTAAGAGCTACTACAAAGACTTTTGCTAGAAGCTTGAGAAGAAGGAAACAGATGGGGGAAATAATTATCTAACAAACATTCATGTTAGTGTACCATAAAACCCCAATTATCCAGGCTGTTTGGGGAATCAGGTGTTTGGTTTAATTTTGGGGGTTAGCTGAGATTTACTCTAAAACCCAATAGTATCTCAGCCATTGTTGTCGAAAATTGTTCTAAAGCAGTTGAACAGTCCTTAAAGCTTATAATTGAGTTTTTCTATGTGGAAAGGTCATTGTTCTTGGTAGATCTTATTATGTTCTTCAAGGTCATAAATTCTGATTGTTCAGAACTATGATGGTAGACATGGACTCAACCTTGGATACTCTGGAGATAGTTTTTTCTTTAAAAAAAATATAGGAGAAAATATGACTTCACTCTAATAATAGCATGAGTGCACTTGCTCCCAGCTACAGACTGGATTTACAGCTGAAACACAGTCAGCTTGGAAAAACATAGAGAAGTATAGCTGATTGTACATATTATATCTAAGGAACGCTGAAGAAATAATGTAGAGATTGGTAAGAGAGGGGTAATGGTGGAAAGGGGAGTCCACCCTGGAGCCAGTGCTTGGCTGGAAGTCCCAAGGGATAGTGGCTACAAAGCTCCCTCCCTTTGGGAATGTGGACTAGTATCCAAATGTGGGAATCTCAAACCCTGAGTGGATGGAGACAGGAAGAAGAGCCCAGTGCCAGGCAGAGGGATCCAAAGGAACAGTCTCCTGCGAGGTGGAGTTCGTACCTTCCCAGTGAAAGAATGTACCCAATGACTGCAAAGCCTGGCAGGGGAGATTCTCTCTGAGTGCTAACTTCCAGAAAGCCTATGCCACAGTGTGTGGCTCCAGAATAGGAAGGAGCCTGTGGGCTGCACCCAGCAGTAACTTAAAGAGACTCTCTACTTTCCTGTAAGGCATGTACAGATACTCAGAAAGCATCTAAACTGTGTGGCATGGGATAAGAAAGAGGGCCCTCCCTCCTGTTTGTTTCCTATCAGTTTGGTTTGTATTTGTTTTGCCCTGTCAGCACCTGTATAACAGCTGACACAGTGTAGTAGCAACTGAACCTCACAATTAGCCAGCCTGAAAGGAGAGTCTTCCCACAAATGGGACAACAAAAATCTATACCCAATCACAAAAAGAGAGTCCACAAAAAAGACACACATAGAGCATATAGCTCAGAAATACAAGGAAAACACACCTCTAGGTCTGACAAGTTATTCACTACAAAAGCCCACCCACAAGACTGGGAGTCATAGCAAATATATCTAATACATAGATACAAATGCAAAGAGACAACTAACATGAGGAGACAAAGAAACAACCCCCAAATTAAATAAAAGGAGGGATTCTAAGAAAAAGACTAGATTAGATGGAGGAAACCAAGTTATCAGACATAGATTTCAAAGAAATGGTTATAAAGATGTTCAAAGAACATAATTATAACTATAAGAGACTTAATAGGCACTTCCAGGAACTTAGTAATCATTACAAGGAACTTAGTGAAGCTACATCAGCAGGAAAAGATATAGATATTTTGAATAAGAACCAGACAGAAATTAAGAATACTATATCTAACATAAAAAATAAGTTGGAAGGAATTAAAAACAGGCTTGATGAAGCAGAGGATTGAATAATAAGTGAATTAGAAGATAAGGTAGAACAAATCCATATATTCAGAGCAGAAAAAGAAGAAAATAAAATTAAAAAGCATAAGGACAGTTTAAGGGAACATTGGGATAACATTAAATGAAACAATATCCCCCTCATATGAGTACTAGAGGTAGAATAAAGTGAGCAAGGGATAAAACACTTTTTGGAAAACTAATGACAATATTTCCCTAAATTGGTGAAAGAAAAAGCCACACAATTTCAGGAAACACAGTGGATACCAATCAAGAGGAACCCAAATAGATCCACTCCAAGTCACATCATAATTAAAATGGCAAATAATAAAGACAAAGATAGAATCTTAAGGACTGCAAGAGAGAGACAGTCAGTGACCTACAAAGTAGGTTTCATAAGGCTGTCAGCTGATTTCTCAATAGAAACACTGCAGGCCAGAGGGCATCTCATGAAGTATTCAAGGTAATGAAAAGAAAGTATCTGAAACCAAGACTACTATATCCAGTAAAACTATGATACTATGCAACAGTAAAAATAAAGGATCTCTTATCTTCCGAGAGAGCAAGACAGCATGGAGGCACCTAGAGAGTATTATGCTAAGTTAAATAAACCAGTCAAAGAAAGACAAGTATCACATGATTTCATTCATATGTGGAATCTAATGAGCAAAATAAACTGATGAATGAAATAGACCCAGAGCCACATCAGAGGAATGGTAACAGAAAGCCCCTTGCCCTCCTTCCCTACATTTCTGCAAGTTACCCAATTATAATTCAACAACAACAACAAACATTCCTACTGACCTGCCTGGTGTGGCTCAACAGTTGAGCATCTACCCAGGAATCAAGAGGCTGTTGGTTTGATTACTGGTCAGAGATGTGGATACATGAAACAGACTGACAGCTGTGAAGGGAGGGATGCTGGGGGAATGGTGACGAAAATAGACTTCACTTGGGGTGGTGGGTGCAGGATGCAGTGTGAATATGATATTTTGTTGAGTTGTATACTTAAAACTTGTATGATTTTTTTAGCCAATGTCACCCCAATAAATAATATAAAAAATAAACAAAAAAAAAGAACAGAAAAGGGGACAGAGAATAAATTACCAGCTCAGATTAGTGTAATTTAGAAGCTATGAGTTGATCTTGTCACCTGTCTTGTTGCTTGCAGATTGGAATTTAATAATATTTCTATGATTATTAGTGTTTTTCTTCTTTCTCACCTGTGTCTTATGTGAAACTACATCTAGATATTGGCTGAAACCCTCTTTCTGTTTTGTTAGCCATACTTTCAGTGTTCAATTGACAGGTAATAATAGAAATATAGTGACAAGTTCAGTGCCCCAGCCATTTTGTTGTTCTTCGTCTGATGTTATTTTTATATCTTTTAAGTTTTTACTTCAAAAAGTGTGTCTGAAAACAAGCACAAAGTCAGGACACATAGTGAATATTTTGAGAGAAGTTTTATATAAACATAAAACAATGTTATAATTTTGATAATGTTACTTATCAGCTCAAAATGAATCTTATTTTCTCAATGTATTTTAAAATAAGTACCAGAACAAGCGATTAGTTTCTAAATCTATACCCATATAAGTTGTTTGTCACTAATAAAGGATCAATAACACCATAGGCTCCAATGTCAATAGATGAAAGTATACTGAAAAGGAAGGAAGCCCAGGTTGATGATCATATTAAGGAATTTGAACACCAGAGAATAGCACCAAAGCATCTGGAAGATAGAAGCATCAGTGCACCATTCATTCCTAGATTCATTGATTTATTAAAACTTATTGTATTATTCAAAATCTTCTAAAAGACAAGTAATCCCCAAGAGGGGATTATTTATGCAAAATAATTTTGGGGGGTATCGTTTGTGAGGGGAAATGGGGAGAGGAGACCAGAAGAATCATCAGTCAATAAAATGGGTCTAGCCAAAACCGATTTGGCTCAGTGGATAGAGCATCGGATTGGGGACTGAAGGGTCCCGGGTTCGATTTCGGTCAAGGGCATGTACCTTGGTTGCAGGCACATTCCCAATAGGGAGTGTGCAAGAGGCAGCTGATTGATGACTCTCTCTCATCGAAGTTTCTAACTTGCTATCTCTCTCCCTTCCTCTCTGTACAAAATCAATAAATTTAAAAAATAATAATAAATTAAAAAAAAAGGTCTAAACCTTGTGAAGGAGAGAATGAAGAAAATAATATTGCATGGACTACGGAGCAGTCATAAGAGAGTTCAACAAGGTCAATGGGAATCAATGAGACAATGTCAGTCATCAAAAGAGTCTCAAATGTCCCAAAAGATGGTCTTCCTTAGTATTCCTGCTGCACTTCATCACTGGCTGAGAGAAGCTGGAGAAAAGGAGTGCTTTCACATAAGGTGATAAGAGTACAGTAGTGGGGACTGTTGGTCAACTGCAGTCAGAGATCTGAAGCAATTGGATATCTCAAAGGCTTATTTTCATATTTCCAAACTGATTATATACTCAACATTACACTAAACACTAAAGGGGATAGGGACAAGTGGTTAACCATTGTGGGCTGAATGTTTGTGTCCCCCCACAAATGTATATGTTGAAGCCCAAGCTCTCAATGTAATGGTGTTAAGAGGTGGAGCCTTTGGGGGATAGTTAGGTTTATATAAGGCCATGATGGTGGAGCTTCCATGATGGGTTTTAGTGCTATTATAGAAAGAAAGGAAAAAAGACACCAGAGCTTCCTCTCTTTCTGGCATTTGAGGACACAGTGAAAAGGTGAGTGTCTGCAAGCCAGGAAGTAGACTCTCCCCAAGTGTCAAATATATTGGCAGTTTGATTTTATACTTCTCAGTCTCCAGAATGGTGAGCAATAAATGTCTGTTGTTTAAGTCACATAGTTTAAGATGTTTTGTTATAGCAACCTAAGTAGATTAAGACAGCAGATTATGAAGCTGAAGAAAATACTGGTCATGCCTGAATGATGCTAGCAATATATTGATGAAAGCAGACATACTCAAACAAGAAAAGGGAGATTTAAAAAAAAAGTTCAAAATAGTGTATTAAGACATGTATTGTGGAAATAGAGAGAGATAATTATTTCAAGTAAGTGCTTCACAAAATTTTTCACAGAAGTGGCATTTTATTTTGGCCTTAATGAAAAAAGATTTTAATAGGCAGATAAAGTATAGGAAAAAAAACATTCTAGGATGCAGAATAAAATGAAAAGATGAAAGAAATGCTTGGCAAGACTTACTAATAGAATTGACCATTATTATGGCAATCACTGTGGGACCATAAGCTATTTGGAGACATCTTTTAGAGAAGATGGAAATGTGAGTTTGGGCTGATTATAAAGACTGGTTATCTGGCTTTAAAGTGCAACTGTATGCATGTGCATGAATATGTGTATATATCTTGTTTCCTCCTGCAATGCAATAGTCACTGAAGGTTTTGCTCAAGACGGTTAGTGTGCCGTGATATGATCAGACTTTATAACCAGAGAGCTTTTTGAGACCATAGTGTGGGAGATAAATCTAAAAAAAGGATGAAATTAAAGATAGAAAGAAAACTGAAGATAGAAAAAGACATTAAAATGGCATTGCTTTAGTTCAATAAAAAACTTGATGAATTTAGGAAGTAAAATAGGAAAAGAAGGGAAGAAAATAATTCAAGATACATTTCTGAGGTGGACTTGACAGGACCTTGTAAATAATTGAAAAACGAAACAAATATTGTTGTAGCAAAATGTTCCTTTACTCAAAACACCACATTGTTATTATATCTACAAAATGTTCACCTATGTTTCCATAGGGAAGCCTTTCTGCTGAACACTGGACCCAGTTCTTGAGCCAAATATATACTTCTATTAAATTCCTAGATTGGTAAATGTTTATGCAGTCTCATATAACTTGAATTATTCTGTGCAGATCAATTTCATTGATTTTTTAAGACTGTGATAATTCTGGCAACTTACTGCTACATGTTGAGACTGCCTAAAGCCAATACCTGACATCTCTTTGATATCTCTTCTTAGCTGAAATTTAAACTGAATAATAGTATATGGAAATATTGATGAGCTTTAATTCTTTCTGTGAGGGCAAGTCTAAGTACAAACAATTGTTATCTATCTTAGAAAATAGTTGGTAGAGATTAGCTCCATGGCTCCTCTCAGAGTTTATGTTAGCCCCAATGTCTGTATATCTACCTTGGGAATTTGGGTGGACTGGAATGTTTGTTTTAGTTCTGAAGACACCTCAGAATAAGAGGGACAGAAAAGCTAAACGTGACAGGTCATTCATTTATTATTTATATTATTAGAGGCCCAGTGCACAAATTCATGCACCAGTGAGGTCACTCAGCGTGGCCTGTGGGATTGGGCTGAAACCAGCTCTCCAACATCCCCTGAGGGGTCCCAGATTGTGAGAGGGCACAGGCCAGGCCAAGGGACCCCACTGGTGCATGATCAGGTCTAGGGAAGGACACAAGAGGTTGGAAAGCTGGAGAGGGACCACGGGAAGGCTCCAGGGAATGTCTAGCCTGTCTTGCTCAGTGCCGATCAGCCACACCCCAGCAGCAAGCTAACCTACAGATCAGAGCATCTCTCCCCTGGTGGTCAGTGCACATCCTAGCAAGTGGTTGAGTGGCCTTAGCATAGTATGCTTTGATTGGTTGAACTTATGACCAAATGACCAAACACTTAGCATATTGGGCTTTTATTACATAGGATTTTTGGTGCCTGGCAGATACTATCACTACTAACTACTACTACTGAAATTACTATTATTGCTAATAATAATAAAAAACTACATAAATATAATAATGATCAGTTTATACCACATTCCATTTAAATTATCCCTTAGTGCTAGAATATATCAATCCCATGAAATTATCTTTATATCATAAAGACTCATGAAATCCTTATATTAATTCCTGCCAAACCAATATTTATCAGAATCCTCTAGAAATATTTAATCTCCACAGATATTCAAGATTCATAAGCAGGTTCCAGCTCATTATAAGAAGTAACTTCTATAATCTGACCTCACATAATGAATAGATGCAAATAGTAGGGTCTCATTATTCTAAAATTTGGATTTTTCTTAAATTTCTGTGTTTTGGTTTTGCATTTTATAGATATACCAAATACATGTTAAAATTTACTATTTTATATATGTATATAATAGTAAATTTTACAATTTTATATATATATATATATATATATATATATATATATATATATAATCTATTATATGCCATCACTATTTGAGATGTCTAAGACATACCTATGTACAAGACAGACATCTTACCTGCCCTCGTAGAATTATAATCTAACTAGAGGCCCAGTGCATGAAATTCGTGCATAGGTATTAGGTATGGTCCCTAGCCCTGGCTAGCTATTGAATCATGAGTGTATGGTAGGGGTGTCGAACTCAATCAGAGAAGGGGCCAAAATCTAAAATCCAGCCTAAATCGCGGGCCGAATGGTTTACTGAACAGTCATAAACTGTCATTGTGATGGAAACGCAGCGGAGTGCAGTGATGACAGCGCAGTGCGGGCCACATTGCAAGGCCTGGCGGGACGGATTTGGCCCACGGGCCTTGTGTTTGACACATGTGGTGTATGGCATGGAAGGGCAGGTCCCAGATGACCTCTGGACCCTGGGCAGTACCTGGGCCTCTGGACCCCAACTTGTCCCCCTCTGCCTGAGTCATGGTGCCCAAGTCCCTATGCTGAGATGTGATAAGTGCAGCTAGACACTGTGGCCAGGGTGCAGCATGGGCCTCTGGGTTGCCCAACTGCACTGCACAGAAGCCAGGCAGGCAGCACGCTCTCCAAGCCAGCCTTGGCAGACCAGCTCCAGTGAGAACCCATGGTGATCCCAACCAGCCCTGAAGTCTCAGAAGCCCATTGGGGCCAGCAGCATCTCCACTGCCATCCACTGCCAGTGCCTCATCATGTTCTGTGCCACTCCCTGGCAGTGAGTGCACATCATAGCAAGTGGTCAAACTCCTGGTCGAGGGGACAATAGCATATTAGTCTTTTATTATATAAGATATCTTCCATTGATCTCAGAGAGGAAAGGAGAGAGAGAGAGAGAGAGAGAAATATCAATGATGAGAGAGAATCATGGATTGGCTACCTCCTGCACGCCCCACACTGGGGATCAAAACCAGAACCTAGGCATGTGCCCTGACAGGGAGTCAAACCTTGACCTCCTGAGTCATAGGTCTATTTTCAATCACTTAACCATGCCTGCTGGGCTCTTGTTCTTATTTTAAAAGAGAGAGAATTAACTTTCCAGAGGTCAACTTGCCCAAAACAGCCAAGTTTTGCAGTGACAGAGTTGAAGAGAGGGAGAGGGACTGGTTGTAAATACACACTCATGAGACACTGTCTCTGGCTCTTTAAGCAGCACTTTGAGGCCCTCAGATTTCTCGCAAGACCCCCCCTCCCCTGCCCTCCCTACCTCCCATCAGAGCTGAAAAGGGTGGGGAATGGGAAGGGCCATCTGTGTTTCATCTGGGAGGGGCGTGGGAGGGGAGAGAGGGGCAGAGCTGGGAGCACTACAGATACAGTGTGGGAGTTAGAGGCAATGATCTGGATGCTGATTGCCCTGTCCCAGAGTCTCAGGAGTTCTTCTTTCTATGGAAGCACTGCAGACATTGCCTTAGGCCATGGAACTTGAGGCTGGTCTCCACCATTCTGTTTAGTGTGCGGGATCCTCTCTGTCCTGGAAACTGGATTCGGGGATTGGAGTCAGACCACTTGGGGAAGCCCTTTGCATTGGACCCTGAGACCTTTTGTGTCACCCATGACCTGGTTCTGGGCACAGCTGCTCTGCGTGTCCAAAAGGGAGCTTCATTTTCCTAGTTTTCAATGTTTGCTTTCCATAATACTGCACATTCTGTTTTGTTTTTTTGTACCAAAATGAAAACCATTTGCTTGTTTCCAATAGTACTTGTCATCACTGAAGAGAGCTTGGGGGCCGGAGGGGAAAGGGCTTGGAGGTATTAGGGAAGCCAGCTGGGAATAACCTGCCTCCTGGACCTCAGGGTAGGTCCTGAACATTCCATATCCCTCTTGTGGACCTCAAACTAAGGTCTGGGTTTTACAGTCAGTCCCTTAAAACAGACAGCCTCCTGCCAGCAGCTGCCAGGGACCCTGCCTTCCAGAGACTGAGCAGAGCATGGGGCCTCCCCTCCCCCATCATTCCTTACACTATGGCTTCCTTCCAGTACACTCAAAGCTGCCACCTCGGTTGCTACAGCTACCACTGTCTCTGCATCTACCTTGGGGAGGGTGCTATCGCCTCTTGCTGTCTCCCAGCTTTCTCTTCCCTCTCAGTCTGCTCCTGACACAGAAGCCAGTATTTATCATTTGTAGTGGGGTGACAGTTAATTTACAAATTATCCTTTTATTAAATAGGATAGAGAGACTACGTATGAATAAGTGAATAAATAAGAGTTATTTAAAATGATATAACCCATGGATATAATAAAATATGGTATGTGATGGAGTGAGACAAACACCATTGCTAGAATAACAGATTCGCCCTTCAATAAAGTACCTCCCCTTCTTTGTAGACATATCAAATTCATGTCAAAAATAATTTATTGTTTAGCTAAACAACTATTTAGTGAACATGTATACTACTGCATTATTCTAGGTAATGAGAAATCAACTAGCAAAGTTCCTTTGGAAATATAATCATAGAAATTATATTCTAGTGGACAAGGCATAACTTGTCATAGGTTCCATTATAATGTCTAAAATTCTTCCCCAAAAATTTGAAGCCTATTCCTCATTATGTTAATTAACTTATATAGAGAAATTTGGAGATGATAATCCTCAGAGCAATAAATGTGCTAAGATAAGTCCTAATTTCATTGAAATGACAAAAATCATTACAGAATACTGAAGTTGAATATTCTGCTTTATAAAGTGTATATGTATTTGCTGGTTGTGGCTCTCTACTATTTATAATACAAAAGAAGAATAACAGGAAAAATTGTTTTCCACATGACAGTTAGTATAGAGCATATTATGATTTGGAAAATCATTTAATTAGAGGGGAAAAGTTGACTATAACATTGATAAACTAATCAGGCTATTAATTTTTGGAATATTATTTTTTTTAAATAGTAAAGCTCTATCCTGAAAAGAAGACATCATAAACATAAAAAGAAAGCAGCATTCTAAAATTTGAAAAAAAAAAACTACTATTGTATTTCATGGGGATGGTTTAAAGCAATATTACAGTAACCCCTATAATGAGAAATATATTGTTATATTTAAAAAGTATGTTAATTGTCCTTTTTTAGAATGGCAGTTCAAAATATTCCACCACATTCTTATCATTCTTGAGTCCCTAATATATGCAGAACACTGAAATACTGAGGGTCAAAAGATGTAGAACACAGTCTTCACCAGAATTTATGAATGATCAATAGGAACCCAGAAGAACAAGTTAAGCAAAATGTCATCTAGAAGAAATATATTAATATGAAATTTAAGTTATTAATATGAAATTTAAGCAAGATGAGGAATTAATTTGTAATCATACCACCAATAAATATCAGTCATTATTAGTTTTCATAAAAAATCTTAGCATATTCAGTAGTAAATTAATTCTCTAAAAATTATTACATGATTCAAATTTACTAGCCTGTACACAAAATTAAATTTTATCTAAAATTTATTCCTTTTTTAAAGGTTGCTTTCAATCATATTACTACATTTTATTAACATGATATTAGATTACTTAGTGACATTTCCATTTTTAGCTAATTATTTAGCTGGCATTATGCACACATAGTCAATGCATGCATGCTTATAACCAATGGAATGGAAGCACAAGCAGGTTACCAGTTAATGATATACCTTGATACTATATTATATGTAGAGAGGAATATTTTGTCTCTGGGATCATTTAGCATTGCTGGCACATGGCAATTATAAAAAGCAGAGAAATGTCTGTCAAATTTTTATTGCTTGCAAATTCTCTAGAGAACATGCGTAATTTATTGCCTATACTTAGGGAAGACTGCTCGATTGTTCTATTTTTTACATATGCAATTGTCATCTTTTGCTTGATTGTTTCCTAGCTGTCACACTTACAGTGTCTTCAAACTTATTCTTCTTTTTATGTTCTTCATCTTAGTAGATCAAACCACCATCCACCAGGCTTACAATACAAAAATCTAGAAGTATCTCTAGATTTTTACCTTACTTTACCTCCCCTCCCTACATGCCAACAGTTATGAAGCCTTGCTAATTCTCCCTCAAAAATAAAGATCTATTCCTGCACTTTTCTTTATTCTTATTTTTTAAAAGTATATTTTATTGATTTTTTACAGAGAGGAAGGGAGAAGGATAGAAAGTTAGAAACATCGATGAGAGGGAAACATCAATCAGCTGCCTCTTGCACACCCCCTACTGGGGATGTGCCCACAACCAATGTACATGCCCTTGACCGGAACTGAACCTGGGACCTTTCAGTCCGCAGACCGAGGCTCTATCCACTGAGCCAAACCGGTTTCAGCTACTTTTCTTTATTCTTATTGTGCATAAGACTGATCTCTAACCTGATGATTAAGTCTCCTGCTTTGTCTCCTATTTCTACTTTTGCTTCCTCCAACCCATTCATCTTCATCACACTTTATTATGATACTAGAGGCTCAGTGCACGAAATTCATGCATGGGTGTGGTCCCTAGGCCTGGTCAGCGACCGAAGCATCAGCATCTGACATAGAAAGGCTGGTATCAGCTGACCTCTGGGCCCTGGGCAGCATGTGACACCCTGGGCCCCCATGTGCCCTCCTCTGCCCAAGTCCCCATGCAGAGATACAGTGAATGCAGCTGGACACCATTAGCCGGGGCACAGTGTGGGCCTCTGTGTCACCCAGTGGTGCCACACTGAAGCCAGGAGGGCAGTATGCTCTCTCCCAGCCAACACCTGCCATATTACACGCTGCCCCCTGGTGGTTAGCACATGTCATAACAAGCAGTTGAACTCCTGGTTGACCACTTGCCTGAGGGGACAATTTGCATATTAGGCTTTTATTATATAGGATTTTTAAAATGTACAACTATCCCAACAACTTTACTGCTTCATATCTCATAATGTCTTCTCATTGCCCTTAAGATTAATTACAAATGTACAAGACTATATGATTTGTCCAGGACTCCCCATCACCATCTTTTAACTTCCTTCTCTCTTCACTAGAATTTCAGCTTTATAAGGATGGGATTCTTTGTTTTATTCACTATTGAATCCTCAGTGCTTAGAAGAGGACTCAGCATATATTAAACGAATAAATGCTTTCCAAATAAATAATTTACCTCACTTTTCATTGCTTTCTGTTGGAATGAATCATATGAATTTGCTGTTCCTGTAGAGCAAAACTAATGACAATTCTGTATGGTTGAAGTTACTTATTCTATCTACTATAGACTTTCTTTAGTTTTCCCAAAGTGTATGCTCTTTCTTGCCTTAGAGGTTTGACAAATCTTCCTACAGTCATCAATTCTGTTCCTGCAGCCATCAATTCTATTACAAAATGGAAATGTCATTAAACAACCTCCATGTTGTTTTTGTTTTTTTTTTTCTTGGTCAGATATTACTCATTCTTTAGGTCTCACCTAGATATCACTCCCTGCAGGATTTTTATGACTTATCTGTCTAGATTAGTTCTTCTGATTCTATTTTTCTTTTAATACTTAATACTTTTTAAAATAATTTATTACATAGTTGTTATTTGTTCACTGCCTGTATGAAGCTCTATAACGACAGGACTCTTATTGATCTTATTTACCACTTTATTTCTAGTAACCTGCCAAATGTTTAATATATGCTCAATAATTATTAATTAAATGAATGATTTAACAATGGGATACAGGTAATATATGGAGAGAGATACCAGGATAGAAGATGTGTATCCCTTTGTTTTTTTTTAAGTGTGTGAAATACACCTTTAATATTGAAGACAAATAACAAATATAGAGAAAAAATTAAAACACCATAGAGGGGGTAAAAATAGATGAAGGTCCTTGCAAAAGGTAGGAATGGGATTCAGAGATATTAAACTAATGCAGACCTATATATCCAACTAGTGACTGGACATTTCCCCTTTGATGGCCCATAAACCCCTAAAGCTCAATACACCTAAAATGTAATCTATAATTTTTCTCTTGACAAACAAGAGGGATACCAAAGCAACAGCAAAAGCCCTGCTCTCCCTCAGGTATACTTGCTCTCAGTGAATGGCAAGACCATTTATCTAGTTGCTCAAGTCAGAAACCTGAGAGTCACCCTTAACTCTTCAATCTTCCTTAGCTACCGCATGCAATCTATCAGCAAGTCCTTTTAGATCTACCTACAAATGGTCTGCCTCCTCCACTAGACTTTGTGCTCCGCAAAGAAAAGAACCATGCTGGTCTTTTTACTCTCAGGTCCTCAGAACCTATGAGAGTGCCTACTATATAATAAGCACTGAATAAATATTTTTGAATAAATGAATTAACAGAGAAGGTAATTATATTACTTAAGAGGAGGTAGTTAAAGGAGGCAGAACAGAGCTGGCTTCTATAAAGAGCAAGGCCTAACGGATCATATCTTACAGTTAAATCATTAAATAATATCAACAAAACTGGGCCTTTACATAATTAATCTGGTCACCTGAATTATCAGGATATAGTGATTTTATTGATATATCTATATTTCATTACAAATCTCCTAAATATTTGTTCAAAAACCATGTTGTGACAGATCCAAAGGTGGCATTTAGAAATGGCCCTGACACTGACTTAATCAATTTATGTTTAATATAAATCCAAGTATGGGATTACTGGAATCATGATCTTTGGTGATTAAATTTAGTCACATGGAACAGGTAAACTTGTTTTATGTTACCTTTCTATGCGTTTAGGTCTCATTTCACTGAATAGATTATATCTCTTTAAGTAAATATAATCTTTCTACAGGCTTAACTTCTTCCAAAACCTAAGAATGAATGAGATAGAAAAACAAAAACAACAAAACACACATACACACACACACACACAAAAAAAAAACAACAGCAACAAGCATAACAATATTATGTTTGAACCATTCAGACAATTCTTGAAAATATGTTAAATTATATGCATTAGCATAAACTTATATGAATCATCTAGTAAGAAAACAGCCAGCTGGTATCAAAATCAGACACACCTATTTCTAACATTCAATCCAGAAAAATACATTATTTTCCCCTGGTGTTTTGGTGACAAATAGTAAAAAGGTAGATTAAAACTTTCATCATACTAGACATTGTTCATACATTTTGTTTGGAGAAGTGTAAATCTCTTTCCTTATAGTCTCCTAATTAGAAAAAGTCAATCAAACTTAAGAATATTGTCAGCTTTTAAAAATACATATTTTTATTGCTTTTAGAGAGGAAGGCAGAGGAAGGGGGAGATAGAAACATCAATGATAAGAGAGAATCGGTGATTGGCTGCTTCCTGCATGCTCCCCACTAGGGATCAAGCCCACAATCTGAGCATGTGCCCTGACCAGGAATCAAACCATGACTTGCTGGTTCATAAGTTGTCGCTCAATCACTGAGCCATGCCAGCCAAATTTGACAGCTTTAAGGTGTCTTTTTTCCTTGTAAATCTAATAACTAAATGCCAATAGGCTTTTATTTTTTTTAGAAAGTGTCTAAGAATTGAAATTCTAGCAGCCAAATTTTTAGGGTACTTGTCAAAATACTTTCTATGGATTTCAAATGGTTCAATTTATTCTCCTGCAAAAAGCTACATATAGGATCAGTCAATTTTAAAAGGCTCGTGTCTTCAACTGCTAGGCTGATGAGTCTGTGCCCCCACAAACCTTACCCCATCCTCATTCTCAGGAACTCTCAGTTTTCAAAAGTGTTATTAAAATATTGAAGCTAGCTGAAACTGGTTTGCCTCAGTGCATAGAGCGTCGGCCTGCGGACTGAAAGGTCCCAGGTTCGATTCCGGTCAAGGGCATGTACCTTGGTTGAGGGCACATCCCCAGTAGGGGGTGTGCAAGAGGCAGCTGATCAATGTTTCTCTCTCATCGATGTTTCTAACTCTCTCTTCCTCTCTGTAAAAAATCAAATATATATATATATATATATATATATATATATATATATATATATATATATATATGGTACATTTTCATCATGGAATACTACACAGCTGCAAAAAAGGAAGAATTTTTACCATTTGCAACAGCATGGATGGACCTGGAGAGTATTATGCTAAGTGAAATAAGCCAGTCAGAGAAAGATAACTATCACCATTATCTCACTCATATGTGGAACATAATGAACAAAATAAACTGATAAACAAAATAGATCCCAGAGATATAGAAGCATAGAAAAGACTGTGGAATCCCAGAGGGAAGGCAGGGAGGGAAGTGATTAACTGGGGGACTTATATGCATATATACAGAACCCATGGACATAGTGTGGTGAAGACCTGGGAGAGGTGGGTATGGGGTGGAGGAGGTCAATGGAGAAAAACAAACATAGGAGGCATCTATAATACTTTCAACAATAAAGATAAGCTTAAAAACATAATAAATAAGTATATAAATATATAAATACAAAAATATATTCAAGCTATTCTCAAGCCATTATCAATTTTATAGGCTTGATTTGTGTTAGCCATCTTCATAACTTAGTTTACCTTATCTACATAGGTGCCAAAGACTTTTTGATACCTTCCACAGGTTGCACAGTTAAAAAGCTGAAAATCTAGTAATATTCATGAAATCTCTCTGAAGTTATTCTTCAATTGTGAGATGAGGGTAATGACAACTTCAATGAAGTAGCTAGGAGTAACAATACTATATTTATTCCACTGGGTTGCTGTGAAGATTAAGTGAGCAAATACATGTAAAGTTCTTAGAACAGTGTTTGACACATTGTCACTACTAAATATGAACTAGCTACTATCTATATATATAAAAGCCTAAGCAACCATTCGACCTTTTGACCATTTGACTGGTAGCTATGACAAGCACTGACCACCAAAGGGCAGATTCTCAATACACAGGCATGGAACAGACTGATGCATTTCAAATGGAAGGAAGGATGGGGAGAGCGGGAAGAAATTTAACCAAAGATCTTATATGCATACTAGAGGCCCAGTGCATGAATCATGCATGAGTGGGGTCTCTCAGTCTGGCCTGTGGTGATCATCTCAGGCCAGTTTCAACCCGATCCCCACATGCTAGGCCGAGGGACCCCACCAGTGCAAGGATTGCCTCCCGAATTGCAAGAGGGCATAGACCAGGCTGAGGGGCACCACCAGTGTACGACTGGGGCTGGGGAAGGACCATAGGAGGGTTCCAGGTGTCTCCCACATTCCCAATCTGCCAGACTCCAGCAGCAAGCTAATTTACTGGTTGGAGTGTCTGCCCCCTGGTGGTCAGTGCACAGCATAGTGACTGTTTGAATGGTCAAACTAACAGTCAGACACTTAACATATTAGGTTTTTATTATATAGGATTTTATAGAGAGAAATATGAGAATCTTATGGTTTAAGTTACTTCCTCCAAGTCACATAGATTTTACATAGCAGATTTACGAAATCAACCCAGATTTATCATACTTCAAAACTCATATTATCTTTATTACCAGAGAGATCTGCAACCTGAACAAATGGGACAATTCTTATTTTCTTTAAGATCTTTCTGGTAAATGTTAATTGAATAAACATTAACCTATATATATTTTTTTTCACAACAGCCCAATGCTTTAAAAATTATGAATAGGCCATTTTGTACAAATGAAATGACTGAGCACATAGAAGTTAGGGTCTCACAGCTGGGATTCTAACTCAGTTCTGTCTAATTCTGGATACCACACTTATGACCACCTTTAATCAAAGGCTCTATTGCCTTTGACTATAATTTCTGGTATAGCTGTATTCCTGTGTCTCTCTCAAAAAACTGGAATATGCCCTCAATATGCCAAAGTACAGACATCCTTTCACTGATCTTTACAACTTTAAATTGCACCCACACATATGTTCTCATTATCTGCAGCTCTTTATTCTATTCTATTTTATTTTTTTGTATTGCATTACATATATATGTGATTTGTGTATATTGTATGTGTATTCACATATATACTCACATAATGTGTATATATACACACATGCAAACATAAGTATACTAGTACACACAAAAATATCAGTTACAAAAATTTTTGAGTGGGCTCTATTATAAATTATTCCACTTATTTTTATCTATATGTACTATTAGGTTTCTTTACATATACATATACTCATATGTAATTGATGTTTTGTAATAAATATATATAAAATGCTTTTCTTCTTTTCCTTCCTTCTTTCTTTCCTTTCTTCCATAAATATCCATTAAATCTTCCCAGAACATCTAGGACCCAAGAACATTAGGCAGCCATTCCGCCTGTATGCATTATCTAGTAAGCATCCAAATCTGACAGTGGAACTCAGCCACCACATTTCATGGTGATGTTATTATAAATTTATATAGACAGTGAAAGCCTCTTCATGCTGCTCAAAAGATTCAGGAAAGATAGCTAAGTGTGCCATGCTGCATTCATGGATTAACTAGTCCCCATCACTATATTCTTAATTTGTGGAAACCAAATGTTTTGAGTCCTCCGGTGAAAATTGTATGTTCTTTGTTATCTGAAAATAGTGCATTGCCACTTGAGTTAGTTACCTAACGAGCTCTACACAGAATCCATGTAGCTGTGCCATGTATTACTTCTAAACTAGAACAATATAATTGTAATGCACAAAAATAAGTCTTTATATTTACTCTAATGAGCTTGCTTCTCAGTGTTGCTAGTGACATAAAAAAAAAAAAACTAATAGCAGGGTCAATATAATGTTTCTATGGTAATCGTCACACCACTTTTCCTCTCTTCCTATAGCCTTCTCATGTTACATTTTAATGTGTTTCTGCTCAAGTCAATTCAATTTATCAGTTGGCAAGAGGCATGAAACAGAGCTGATTTGCTCTGGCTCCACTTACAAGTAAACTGTAAAACTCAATTTTCAATTTCAGTCTTCACTCAGATACACATGAGAAGAACAATACTAATTTGGGGAATACCATATTTACAGAGGTTTAATGTGATATAAATACAAAAGAAAAATGTTAAAATGTGTGGTGCATATTTTGAATTTGCATAATCTACGTGTTTCCTTCTTGCTCATCCATTATAATGGGATTTTAGGGTTATAATCTGTGACATGATAGTCTACAAGTTATCATGGAATTATAAAGTGCCAAGAGATCCTCCAGGGTAGTGGTTTTAAAACCAAGATATGCATATCTGCATATAGAGGTCCATGAAAACTTTTTAAGGTGTATATGAATGTGGCTAGTTCTAAGATAATGTATTTTCTGTTCCCTCACTTCCACATGTCATCTTTCTAAAATCAATCTGCCTGAAAGCAGCTTGAATGAGGGCCCTAACAGGTTCTCCTTTTTCATTTTGCTTTTCACAATCCTCTTCCTCCCATTTACAAAAGAAGGTCAGTGTTCTCAAGCTGCCTTTAACATCACAACATGGGCTATTTCTCTGGAAGAGAAAAACCTCCAAGGCACCAGACACAGGATGAATTTCAAACACTGCTGTAAAGTGAATTAAACTATCACTGGGTGACACATTGTTTGCAGTTCATATGGTTTCCAATTCTTTTCTTTCAACCACATTAAAGGAAGACCTAAACCAGTTAACAGTTAATATATCCTTGACATGCGTCAGGGCTCAAATGAATGTGAGACTTTCCACTGTCAGACTTGGATGTTTACTAGATAATTTACAAAAATAATTTGTAGTCCTAATGTATACAAAGACACAGACACACACCCCCCCAAAAATTCTTGATGAATGAAGTTAATTATAGCACAAAGTAATATTTTATCTATTTATGTAGGGGAATATAAACCCATTAAAATATTCTTATTCAATGCATTTAAGAAAAACATTTATTTTTAAAATTTTTGTTTTATTACTTCATTATAATAGATAAAATTAATGTTTTAACAATTTAAATATAATTTGTAAGCTCAGTGTTGTGGCTTGGAGGAAAAGACAAATTTGAGTAACAGAAGCATCTTAATCATTGAAAAAAACTATGAATAAAACTACAATTGGAGTCAAAATAACAAATATTTTGAAATATAATGAAATGGCTCATGAACACGCAGGAGAACAAAAAGGACTTATTTATTCTCAATATGGTCTAAGATGTAATAATTTACTTTCCAAATTTAATAATCGAGGCAATAGATACAATGATAATATTTATGATTTCACTATGTAATGTAAAATAAAATATTAACTATGATTTTCTGAGTTAATTTGAAGTGCTATGATTATTGGCAGTGGTGTAAAATTATAACATTAATTTTAATATCATTTGAAATTAGACCAATTGTATGTAACCTCTTTCAAATTTTACATAGCATTTTTAAGGATTAAAAATAGGTCATTAGTTGTGAGATTCAGACAATGTATGGGGTTGGATATCATTTGCATTTTATTTTACACTAGAGGCCTGGTGCATGAAAATTCATAATTGGAGGGGGGTCCCTCATCCTGGCCTGCCCTCTCTCACAGTTCAGGAGTCCTTAGGGGCAGGGGTCAACCTGGCGATCAGGGGAAGGTGATGCCCCTATCACACCTTTGCTGCTGCCACTGCCAGCAGCACAAGCCTTGGCCAGCCCTGATTATCTGAGCCTCAGGTGGCTCTGGGCGGCTGGGCAGCCATCATCTGAGGCTTGCCTACACCTCGGGCTGGCCCAGGGAAGCTGGGGGGCTGAGGGGACTGGGAGTCTCCAGAGACAGGAGCACAAAGCAGCCAAACCCTCCTGGGGGTGGACCTGGCCATACTGCACACCTACCATCCTAGTAGGGCTGAGGGGACTGGGCACTGCCATCTTGTGGCTATGTTCACTGCCACCTTTGAGGGCATAGTTGTGAATTAGCATATTCCCTCTTTATTGGCTGTGGGTGCCACCATCTTTTGTGAGGAAGTTACAGTCAATTATCATATTCCTTCTTTATTAGATAGGATTAATTTAACTCTGTCATGATGCTCCATGAATAGTTTTTACAGTTTTAATGAGAAACTAGAGGCCTGGTGCATGACATTCATGCACTGGGGGGGGGGGGGGCAGGAGGGGCTCAGCCTGGCCTGCACCCTCTCGCAGTCTGGGACCCCTCAGGGGATGTCTTAGGCCTGAGGGTTCCTTAGCACTGCTGTGGAGGTGGTAGAGGTTTCTGCCACTGCCGTTGCACTCACCAGCTATAATCCCATCTTCTCGCTGAGAGGAGCTCCCACTGTGGAAGTACACTGACCACCAGGGTGCAGCTTCTGTATTAATTGTCTTCCCCCTGGTAGTCAGTGTGCATCATACCAACCAGTTGTTCTGCCATTCAGTCAATTTGTATATTAGAGTTTTATTATATAGCATAATTGACATATAACAGTGTTTCATATTGTACTAGTATCTGTAGATTTGGGGAGTGAGTGGGAGGCAGTGAGTTCAGGATTTTCCTATGCCACTATTCTGAACCTCCAAGAAATATATTTCTAATAAATATTAATTTTTATGTTTTTGATTTTTTATTCAAATATGTAATGTTTTATTTTGATCAATTGTATACTACTAAATAAGTATAATGATAACTTGATCTTTAATTCATAGAAATTTATGGTCATAGGAAATGTTTAAATGAATATTTTATATTTTTATATGTATATATATTGGCATATATATATATATATATATATATATATATATATTCACATGGAACATTAGATGACATTTATTTGGCATATATGCCAAATAAATGTCATCTAATGTTCCATGATCTGATGTTCCATAGAAGGCTTAAGCATAAAATATATTACATTAGTATAAAATATTGTGGAAATGACTATATGAGTTACAAGACAAAAGGAACCACGTTAAATTACTGACAGTTATAACACAGATTTTTCATATTCTTTTTAATGTATAATGGTGTGTATCCAATTGTTTTATTATATAGATACTATTGGATGAATTTGAAAGGATGATGAAGTATTTTTATTTAAAAAATTAAATATTTATAACATTCTTTAAAGTGTACTCTTTGTGGCTATTTAAACACATATTGAACATTTTTAGCTTTTAATTTATAAGTTTGTGAGGAGAAAGTATATTAAAAGTTTTTTTTATGAACTACGAAAGCAAAAATAGTTGGATGAATACTGTTTTTAATACTACAATCATCAAATGCTTTTCACAGTGGAAAAACTGCCTTCAACTGAAATCTTATGTTATCTCAATGTATGAAAGAGTTGTGCTTGGAATAGCTGTGCACACCCTTTTCATCTCACCCCCTCTAACTCCAGCAGTAGCCCTTGATGTACCTTTGTCTATAGAAAAATAGTTTTCAAATAATTGAAAAGACCTCCTATTTTTTTTCTTTTAAATATATTTTTATTGCTTTCAAAGAGGAAGGGGTGGGAGAGCAAGATAGAAACATCAATGACGAAAGAGAATCATTGATTGGCTGCCTCCTGCATGCTTCCACAAGGGATAGAGCCAGCAACCCAGGCATGTGTCCAGATTGGGAATCCAACCATAATCTCCTGATTCATGGGTCGATACTCACCACTGAACAACACTGGCCAGGTTGAAATCTCCAATTTTACTGTGCCTAACTAGTGGCTCAGAACCAGTGAATAAATAAACTGTGCCCAAAACCAAGTTATCTAACTTCAAAGCAAAAAAATATGATAGACAATCACATGGTTCAACCTAGCTTTAATAAATAATTGACAAATTACTTAATATGTAGTTCCTTTGTCCTACGTTTTTAAAATACACTTAAAGCTTTTAAACACATTGTGAAAGCTTGCATCAGAGTTACCCCCCTTTTCTTAAAGTGTTTAGGCAATTCAAACAGTAGAGTGGCCCTGACTGGTGTGGCTTAGTTGGTTAGCACACCTTCTAGTGCATTGAAGGATTGTAGGTTCAATTCCTGGCCAGGGCACATACCTGGGTTGTGGGTTTGATCTTAAGTTGGGGTACATGAGGAGAGGATTCAATGTTTCTTTCTTTCCCCCTCTCTTCCTTTCTCTCTCTAGAATCAATGAAAACATGTACTCACATGAGGATTAAAAAAAAAAGTAAAACTTCAATATTGAATAATGCAAAGAAAAACCATTTAATTAGGTTAATTGTGTTATTTTTTATAAAATGATAAAAGAAGTAAGGTTTTGTTACTAGTTAACTGGAGATATTGTATAAATTAGAGCACAAATGAGTAAAATAAGTGTAAACAGTATTGGGGTCCATATTCAAGGTTCTGTAGTATATGTCCAAATTCTTTTTAGCATATAAAAATTAATTACTATACCCAAAAATAAAGAGGAAAAAGAATACTACTCTAATTTCTTGAACCTGGTGTTTGAAAAGTTTGATTATCTATAAATATATCTACATAGATATATATTGCTTAACATATTCATTTTAAAAATTGAATTTAAACACAGGGCATATGTCTCATATACATGAAGACATGTAACACTTTGACAGTTTAATTCCTTTATTGCTCAACAAGTCATGCTGGTGACATGTTGAATAAGCCTTCATTTTTTTGGTCATAAATTTTAAAAAAATGTAGACACTGATCTTCTATCAACCTTACTAACATAACTTTTCAAACAGAATTACACCATGTTAGATATGTCAAATTTATTATAACAGTACTGACTTGAAATCTTTTTAAAAAATATATTTTATTGATTTTTTTTACAGAGAGGAAGGGAGAGAGATAGAGAGTTAGAAACATCGATAAGAGAGAATCTCGATCAGCTGCCTCTTGCACACTCCCCACTGGGGATATGCCCGCAACCAAGGTACATGCCCTTGACCAGAATCCAACCCAGGACCTTTCAGTCCACTGAACCAAACCGGTTTCGGCTATAGTAACTTATTTTTTTTCTCCCTATTTTTTTTAAATTGATTATGGTATCACATAATTGTCCTCATCCCCCCATTCCCATCCCAAACCCCATATGCCCTTGCCCCCCCCCCCCATTGTCCATGGCCACGGGCCAGGCCCATATGCATGCACACAAGTCCTTTGGTTGATCTCTTCCTCTTTACCCACACCCTCCCTTACCTTCCCTCTAAGGTTTGAAAGTCTGTTCGATGCTTCTCTTTCTCTGAATCTGTTTTTGTTCATCAGTCTATGTTGTTCATCATTTCCTCTAGATGGGTGAGATCTTGTGATCTAAAAAATACCTTTGTAAGAACCTAAACTGAGAAAAACCATAATGGTTATGCTAATAGGCAAATGAATCAGTCTGTAGTGAGTTCCTTTCTGGACCAACAGTTTTTTTGAGTCCCAATTTCAATGTCAAATAGTTCCTTATGTATACATGTCAGCCATGCTATTTCAGATCCGGTTAGTGGCCAAATGGTGGTGATGAAGGTCTGGCCGTCTCTGGTTTGGTCCTGGGCATCCTTCAGCAACACACAGCTGCTGTCTGCTGGTATGGTGAGGTGTCAGCATCTTCCATCTCTGAATTGTGTCTCTTTTGTCTTCATGGCTGGAGCACTTCTGTCTATTCCTCTCTGTTACAGGATTCCATATGGTCTCTGAGTTATTTTCTGAAAATACACAAACATATTCTCGACCAAAAGTTAATAAAGGGATATTTTCTATAAATTTTACTTGGGATCCTTTATTTTCTCCACAATGATTTTCCTCTGGCTTGTTTTGACACCATGTGTGTATTTTCATTGGTATCTTTCTGTTAGCGTTTCGAATGAAGGTTAATTTTCTAAAGTACAATTTTTTTAGATGTAAATTATTCGCTTAAGCTTTTTAAAATTTAATACATTTTTATTGTTCAGATTATTACAATTTTTTCTCCTTTTTCCCCCCATAGCTCCCCTCCACACGGTTGCCACCCCACACTCTGCCCATATTCCCCACACACACTATTCTCATCCAAAGGTGTAAGATTTTTGTAGTCTCTTCCCGTATCCCCCACAACCCTTTCCCCCTGAGAATTATTAATCCACTCCCATTCTATGCCCCTGATTCTATTATATTCACCAGTTTATTCTGTTTCTCAGATTTTTAATTCACTTGATTTTTAGATTCACTTGTTGATAATATGTATTTGTTGTCCATAATTTTTATCTTTACCTTTTTCTTCTTCCTGTTCTTAAAGAATACCTTTCAGCATTTCATATTATATTGGTTTGGCAGTGGTGAACACCTTTAGCTTTTTCTTATCTATGAAGCTCTTTATCTGACCTTGAATTCTGAATAATAGCATTGCTGGGTAGAGTAATCTTGGTTGTAGGTTCTTGCTATTCATCACTTTGAATATTTCTTTCTACTCCCGTCTGGCCTGCATAGTCTCTGTTGAGAAATCAGCTGACAATCTTATGGGTGCTCCCTTATAGATAATTAACTGTTTTTCTCTTGCTGCTCTTAATATTCTCTCTTTGTCTTTTGCCCTTGGCATTTTAATTATGATGTGTCTTGGTGTGGTCCTCTTTGGATTCCTTTTGTTTGGGGTTCTGTGCACTTTCTGTACTTCTAAATATATTTCTTTCACAAGGTGGGGGAAGTTTTCAGTCATTATTTCTTCAAATAAGTTTTCAGTATCTTGCTCTCTAGCTTCTTCTGGCACCCCCATACTTTGGATGTTGGTTTACTTGAACTTGTCCCAGAGGCTTCTTACACTATCCTCAACAACAAAACAACAACAACTAGACCACCAACTTACACCATACACAAAAATAAACGCAAAATGGATAAAGGATGTAAACATAAGATAGGAAACCATAAAAAAAATACTAGAGGAATCAACAGGCAGAGAAATCTCAGACATATGCAGTAGCAATTTCTTAACTGATACTGCTCTTAGGGCAATGGAAACTGAAGAGAAAATAAACAAATGGGACTACATCAAAATAAAAAGCTTTTGCACAGCAAAAGAAACCATCAGCTATACAAGAAGAAAGCCCACGGTATGGGAGAACATATTTGCAAATGTTATCACTGGTAAAGGTTTAATCTCCAATATCTACAGGGAACTCATACAACTTAATAAAAAGAAGATAAATGGTCCAATAAAAAAAATGGGCAATGGACCTAAATAGATACTTTTTGAAAGAAGACAGAAGAAAGGCTAAGAGACATGAAAACGTGATAAAAGTCACTAATTATCTGAGAGATGCAAATTAAAACAACAATGTGGTACCATCTCACACCTGTCAGAATGGTATCATCAACAAATCAACAAAGACAAGTGCTGAAGAGGATGCAGAGAAAAAGGAACACTTGTGCACTGCTTGTGGGAAAGCAGATTGGTGCAGCCACTGTGGAAAACAGTATCGAGTTTCCTCAAAAAACTAAAAATGGAACTTCCATTTGACCCAGTAATCCCACTTCTAGGAATATATCTCAAGAAACCAGAAACACTAATCAGAAAGGATATACACACCTTCATGTTCATAGCAGCACAATTCACCATAGCTAAGATTTGCAAACAGACTAAATGCCCATCAGCAAATGAGTGGATTATAAAACTATGGCACATCTACACAATGGAATGATACACTGATATAAAAAAGTAAGAATCATTACCATTTGCAGCAGCATGGATGGAACTGGTGAGCATTATGCTAAGTGAAATAAGCCAGGCAATGAAAGAAAAATACCACATAATCTTACTTATTTATGGAAAATAAAGAGGATTATAACATGTTGAACAAAAAGATAGATACAGAAGCAGTAACCCATCAAACAGACTGTCAAATTACAGCAGGTAGGCTGGGGAGTTTTGGGAAACAGGGGGAAGAGATCAATGGAATGACTTGCATGCATACATGCTCAACCAATGGACACAAGTCACTGGGGGAGTGGGTGAAATGAGGGCATGATACAGGGGTTAGGGGAGGCTTGGGGAAGGTCAGTGGGGGGGAAAAAGGAGATATATGTAATACTTTGTGTAATACTTTAAACAATAAAAAAAAAAGGAAAAGGAGAACTTGAATGAGTATAGGCAATTCAGCACAGCTGGATACAACTCTTATTTTGTAATATATATTTTACTGACTTCAGAGATAAAGGGAGAGGGAGAGAGAGATAGAAACATCAATGATGAGAGGGAATCATTGATTGGTTGCCTCCCGCATGTCCCTCACTGGGATTTGAGACAGCAACTGGGAATCGAACACTGACCTCTTGGCTCATAGGTCAATTCAACAACCACTGAGCCATGCAGGCCAGGCTCCAACTCATTTGAAGATTAAGACTCAAAAGGAAATGCTTCCTGCTTGTTCTTTATCATGGCAAACTAAATTTTATCATCTGTGGTGCTTACTAGCTCTCAGAACTGTAAATAAGTCTCGTGCTAATAGAAATACTCTATCTCTCTAACAAGTGAACTTGAATGTTGTGGCCAATAGAGAACTCGTGTTTTAAAATGTAATATGTATTATCAACTTAGTAGCAGCATTTAAATTTAATTCACAAAACCACTTTAGATTAAGGAAGCATAAAAAAGGAACCTGTCAAAGCCAATTCTGAATAGCAACCCAAATTAAATTTTACTGTGGAATCCAAGTTTTAAGGTAGCTCCATGTAGTTTTATAAGCTAACCATTTTATCTGTTAACATTACTTCTTATATGGTGTTAACTACTTGTAAATACACTAATATTCTCCATTAGAATGTTCTTTTATCTTTTTTTTATTTCACATTCCTAAATTAAATTTGGGGACACTAATGATATATACAAGTAAGAGAAAAAAGACATTTACGCTTACAATTAGGCTCACATATTCTTTCCTACAATGCTCTATGAAAAAATATTGAAGTAGAGGTAATTTGCTTTGAAAATGTTAGTCTGCCTTAAGTATGATCCTGAAAAAAAAAATTTAAAGAGCTCTTCCAAATATGGATAAGGTCATCACTAGCAAATAGAGTGAAAACCAGAGTAAAGTAGGAAAATTGTAAAATTCGGATAAAGTCATTTGTTTCAATAAAGAAAAGCATATGCTCTCAGTAATATTTTGTATTTAAAATGGGAAGAAGGACATAGCCAATAGATCCTCTGATGAAAACTATTATCTCATCTAGGTTCATCAGGGATATTGGTCTATAATTTCCTTTCTTTGTAGTGTCTTTATCTGGTTTTGGAATAAGGATAATGATGGCCTCATTAAAAGAGCTTGGAAGTATCCCTTTTTCTCTCTCTCTCTCTCTCTCTCTCTCTCTCTCTCTCTCTCTCTCTATTTCTCTCTCTCTCTCTCTCTCTCTCTCTCTCTCTCTCTCTCTCTCTTTTTTTTTTTTTTTTTTTTTTTTTTACTAGTTTGGGAAGTATCAGTGTTAGTTCTTCTTTGAATGTTTGGTAAAACTCCCCTGTGTATCCATGTAGAGCAGGACTTTTGTTTGCTTCAATTTTTTTATTAGTTTATATTTCATCATTTTTTATTGGCCTATTCAGATTTTCTGATTCTTCCTGATTCAGTTTTGGAAGACTGTACTTGTCTATGAATTTATCCATTTCATCCAGATTGTCTAGCTTGTTGGAATATAGTTGTTCATAGTATTTTCTTATAATCCTTTGTATTTCTGTGGTATCAGTTGTTACTTCACCTCTTTTGTTTCTGAATTTATTTATTTGGGTCCTCTCACTTTGTTTATTTTTAAAAAATATTTTTATTAATTTCAGATAGGAAAGGAGAGGGAGAGAGAAATAGAAATATCAATGATGAGAGAAAATTATTGATCGATTGCCTCCTGACCACCCCATACTTGGGATTGAGCCCATATCCTAGGCATGTGCCCCAATCGGGAATCGATCTGTGATCTCTTGGTTCATAGGTTGATAATCAACCACTGAGCAACACCGGCCAGGCTCTCTTGGTTTCTTGATGAATCTGGCTAAAGGCTCATCAATCTTGTTTATCTTTTCAAAGAACCAGCTCTTGATTTCATTGATCTTTTGTATTGTTTTTGTCTGTTTTTTATTGTTTAAAGTATTACATATGTCTTCTTTTCCCCTCTTGACCCCCCGCCTCCAGCCAGTCCCACACCCAAGGAAAAGCCCCATCACTCCATTGTCTATTATATATCCATTGGTTATGCTAATATGCATGCATACAAGTCCTTTGGTTGATCTCTAAACTCTCCTCCCCTGACTTCTATCTGAGGATGGATGGTCTGTTCAGTGCTACCTTGTTTCTGGATCTATTTTTTCATCAATTTATGTTGATCATTATATCCCACATATGAGTGAGATCATGTGATATTTATCTTTCTCTGACTGGCTTATTTTTCTTAGCATAATGCTCTCCAGTTCCATCCATGAAGTTGGAAATGGTAAAAGTTCCTTCCTTTTTATAGCAGGGTAGTATTCCATTGTATACATGTACCACCATTTTCTGATCCACTCATGTGCTGAGAAAGAAAGTTAGGAAGAAAGGGTTGGCATAAAGGGAAAAATGAGATAGAGTAAACTAATGATAAAAAATAAAAATAAAAATAGAATGTAGAACACTAATCCAAAAAAAATAAAAATTAAAAATTAAACTTCAAAAATAATAAATAAAAGCCTAACTAATAAAATAATAATATGGGAATTAACCATCACTACACTACATGCACAAGCCACACCCACCATCCAATCAGAGTGAGTATGCAAATAAACCCAACCAAGATGGTTCAGCCACAGAGAACAGGAGGGAGGCTTGGGTTTCCCAGGCAATGAAGGAAGCCAAGCTTTCCACCAGCTCTAACCTGCCTAAGCCTCCACTAAAGGCTACAAAGTTTCAATGATAGAAGGTAAACAAATCCAAACAGAAATGGCTGCAGCCACAGAGTGAGCAGGAGGCTTGGCTCTGCTCCAGGCTACAAAGTTTTAATTGTAGAAGAAAAATAGATTCCAGATACCAGGGCCTTAGTTTGGGTGGCCAGGAGGCATGGCTGGCCTGCAAATCACCACAGGCCCCTTGCTCAGGCCCCCCCAACACCCCAAGGGAACCCCCACCCTGATCCAGGACACCCTTAGGGCAAACCAGCTGGCTCCTTACACCAGGCCTCTATCCTATCTAATAAAAGAGTAATATGAAGATTGACCATCACTCCAACACACAAGATGGCTGCCCCCATGTGGTCAAAGATCCTGGCCCTATGTGGACAGAAGATGGCTGCCACAAGATGGCCTGCAGGGAAGGGCAGTTGGGAAGCACCAGGCCTGCAAAGGAGGGCAGTTGGAGGTGATCAACCTTGCAGGGGAGGACAGTTAAGGGTGACCAGGCCAGCAGAGGAGGGAAGTTGGGGGCAAAAATGCTGGCAGGGGAGCAGATAGACATCAATCAGGCTGGCATGGGAGTGGTTAGGGGGTGATCAGGCTGGCAGGCAGAAGTGGTTAGAGGCAATCAGAAAGGCAGGCAGGAGAGCAGTTGGGACCCAGAAGTCCTGGATTGTGAGATGTATGTCCGACTGCCCGTTTAGGCCCATGATCAGGCCTAAACGGGCAGTTGGACATCCCTAGAGGGGTCCCAGATTGGAGAGGGTGCAGGCTGGGCTGAGGGACACCCTTCTGCCCCTGTGCATGAATTTCGTGTACTGGCCTCTAGTAATAAAATAAAGAAAAGAGAAACAATTTAGTTTCTTAAGTAAAAGATAAAAAATTAAAAAGTAAAGTAGTGAAGTTTGTTCACTTCAGCTGAGTTTAATGTCCCATGGGAGGTGGTTTAAGACCCCTCTCCACTGTTCTGTTAGCCATATCTCAACTTCTTGCTAAACAGCACCATGTTGAAGCTTTCACCAATCCACAACTCCTCTGTGTCAGACTCCACAACCTTGGTGTCAGCCAGATGGAACCAATCTGCTGCTTTGTCTGCCTGCTTTCAGTGGTATTTACACAAGTGTTTATTTTTGACATGGCTCTAGGTGGCAGTGTTTCTGTATTAGTTTCTGGGAACAAATGGCCCCTCAACCTAGTCCCCAAGGGTTCCCTGAGGGTATTCAGAATCCTTGTATCCCTCCTGAGTTCAAGGTTGTGTGTGGCTGTGCTGCTAGGAGAGGCCTGGTCTTCAGGAGAAAAATGGCTGTTCAGGGTTGGAGAGGCCTGACTGTCCTAGAGCTGGCTTCCTGGTTGCCTCTCCCTATTTTGCTCCCCAGCTTCCACAAAGCAAACTTCCCCTGCACCATAGCCTTGGTGAGTGTTTGTAATTGAAAGATCCTATGTATTGGATTTAGTGAGTAAAAGCAAGGGGCTTATAAAGACAGAGCAACCGTGCCACTCTGCATCTCTACCCCTCTCTCCCAAGGGATTGAAGCTGGTGCAGAGCTTCAGTCTGGTTTTCTGGGCACAGCTTCCCATGGCTGTGGACTTAGATCTAGAGTCTCCCACTGCCAACAACCCTGTGTACCCCCTTCTACAGTTGAGCACTGCACTGTCCCCAAGAGACACAAACTTTGTGCAGCACAATCTCCCTCTGAGGCTCTAGTCCCAGCTGCATGTTTTTCTCCCTCCAGCCCAGAGCCCCGATGCTACTGTTCTCTAGGCATCTTCTGTCTTTTTTGACTGAGGATTGTCTTTCTATCTGTGTTTAATTTGCCAATTTCAGGTGGATGTTATTCAATTCAGCTGTTCCTTCTATCTCCTCTGTGAGAAAGTATAGGATCATCTGTCTATTCAGCTGACACCTTGTCCACCCTTGGACAAACTTTTTAGAAGCCAGCAGCCTGGGAGGCTGGAGTCTCAGTGTTTATGGGTTCATAGCCGAGGCAGTAGGTCTCTGGCTAGTGTAGCTATAGGGTCCCTAAATTTTTTCATAGGTGTCCAAAGGCTTCCCAGGTAGACATAAGGCTGGGATTCAAGATGGCATGGTCTCTGTGTCAGAGCTGGCCACCCCGGGAGAGAGATTGCAGTGGTAACAGAGGCTGTCTGGCTAGGGTAGGGGTGTCGAACTCAATCAGAGAAGGGGCCAAAATCTAAAATCCAGCCTAAATCGTGGGCAGAAAGGTTTGGTGAACAGTCATAAACTGTCATTGTGATGGAAACGCAGCGGTTGCAGTGATGACAGCGCGGTGCAGGCCACATTGCAAGGCCTGGCGGGATGGATTTGGCCCGTGGGCCTTGTGTTTGACACATGTGGGCTAGGGGATCCTGGTCTACTAGCCCCCAATAGTCCTGTGGAATATAACTGTCACACACACACACACACACACACACACACACACCACATGTTCATGCACTCTCCTTTCACTCCCTCACTAACTCACTCTCTCCCTCACTGCCATCTTGTCTGCCACTATCTTGAATCTCCCCTTTGTATTATTTTTTTCAGTCAGGGCACATACCTAGGTTTTGAGTTGGATCCTAGCTTGGGGCAAGTACAAGAGACAAATGATAGCTGACATGGGTCTCATTCTCTTCTCTCTCTCTCTCTCTCTCTCTCTCTCTCTCTCTCTCTCTCTCTCTCTTCTGTCTCCCTCTCTTTCTCTCTCCCTTTCTCTCTTAAATCAATAAGCATATCCTTGCATGAGAATTTTCAAAAAAGAAAATATTTATAAATTCAATACATATGCTCAAGAAAATTCATTTAAAAGTAATTCTAGATGAGTAAAAAGGAGAAAAAAATAAAAGAGGCATCTAAGCTAGAAAAGTGCTTTAGTTCATTGTTTTCTTTGCATAGTTGAAAAACCAGGTTCAATTGTTGGTAGATCTCAGAAAAAAAATGTGAGTGAAAAACTATCGAAACACACAAAAATATTAATTTCTAATGTATAGGAATTTAGAGAAGGCAAGTAAAACTTTCAGATCAATAACTCACAAAGATGTGAAAGAATTACCCCCAAAATGTCAAAATAAACTGAGCTGCTTCTACATTGAAATATTGAGGTCTCATGAAATCCAAACCTTGTCATTTTATCCTGCTCAAATGGAGTTTGATGATATGTAAATAGATGTAGTATAATGAAGAAAAAAATTTATTTGACAACTTTGGGAGTATAAGGGCTAAGTCTTAAGATCTTCCTGAAACTTTTATTTGATACAATCCACTATAATATATGTCTCTGCCAATCAAATACAATGTATATTTAAAAAGTAATATAACTATTTCAGATTCATAATGTTTTATCTAATATTTCATAAGCAGTGTTTTTCATCAAATTAAATTGTGAAATCTCAAAAATTTCTCATAATAATTTCCCCCCCTGATAAATCTGCTGAGACAATGGAAACAAAAGAAAAAATACACAAAGATGACTACATCAAACTAAAAAGTTTTTCAACAGCAAAAGAAACCATCAACAAAATGAAAACACAACACACTAAGTGGGAAAACAAACTTGCCAATGATATGTCTGACAGGGGGTTAATACCAATATTTACAAAGTTCATTTTCAAAATATATAAAAAACTTATAAAACTCAACACCAAAAACACAATCAATTAAAAAATGAATAATACTTTGCCAAAGAGGATATACAGATGTCCAATAAGCATATTGATAGATGATCAATGTTACTAATTGTCTGAAAAATTCCAATTAAAACCACAAGTTGTCACCTCAGGCCTGCCAGAATGAATATCATCAATAAAATAACAAACAACAAGTGCTGGTAAAAATGTGAAGAAAAGGGAACCCTTGTGCACTGTTGGTGGATGTAGACTGGTGCAACCACTGTGATAACTCCTACAGAGTTATCTCAAAAAAATTAAAAATGGAACTGCCTTATGACCCTATGATTCCACTTCTGGGAATATATCCTAAGAAATCCGAAACGCCAATTTGACAGAATATATGCACCTCTGTGTTCATAGCAGTGCTATTTATAATAGCCAAGATTGGGAAGCAGCCCAAATGCCATCAGCAGATGAGTAGATAAAATATCTGTGGTACATTTACAAAATGGAATAATACTTGCCCATAAAAAAATAACTCTTACCTTTTGTGACACTATGGGTGGACCTGAAGAGTATCATGCTATGTGAAAATAAGCCAGTCAGAGAAAGATGAATAGCATATTATTTCACTTATATGTGAAATTCAATGAACAAAATAAAGTAACAAACAAAATAGAAACAGACTCATGCATACAAAAAAAAGAATGATAGCTTTCAGATGGGAGGGTGTTTGTTGAAAAAGGTGAAGGGATTAAGCAAAAACACATCCTCATAGACACAGACAACAGTATGGTGATTGCCAGAGAGAAAAGGAGGTAGGGGGAGGCAGAAGAGGGTAAAGAGGATATAAATAGTGATGAAAGGAGACTTGACTTGGGATGGTGACTACAATACAATATACAGATGACTATGAAATAAGTTAATCTAAAATTCCACAAAAATATTAGAGAAAATTTATTTTTCTTGTTTCTATATAGAATTTATGGTTGGCTGGCTTGCTGATATCAGAGATATGGGCTACCACAAAATTCACACTTCCTCTGTTTAATTTAGACACAATTTTATTGATTTTTCTCTTTCTAAAGATTGTCACTTTCTTAGGCTCCATTGTTTATTCCCTCTCTTCTTTCATCAAGAAAAACATCAGTTAACATATTTAGTCATTTTCCCACAAAGAAATATCAGTTTATGAGAATTATAGTTTACTATATTAGTTTATGAGAGATATGCTTAGGTGTCAAGATAAGGTGTAGAGAATAGTAAAGCCAAACCAAGATGCAAATGCTGAGATTGGCTGACCAAGTTTGCAAGACATAATTTAAAAGTGTCTATCACAACCTTTTTTGGACTATGTAGGTATCCCCAAATAGCTAACCTTTTAATGAATATTATAAATTAATGTTCCAGAAGGCCACATCTGAATGAAATCCTGGAAAAAGGTAGATGAACTAACTGATAGATAAAAATAGATACAGAGAGAGGAAGAGAGAGAGAGGAAGAGAGAGAGAGGAGAGAGAGAGAGAGAGAGAGAGAGAGAGAGAGAGAGAGAGAGAGAGAGAGAGAAAGAGAGAGAGAGAGAGAATGATTTTAGAACACTCACAACTAAACAAAAATACACCATAATATTTAATTTAAAAATTACACTCTTGTGTTGGGTACTAGAAATAATTTCATGATTACCAGTCACTAAAAAGTGTTATTTTAAAAAGAAAATGAACGGTCAAGGTTGATGCAACTTTAATGCACTACCCATCTGATTATTATTATTGCAGGTTGGTTATTTAGGAAGCATATAAAGCAGAATATGATCAGTTGTTATGAGAAAGGATACACAAAATGCCACGAGAAGACAGGAAAATGAGATAGCTTTACTATGAATAAGGATGTTGAAGAAATCTTCAAGAAAAAATTACTATTTGGGTGGGGACCCCATTTGATGTAGAAATGGGAGTAACAGTATTCCAGAGGAGATAACATTGTTTGCAAAAGTAGAAATGTGCATACCCCAAACTATTCAATGTGGTGAGAGCATAAAGGTTACCGGGAAAAACTAGAAGACAAAGGCTGCCCAGGTAGTTTGAAGTTAAAGTAATATAAATGAAGTTTCCACCCTTTACCATTTGAGTGACCTTGAATAATTTAACTTAATAAATCTGAGCCTATATTTCCTTATCTTTAAATTGGAGACAATATGATTTTTTGTTATTGACACAAAGAACACATAGGATATTTCTTATACAAGATACACAGTGAATAAATCAATGTCAATTTCTTTAGTTTTCAGTTCTTGAAACAATACTGTATCTAGTTACAATTTATACAGTTACAATTTACCCTGTATAATATATATAATTCTGAAAATTTCTATGGATGCATATGTTTCCCTGTGGGAAAATCCTTAAGAGAATAATTTCACTCCACTTCCTCAATTTTCTCCATTTCATAAATCCAGATTTTCAAACAACATATTTTCCTAATGAGGAATATATGTACATGAACTCGCTGCCCAAACTTTGACCTTAGAGATGTTTATACAAATCCAGTTCCACAGTCTAAAATGTGTCCCAATATCAAAGATGTGTGATCAAAAGCTCAGTTTGTAGCCACCGCTAGAAATATTTCATTGATTTTCAGAGATATAAAAGACATAAGACAGTGTGAATTTCTATATATCCATACCATTTGTCAGGATAAAACACAGGTTAGGAGGCATGGCATAGTATGTGTTCAATTTTTCCTTATAATGGAAAAATTAATTTTGACATTTGCATACTAGAAGAACTCAGGCAAAAGAATCCCATAATTTGCCTCAAATTCTGCTTGGAAAATCATTTGAAAACATATCTATTTTTTCCCTGAGAGTCACTATGTAAAAGAAGGTTTAGGAAAATATCCAAAACAAAGTTTCTGAAACTGGCAGATTAAAACCTAGAGGCAATACAGCTCAAGCTACATTAGAGTCACCAATTAGCTCTGAGAATGAAACTTGACAGCACTGCATTCTGACCTCAATTGCAATTTGACTTTCTTGACCCAAAAAAAGTATTGGGTGAAGAAATGAGACAAACTTGGTATTTAATTGCTGAGAGAATAAAAATTGCTGAGGGAAATTGTGGGTTTGAGGAAAATCAGTGCTAAAATGACACCTTGAATTGTACCTTATTAGAAAGTGTTCACATAAAGAAGATTTCAGTGCTCAGTCCATCTGACTCAGAGAAACCAGAATCACCTGAACTATAGAGATAATTCATATATTTGTTCTGAAGAGCATTTGCAAATTGTAGCTTCCAATTTCGACTGAGGTGTTATCTTAGACAATACACTACATGCTTTAAAGGCATCAGCCATCTTCACATAATGTAAAGGATTAGAGTGTTTAGAATGTTAGAAACATCAGTCTAACTTTGAAATTAGATAGGTGATAGACAGATGACAGGTAAATGATGATATGAGAGAGAGAGAGAGAGAGAGAGAGAGAGAGAGAGAGAGAGAGAGAGAGAGAGAGAGAGAGATGATAGATGACAGATGATAGATACTTAGATGATAATGATGATGATGATGATACTTAGATGATAAATGATGATTATGATGATGATGATGATGATGATGTTAGATAGATAGAGTAGAATAGAATAGAATAGAATAGAATGCTTTGCCCTTATGTCACATCATACTATTAACAATGCACTTCTTGCCCTAACCAGTTTGGCTCAGTGGATAGACCATTGGCCTGCAGACTCAAGGGTCGTAGGTTCGATTCCAGTCAAGGGCATGTATCTTGGTTGAGAGCACATCCCCAGTAGGGGATGTCCAGGAGGCAGCTTATTGATGTTTCTCTCTCATTGATGTTTCTAACTCTTTATTCCTCTCTCCTCCTCTCTGTAAAAAAATCAATAAAATATATTAAAAATAAACAATGCACTTCCATAGCTTTTATTCTATATGATCCTTTGTTATTTTATGTTGCATAGGAAGGACATAGTAAATAGTTTGGCATCTTCATTTTGTAAATGAGAAAAATAAAGTTTAGAGAATGTGAGTAACTTTTCAAAAATTACATAGACACTGACTTGTATATCTATCCCAGTTACTATTTTTTTGTCAAGCAAATTACTATTTTATTAGACTTTACATATTCTATAGTTAAAGGATTTGACACATCTCAGTTGGATGATTCTTCTACTCCTCATGACCATTGTCCAATGTAACTTAGTGGTGCTCAGCTTGTGGAAAGGATGGTCTGTAGGGTCCAAGTCTACTTTACTCATGTGTGACACCTTAGAAAGGGTGAATGAAAGAAATCTTGACTCCGCTGGACTTTTGACCAAAGTGTCTACATGTAGCATCTCCAATATGGTCATCTTAGGAAACTCACTTCCCATACTGTAGTTGAGTTCCCCCAGAAAAAAGTATCTGAAGAAAACCAGGCAGAAAATGTCAGACCTTTTCTGACCTAGCCTTGGAAGTCACAGAGCATCATTCTGCAGCATTTCTAGCAATTATAAGCAATTCATATCACTTACACAGTTTGAAAGGGAGGAGAATTAGATTCCACTTCTTGATTGGAGTGTGTTAAAGTCAAATTGTAAAAGAGAAAATATGGGGGCCTTTGTTAGGAAATAAAATGTTATAAGTGCCAACACTGAAACTAGTTTCTCATGACTCTTAGATTTTCTTGGTTCCCAAATGTTTATGTTTCATATATAAATACAAGTGTGTAACCATAGACATAAACATAGACATATATAGTGACAAACACAGACACACACATTACAAATTAAAATATAACCTCCACAAGTGCAGCACATTGCTTGTTTTTATTTCATTTTTTTCATCATTATATTCCCTCAGAAATTACATAGTAGATATTTGATAATTCTGTGAAATGAGTGGATAAATTAATGCTCAAATATTTAATGTAGGGAAAGTGTTCATAGTACATCATTTCCATTTTTATGTAAAATTATCAGAGGAATTTTTATTCTAATCAATTTAACAATAGCTACTTTTAGTTGCATTTTAGAAATGTTTCACTAGTCTTGACTGATACTTTCATGCAATAGTAAACAAATAAATTGTAATTCTAGAAAATAGAAAATGATTTAGTACCTCGGTATACAAATAGTCCAAGGATTAAATCTAGGCAGGGGTTCATATTTGTTGAGTAACCTCTGTGACCTTGTATAAGTGGCAGTGGCAGATGAAATGCCACTGAGTTAAGCACCTTGTTCACAACTCATTTTGACACTTGATTTACAGTTCAGAAATAAGCCCATTTTTAAGAGTAATGACAATTTTAGTTTTTTTAAATTTGATGACACTGAAAACATTATATTCTGTGTTCTCAAATTCCTGAGCTTTGAAAAAATTTTAGTATCCAAAGGTGTCACAGTTTGGGAGGAAAGCTAATGCATTCATGGCCACTAACCCCTATTTTTCCAAATAGGGAAACCAGCTCAAAGAGAAGTGGCAGTCTAAGAATGTATAGTTGTCTGCACCACAAATAGAAACAATTTTCCCAAATTCATACTGGACTTATCCCAATTCTTCCCAAACTGTAATAACCTTTTAAAAGCTGTTAACAACCCTAATCAGTTTGGCTCAGTGGATAGAATGTGGGCCTGTGGACTGAGGGGACTCAGATTCGATTCCAATCAAGGGCATGTATCTTGGGTGCAGGCACATCCCCAGTAGGGAGTGTGCAAGAGGCAGCTGATTGATGTTTTTAACTCTCTGTCCCTCCCCCTTCCTCTCTGTAAAAAATCAATAAAAATATATATTTAAAAAATAAAAATAAATAAAAGAAGCTGTTAACATTTTTTATTCAAAAGAGTGATCTCAGTCACAATAATACTGATTTCAGATATCATGTGTTTAAAATAATAAAACACTGCTTTGGCAAGTATGATGCATATCTTATTTTGTCATTTTTTGTTGTCATCATTGAATGTTTTAGTTTTGGGTTAAAATTGTAACCCAGGCATATATCAATAGTATCCTTTCCTGTTTATGCTGTACCATAGAAGCATGAACGTCAGTAACCTAGGTTGCATGAGGGAGTGGAGCAGCTGGCAAATTGGACACATGACAAGAATTACTGAACTGCACCAGACCAGGAAGGATTCATCAAGAGAAAAAGTATTATTTGTGAGGCAGTTTCCAAGTAGTAAATAACTATAAGGTAAGTCACCTCACTATGGGCATAGAATAACAATATTTCAGTTTCAATTTATTTCAAGTTTAGATTTCACATATATATTTAAATGAGGTTACTGTAGGAGAGCTTCATAGAAATATTGTTATAAACAATTTTGTTTTTCTGAATACAAAAGTAATAATACATACATGTTTATTATGAAACTGAAAATATAAATGTACTAACAAATAAAATTTAGTTGTTAAGCTCAATAATATTTTGGAGCATTTATTTCTAGTCTTCTTATAATGTACACATAGAGTTATGAACATGCATGCATATACTTACACTCGCACAATATTTATATTTTATTAAAATTTCATAGCCTGCTGTTTTTGGCCTAAAATTAAATAATGAATATTTTCCAAGTTATTGGAAATTCTAAGTAACATTATGATGACTATGTAAAATACCATAATATGGATATAACAGGTTCATTAACAATTCTTCTGTTGAATAACTAACTTCTAAATTTATTGTTAATAATCTAGTAGTAAATATTTTTGATAGATTCATTATCCTTTATGTTACTGGTTATTTCTTTAGGTTAGCTTCTGACATTGGATTATCTGATCAAATGCTATAAATAATTTGAGGTTTTTTCACACATATAATTAGTTTGCTTTCCCACCTTGTTGATGATTTTTGTGAGATTTCTTACTGGTCTTAGCTTTGTGGTTCTGATTGCAAACTCAGGATTTAAAGTTATTTGCTTGCATTTTCAATATGCTTCCACCTGGTCTGCTCAGGAACTTGTGGGTAAAAGATCCAAATTTTAGTCATAGGCATGATCAACTGCAAGTTTTTTAGTAATAACTAATTAATTTTTTAGATTGATAATTCTTTTTTCATAACAGTTATGCATAATGCATTAAGAATCACCACATTCCAAAAAGTGCTACATAATTCAGGCATATCTTAAAGGAAATAATTCATATGGCAAGTATTATACATTTCTCTCTACTTCTTGTTAATGAATTATGATTTAGCACTTCATGTTCAAATATAGAAAAACTGGTTCAAGAATTAAATTTAGGCTTGAGCTTTATATCCCCAAATATTACTGAATCACTGAGTTAATTATAGCTTATTTTAAAACTGATTTTATAAAAACATAAATAGGAGTGTTCTTTCTAACACACTTTGAATCTTCTTATATTCATAAAAACTTCCTGTAGCATAACTTTCTTCCTCTAGAATCTAACTTATAAGATCTCACTTGCTTATAGACTCAAATGCAGCCATTAATTTGTCTTTTCAACTAAAAAAAAAGAGGGAAAATGTACACACCAGACAATTGTTCCCATAGGAATCCCAAAAAGTAAGGAACATCAGCAATTTTTTTCTGAGGGGAAAACAGGAATTTAGATTTTGACTCAGCCTCTCCAAAAACATTCATATAGTTAGCAGCAGATCTGAGTCCCAAACTGTTTTGGATTCACAACTCCAAGATGTCTTTAAGTTCCTAATAGCAGTGTTTTGTTTCATTTTCTCCATTTTCACGTCCTGTTTATTTGGATATCATTGAACCAGAAATAGAGGGATTACAGTCACACCATACATTTCTCCAGAATCTGCTGCTTACCCACTAAGTGAGCCTTTCTAAATTGGATTTCCCTTCATCTGACTATCATGTCATGCCTTAGTAGGTCTTTAAAACTGCAGTTAAGTAGTTATAGCACAGTACTGAAATAGAATATAGGGTGGGCTTCAAATTATTTATCTTGCATATTTTCCCCAGTGTAGTTATGAAAGTAGAAAAATTACACCTTCATTTTTATCTTTCACATTAATCTGTTTGTCTTAGGGAACACAAGGAATACTCATTCTACTTTGTGTATTTGATGTATATTGTAAAAATTGTTCCTATTCTTTAATAAATATGAACACACGTACTAGGAAAGATATATACATCTTTATTATGTCAATAAGAGAATTATTTCCAAACATTATAATATTATAGAGGGTACCTTCATATAAATAGAATAATTTCCATTTGTTGCAGATCCAGAAGACATGTGTCATATAATTTTGTTCCCCCTCCCTCCCCCAACTTTTCTTTTTTTCCTTCTTCCACAAGTCTTTGTTCTTCAAATATATAGTAAGTGCCCATTATATATATTTGGTTGCTATGTGGCAAATATATAGTATGCACTTACTATGAGGTAGACCCTATACCAGAGTTGAGAACAGGGAAGATAGTATGATTGAATTTGTTTAGTACTTGAAAGATTATAATTAACAAAATCATTTAATCTTGAAAACCACAAACAGTAGGCATTATTATACTAATTTTACTGATGAAGAAACTGAAATTCAGAGAAGTTTAACAATTTTCCCTAGGTGACACAGCAAGTAAGAGGTAAAGTCAGATTAGAATGCTGGTCTGTTTGATTCCAATGTCTTTGCTAAATTATGTGCAGTTTCCTTTATTTTCCTTTCTGCCATAATGTGTTTTGATTTTACTTATTCAGCTAATTTAACAGACACATGAGTTTAGGCACAGAATATTAGATTTGAAAAACCAACATCCCTTAAGAAAAGATTACATTAGTGTTAATAATCTTAAAAAAATAAATTAAAAGACTTATTAGGCATAAATAAGTCAAATAAAGAATAGCAATTAGGATAAAGTAATTTAATTCAATTGAACAAACACTTATTATCTCCTATAGGCAAAATACCATTGGGAATATAGAGATTAAAAAGGCATGGACTCCTATATCCTAGAGCTTGGAGTCTAATTGGGGAATCAAAGATATATAAATGATTTCGGTAATAAAGCCAACGATTGTAAATTTTGCAATTGAGATTGAGAAAACATGCTGTGGAATTCAGAAGAACAGAGACATTAGATCTCCACAGTGATAATTGACATACTTTTAGAAGAGCATTGAATTATCGATATGGATTTTAAAGAAAAGAATATTGCTTTAATAAACTAGGGAAGGCATAAGAGGAAGGATGAATAGCTTGAGCAAAGGTTTAGCACAGTAGTTTAAAACTCTTGGAATTCAATGTCATGGGTGGTTAAAGATGGCAGAATAACAAAACATCTTTATCGCATTTCCTAATAATGACCATATTAAAATGATGATGGAAATTTAAACATATTAGTAAGCAAAATATACTAGCATTTATTACCATTGGAAAGCTTTGGGGGATAAGGTCTGGTGAAACAGAGAAAGAGAATATAAAGCATAGAAACTCATTTTCATAAAGATCACATTCCACAGAACCACAGAGAAGGTCTTGGCTCAAATATCAAGGGTTGGAAGACGAGGGAATTAATAGTAAACATGCCACTTGATCAATGAAACATTCTCTTACATTTTCCTCAAACTATTGTATTCACAGCTGCCAAGCACTTACCACTGGGCAAAAAAGGAAGTGAGGATTCTCTCTAAATAAATTAAATGCTCTGGCAGTAATGCACCTCCTAGTTTAATAATCTAGTATTTACAAGCTCTGCTAAAGTACAGAAAGAGGCACAGAACTGAAAACAGTGCAATTAAGTGAAAACCTGCATAAAAAAGCTTGTCTCCTAACATTACTCCCTTATTTGGCTCCCAGAATGCCTACATATCTGTGGGACCTGGGGATGCCACTAACCTTCCTAAATTGTTTTTTTTTTTTTTTTTTAATTTTTAAAATGAGGAAGAGAATACAAAACCTGACTTTATTGAAGTAACTTGATTAAATCCAGTGTGGTGGAAACTCAGATATGGCTGCCAGTCAACTCTGAGATAGGGGAGGTCTCAGCATAAGGACGATGACCCCTGTGAGCACTCCTGTTTAGAAGAAAGCTGCCTGAGTTCTTGCCCCAATGTCAGGCAATCCAGTTACTCCCCATTTTGTCACTGGATTCCCCCAAGCTGTTGCCCCAGCGTTGGAGCTCAGAAGAAGCAGGACCATGTTATTTCATTCATGGTCACTCAGGCACAATACCTGCTGGTTTTTGCAGCTGGAAGTTACAAGGGCTCTTCTTTCCAGCTCTGGAAACCTGTGCTGAGGGGTCTGGTGTGGGGCTGGCACTACTTGCTCCTCATGGAAGGCCTCCACAGCTGAAATATTCCTCTCAATTAAAAATAAAAACGCCAGCCCATTCTGCGCCTCCAACCCTCCTACCAGTCTCAATGTGCTTTCTTCTTTACTTCTCTAGTTGTAGGCCTTCCATTCAGCCAGATTTCACGTGGTCCTGGATTATGGTTGTTCTGTATTTTAGTTGTAATTTTGATGTAGTTGTGGGAAGCAGTAAGTACAGACATTTACCCATGCCACCATCTTTCCTTTTGGGTTTTCTTAACCATGCAAGCTCTTGAGATTTTAAAGCTACTGATCATGCATGTGGTCCTCAGTCACTTCAACTACCTGTCTTAAGATATGATTTCTACTAAGCTTCATATTTAGTTGCTCCCCTTTGGTCATGATCCACTGTAACTGATATAGATACATTTATTTGGCTCTATAGAGCATTGTTTCCATGAAACATAATATGTATTGACTCTGCTAAAATAGAAATAAATTAAATAACATAAAATAAAAAACAATTGTACTCAGTAATACAGGTGTAGCCTATCTAAAGTATATAAGTTAATTTGAGCCTATGAGTAAATAGAGGATATTGTAATGTAAGCACATTCCCTTTAATGTAATCTTGGTTGCTGTGCTTTGGAATCAATGTGAAGGGAAGCAAACAAATAACATATTGTATATGGTGCTGCAGAGCATTAAAGACAAAATGTGCTATAAACAAAGAGTGCATATTTTAAAGCAGGTAAAGGAAGCAATTTTCTATAAGAGCTAATAATTTGCTACTAACTACTAAGGGAAGAAACTGTTTCTTTGTTGGCCTATCCTCCTTGCCAATCTATTTATCTAAAATTGCAAGTACTTAAATAAAATTAAATACAAAGGAGTTCAGGAATATGTTTGGATTTCAAATACAAAAGATAGCTCAGAATGTGTATAATGATTTTGTCCTATAAGAGCATCTTATAATTTTTGTTTTTATTTTTATTGAAAAGAAAAGAAGCAGCCAGGCTATTGAAGACCCTCCATAGGATTGAATTATCCTTGGAAATTTTGTAATAACTCAGGACACAGCATAACCTTTTTTAGAATGTCAAGGCAAGAGAACACCAAAAAATGAGCAGATTGAATGCACATTAAAAAAACAAAAACAAAAACAAAAACAAACAAACAAAAAAAACCAAACTCCTAAAATGCAAAGGGGGGAAAAGAAAGAAAAAAAGAAAAGAAAGTCAAACTGTTCAACCAACCACAGCCTAAAAGCTAGACTTCCTCTTGCTTGTACAAGAAAAAACGGTTTTGTGTTTATTTTGCTTGGTAATAATATTTTATGAGAGAAATATAAATCAAAACAATCTGATGATGTAGTTAAGAGGAAGAAAATAGCATGGGAGTTCACCTTGTTTATTATAGACAATAAGAAACAAGGTTTCTTTCTGAAGAAGACTTTTTCTGAGGAGCACAGTTATTAAAAGTACACTTGATAGTGAAGGCTGGCTATATCAAGCATTGCTTGAAAAGCAGAGCACTGGATTGAAATATAATTTAAAACCACTGGACTTGGTTTGATATTATTAAAGGTTACAAAATGTGATTTATAAATATTTCATATGATTTATGTCCTTGGGTTAGTGGTAGGTTTATTTTTACTATTTTTTTTTACAATACAACATATTGTTTCTAAATTGTATTTTCCCACAAATGCTACAAAATAAATTTGCATAACAGTGTGTGAAATCTCATCAAGTAAAAATATATTTCCCCTACATATTAAATATTGGTCCCCAAAAGTATAGTTTACCAATTAATGCCATGGTAATTTTTTGTTTTTCATGTTTACCTTTTATCATTTATTATTCAGCAGAATATTTTTCTTCATAATATAATGTAAACTTTCCTCATTTAACCATAGATTCAAATTGAATATATTATCAATTGCAGATATGAAACCTGTTAATATAAATTGATTCTGAATGAGGACTATTAAAAATGAATGTTTAGAGTAATAACATTATTTTTGTATCACCATTGCTTTAATCAAAAGTAAACCTTACTGGAATGCAATTCACTTTTAATTCATAATACTCTTTGGGATAAAGTGAGGAAACTTACTAACTTCTTGAGTGACCTAGTATAGGTCACTTAAGCTCTCTGGGCATCAGTTTTCTCACCTGTAATGTATGGGAAATCTTTAATATGTGAACTTTAATGACAGCTCTAATATTCTATGAGTCCTTTTAATCTTGGGTAGAAATATCAGCTCAGAATTTCCCTACATATTAGTAAATAAAACAAGGCCCATTCAGTCAATTTAAAAAATATATCTACAATTATTCATTATCACCCAGTATATTTGTTTCTACCCTCAATTAATATGTCATTAGTAAGAAAAAGAAAATCAACCACAAAATGAAGAAGCAAATGTATTAATGATGTTGATAAAGAGACATAAGGCTGAAACCGGTTTGGCTCAATGGATAGAGCGTCAGCCTGTAGACTGAAAGGTCCTGGGTTCAATTCTGGTCAAGGGCATGTATCCTGGTTGTGGGCACATCCCCAGTAGAGGATGTGTAAGAGGCAGCGAATCAATGTTTTTCTCTCATCGATGTTTCTAACTCTCTATCTCTCTCTTCCTCTCTGTAAAACAATCAATAAAACATTTTAAAAAAAGAACCGTAAGAAGCTAGCATGCAGAAACATCATTATGCCAATGATGATGAGGTGAAGAACATGTGGAGGAAGTTACAAAATTGTATAAATCTTCAAGAACAAAAAGCCTCAATATTAGGAACCAGTTCCAGTAAAGGGAATGGTAATAGTTGATATCATGTGTCAACTCAACTATGCTAAGGTATGCCCAGATAGCTAGTTAAACATTATTTATGGGTGTGTCAGAAATAGATTGGCATTTGAATCAGAAGAATGAGTAAAGAATATCTCTCTCATCAATATGGAGAAGCATCATCCCATCCTTAAAGGACCCAAATAGAACAAAACAAAAAAAGATAAATTTTTTCTTTCAACTAAAACTGCCCTCAGACATCATTACTCCTTTTTCTTAGACTTTCAAACTTGGACTGGAACTGGTTCTCAGTCTCTGGCTTCCTTGGTTCTAAGGCTTTCAGTATTGGACTGGATCTATACCAATTCTACTACACGTTCAAACAAGGAGAAGAGTTAAAGACAGATATTCTACTAAGAAAGGGGAATCCAGACAAAAAAATAAGAAAGGTCTGAACTTGGGGAGCTGATAGTACAAAATCAAAGAACATGGATGATATATTGGATATTTGGAAGGAAGAAAGGATGAATTTTGGAGGAGTGGGAAAAAAAAGCTGAAACAAGTATGTGTCTTAATTTTAAAATCTGTGTGATTAGGAAGCTGGTAGTGGACTTAATGAACACAGGGAAACCAAGAAGAAATGATTAAATGGACTGGGCAAAAATCAAATTTGGTTGTATATTCAGGATATCAAGTTTAGGCCATTACCAGGAACAACTGTCATGATAGGTCAAAACCACATATTATTGTTCTCCACCATTGTCAACATAATTTTATGATTCTATAGAGTTTGTTCCTTGCAACTCACAAAGGAATCAATGGACCTGTTTTTTACGGTTTAACAAAAGAGTATACATGTTCAATCTGAATTGAGGTGCAATTTTAAGTGTAAGATCAAAATGCTTTTGCGCTTAAGGCGTGTTAATGTTACATTGATTCAATTCCCATTCTGATGTAAGTTCAACTAAAACGCTGTAAAACATAGTGGAGAAAAATGTAAGATACTGGCACTAGAAATGACAGGTGTAGCAGTAAATATATGTTGAAACCGACATAACAACAATAGAAGAACATGTAGCTGCAGAAAAATCAAGGCAATCTGAGCCTGCAAAATCTTTTTATTAGTTACCATTGCAGTAACCCAGAAGGGTAATTAGGGATTTGAGCAGCATCACACAGGGTAATAGAGGGGGCTAGGAAGAACTGCAGCAGGGCACAATAGCGTGTGCCAGTGAGAGGAAGGCTGTGCATTCAGTTTGAAAAATCAATGACAGGAAGAAAATGCTATTAGTGTCTGTGATTGTTGGCAGGCTGACTTCAAGGTGACGGGTGAAGTTGAATCAAGTTGCTGTGAACCAAGAAAAGGCTCACAAACATTTCCTGCCAAAAGTACCATTTCAGGCCTATATGATTTTCTGATCTACAGATTTCAAAGGGACTCTGGATTGCATAGGTACTCAGTTTTAAAATTTTCCCAGGTGGGGCCCATGGGTGTCTTGGTATAGACTCTTAAATCACATATTAGTATTAAGCTAGGTACAAGCTATAAAACTAAAGGAAATTTTCCAGATAAAATAACTACTTATAAAAATTACCAATTTTCCAGATAAAATAACTAATAAAATTTAACAAAATAATACTAAGGGTAAGAGAAGGCATTCATTGTTATGTGTTTGTTTTTTTCTTCACATATATACAGCAAAGTGTGAGAAATATCAGAAATCTGATACAGAGTCTTAATCTGAAGAAACTGATGCAAAGTAAGTTAAGTTTTAGAAATTAAAATCATAAAACATAAGAATGATAGGTGTCTTGGCAAAAATGTCTCTGTAAATGACAGTGATTCAATAATTGAAACTAACTTAATGCTCTGCATCTCAGTGTTTTTTTTTAATTTATCTTTATTGTTCATATTATTACACAGGTTCCTCATTTCTTCCCCCCTCCACCAGGTTCCCACCCCACCCTCTGCCCCCTCATCCTCATCCATTGGTACACAGTTTATGTTCAGTCTCTTCCTCCCTCCCTTTCCCCGATAGTAAATCTCTTTTCAGATAGCAAATCTGTTACTTAGCATTTTCTCATATCAATAATACCTCCACATGCCCAATGATACACTTCACACAAAAGACATTTCCTAATAGGACAACCAGCCTCATCCAGGCCCCACCAAAGGCACTCACAGATCAACACCCCAGGACTATACTAACTCAACACATCCAGATATAAGCCTTCATCACTTGATTCAGCAGACCCTCAAGTTCCCGCAAAAGTTTCCAGCCATGTCTGTGAGGCAGCCGTGGGGCAGGGGCAGGTGAGGAGCGAGCTGTTTTGGGCCAGGCTGCTCCGGGCCTGGCCTCTGTTGCTCTGGTTCGTTCCACAACCAGCTGCTCGGTGTCTGGTCACTGCCACTCCCGACCCAGTTGCTCTGGACTTGGCTGTTGCTGCTACAGGCCTGGCCACACCCGACTCGGCTGCTCTGGGCCCAATTGCTCCGGGCTCGGCCGCTCCGGGCCTGGCTGCTCCCAGCCTGGCAGCCGCTGCTCCGGGCCTGGTCGCTCCCAGCCTGGCAGCCGCTGCTCCGGACCTGGCCGCACCGGACCCGGCTGCTCCGAGTCTGGCCGCTCCCAGCCTGGCAGCCGCTGCTCCAAGCCTGGCCGCTCCCAGCCTGGCAGCCACTGCTCCGGGCCTGGCCACACCAGACCCTGCTGCTCCGGGCCTGGCCGCTCCCAGCCTGGCAGTTGCTGCTCCGGGTCTGGTCACTGCCGCTCCTGACTTAGTTGCTCTGGACTTGACTGTTGTTGCTACAGGCCTGGCCACACCCGACCTAGCTGCTCTGGGCCCGGTTGCTCCGGGCCCGGCCGCTCCGGGCCTGGCTGCTCCCAGCCTGTCAGCCGCTGCTCCTGGCCTGGCCGCACCAGACCTGGCTGCTCCGGGCCTGGCCGCTCCCAGCCTGGCAGCCGCTTCTCCGAGCCTGGCCACTCCCAGCCTGTCAGCCACTGCTCCGGGCCTGGCTGCACCAGACTCGGCTGCTCCGGGCCTGGTTGCTCCCAGCCTGGCAGCCGCTGCTCCAGGCCTGGCCAAACCAGACCCGGCTGCTCCGGGCCTGGCCGCTCCCAGCCTGGCAGTCGCTGCTCCGGGTCTGGTCACTGCCGCTCCTGACCTAGTTGCTCTGGACTTGACTGTTGTTGCTACAGGCCTGGCCACACCCGACCCAGCTGCTCTGGGCCCGGTTGCTCCGGGCCCGGCCGCTCCGGGCCTGGCTGCTCCCAGCCTGTCAGCCGCTGCTCCTGGCCTGGCCGCACCGGACCTGGCTGCTCCGGGCCTGGCCGCTCCCAGCCTGGCAGCCACTGCTCCGGGCCTGGCCGCACCAGACCCGGCTGCTCCGGGCCCGGCCGCTCCGGGCCTGGCTGCTCCCAGCCTGTCAGCCGCTGCTCCTGGCCTGGCCGCACCAGACCTGGCTGCTCCGGGCCTGGCCGCTCCCAGCCTGGCAGCCGCTTCTCCGAGCCTGGCCACTCCCAGCCTGGCAGCCACTGCTCCGGGCCTGGCCGCACCAGACCCGGCTGCTCCGGGCCTGGCCGCTCCCAGCCTGGCAGTTGCTGCTCCGGGTCTGGTCACTGCCACTCCCGACCTAGTTGCTCTGGACTTGGCTGTTGCTGCTACAGACCTGGCCACACCCGACCCGGCTGCTCTGGGCCCGGTTGCTCCTGGCTCGGCCGTTCCGGGCCTGGCTGCTCCCAGACTGGCAGCCGCTGCTCCTAGCCTGGCTGCTCCCAGCCTGGCAGCCACTGCTTCAGGCCTGGCCGCACAAGACTCGGCTGCTCCGGGCCTGGCCGCTCCCAGCCTGGCAGTCGCTGCTCCGGGCCTGGCCGCACCAGACCCGGCTGCTCTGGGCCCAGTTGCCCCGGGCCCGGCTGCTCCGAGCCTGGCCGCACCCGGGCTGGATGCTCTCGGCTTGGCTTCTGCTGTTCTGGGCCTGGCTGCTCCCAACCCGGCTGCTCTGGGCCTGGCTTCTTCGGGCCCGGCCACTCCGGGTCTGGGTGTTCTTGGACTGGCCACCCTGGGCTTGGCCACCTCTGCCTCAAGCCTGGCTGCCCCTGCCCCAGGTCTGGCTGCTCCAGTGCTAGCCGTTGATTCTCTGGTTCTGGCTGCTGCTGCTCTGGGGCCTGGCCACTGCTGCTCCGGGCCCAGCTGCCACTGCCTTGTGCCTGGCCACTCTAGGTCTGGTCGCCGCTGTTCCAACATTCTGTCCCTTTTTCTTTCTTTCTTTCTTTCTTTCTTTCTTTCTTTCTTTCTTTCTTTCTTTTCTTTTTTTTTTTTTTTTTTTAAACACTTTTATGTTGCAATGTTGGCTGGTGAGTTGAGTTCTGACTTAGTCTTTGATTTTTCAAGATATTCTTTGCATTCTTTCTTAAGTAATTTTACTATCATTTGCTCTCACTTGATTTCTTCACATTGAGAACTTCTATGGTTTCTTCCTCCCCGTCCTGGAATCTCAGCAGGTTGGCCTGTGGCACCCCTTTGTTCGCGGGCTCCTGCGCTGCTTCAGCCTGTCTCCGGGGTTGGCGCTGCCCAGGAAGCATCCCGGTCCTTGGCTCCGTTGCCTGCGCTCAGCGGTCGACGGCTCAGGGGCACCCCCACCCTTGGGGGCCCCGTCGCCCGGCTCCTTGCTGGCGCCCGGCTGGCCGGTGTCCAGCGGGGGCTCCTGCTCCTTGTCACGATCCTCCAGTCTGGAGCTTTCTTTCTCTCTCCCGCTAGGGGAGTCCAGGATCAGAGTCAACAGACTGTCCTCTGCGCTCAGTGTGCGAGACTCCGGGGGCTCGGCCTTTCGCCGTGCTCCCAGGACTCCACCTCACAGCCCCATCTCCCCCTGCCCAGCCTGGGTCCCCAGGGACTGGCCCAGACCGGGAGTTCGGGGCAGTCCGGTCTGAGGCTCAGTGCCGCCGGAGGCTTTGTTCCTTCCGGCTAGGGTAATCCAGCATCAGAGTCTACATTCAGTCCTCTGCGCACAAAGCGCGCGACTCCGGGGGCCCCTAGCTTTCGTTTTTCCCCTGGGATTCAGCCTCCCAGCCCCGTCTCCCCCTGCCAGAGCCTGGGTCCCCAGAATCTGGCCCATAATGGGGCTCAGCACTGCCGGTTCAGGGGTTCAGCCCAGGCTGGGGGTTTCATTTCCTTCCTGCTAGGGAACTCCAGGCAGCATCCAGCCCTCTCCTCCTCTCCCGCTGCAACCTCTCGGTGCGAGCGTATGTGCGAGCGCACAGCATGTCTCTGTACCTTAGGCTCTTTTTTCAGCTCCTCTGACTTTCCCTCTGGCTTTCTCCCACCTTCCTATTGTAGAGTTTTCAGTCAGTCGACCACCTGTAGGTCTGGGCAATGTCCACTCTACATTTTAGTTGTATTCCATTGAAATTGTTGTGAGCTGCTGCGGTTAGGTGTCTACCCGAGCAGCCATCTTGGATCCTCCTCCTGCATCTCAGTTTTTTTTAATCTAAATTATTTTCATTGTTAACTTTAAGTAGTTGTCAAAATTAAATTTTTAAATGTATATGAAAATTATAATAAAATAAATAAGAATTTTTATTTTATATTTAATACCCAAAGTTACACTGGATGGGCTAAATAGCAAAGTGGAGGGGATAGAGGGAAAATAAATCAATGAACATTAATATAGAATAAGAAAAATTACTCAATAAACAGGAAAAAATAGATTTAAAAAAAGATAAAATCAACAGAACCTCATAAAATACAACAACAACAAAAAAGATATAGCATTCATCTCATCAAAGACCTAAACGGAGAGAAGAAAATGACAGCTAGAGAAGTCTCCACATTTAAAAAAAATATATTTTATTGATTTTTTTACAGAGATGAAGGGAGAGGGATAGAGAGTTAGAAACATGGATGGGAGAGAAACATCGATCAGCTGCCTCTTGCATACCTTCCTCTGGGGATGTGCCCACAACCAAGGTACATTCCCTTGACTGGAATCAAACCTGGAACTCTTGATTCCGTAGGCAGATACTTTATCCACTAAGCCAAACTGGTCAAGGCAGAAGTCCCAAATTTGGTAAGAGAAATAAGTCTACAAAATAAAAAATCTGAGCAAACTCTAAAAAGTATAAATACATGTAAATCCACAATAGGACACATTATACTACTGAAAATGTAATACAAATAATGAATTTTAAAAGCATCCAGAGAAAAATAATACCTAAGTTTAAAGGAAAAAATAGTTTGAATTTTCCTCAGAAATCATGAAGGCTGCAAAGGTATTGAATAAAATTATTCAAGTGGTGAGAAAAAAAAAGAATTGCCAACCCAGAATCCTATACCCAGTGACACAAATTCATCAGACACAAATTACAAACATAAAGAAGACAACAAGTGATATCATTAAACATTGGAAAATATCAAAGATATAATAAAAGAATATTTAAACATACATTTGACAACTTATGTGAAATGGATTAATTCTACAAAATTTGTATACTATCACAATTCAAAAATGGAATAGATAACTTAAATAGCCTTGAATATTTAAAGGGTATTAAATTTATAATTTAAAACTAGTCAAAAATAGATATCTAGTCCCTGTTGATTATACAGAAGAATTCTACCCACTATTAAAGAATATTTAATGTGATTGGATAAAGAAAATGGTGTAAATATGTACAATGGTATACTACTCAACCATCAGAAAAGATGAAATACTGCCATTTGAAACAACATGGATGAATCTTGAGAATATACTAAACCAAATAAGTCAGATGGAAAAAGTCAAGAACCATATGATTTCACTCATGTGGCATATAAAACTGAAAGCAACAAATGAACAAGCAAAATAAAAAAAAAACATACAAAAACTCATAGTCATAGACAATACAATATACAGATGTTGTATTATTGAATTGTGCACTTGAAACCTATATAATTTTATTAACCAATGTCAACCCAAATAAATTTAATATTCTTTTAAAAGTGGGACGACTCTTGAAGGAAAAAAAAAATTGCTCAGTGATGCCTTCTTTTATTTTATCAGAGGCAGAAGAGGGGGAAAAAAATCCCACAATGTTTATCATTTCTCTCCAACTATCAATAGAAGAAAACTTGGAAAGGGAAGATTGAATGATCATAAATGCCAGTAGTTTGTTAACCTTTAATAAACAAATTAAAAACAATAAAATATTTTTTAAATCTTCCAAAGAACCAGGAGGTGTGGGATTAAAAGCACCTAGGAAAGGCTTGTTGTAATTTATTTCCTTATACCACCTACTGCAGAATAAATAAAAATGCAAGCAAATCTATACATTTTGCTGATGTTTGCCTTTCATTATAAGAAAGGGAGAAAGGGTTGTTGCTTGGGATTTGCCAGTGAATAGTGGGAAGTGAAACATCTGAGCATGGGCCTGACTTCTTCAATTTAGAAAAATTATCTTAAAACCAAAGGGTAATTATGGAGCCTAGCACTACCTAATACTATACTATTTCATAAAGATTTTTGTGTTAATAATTTTGTTAATTTTATTTCAGCCTTTAATATATCTATTTACCTATCTACTCACTTATGAAGAATTAAAAAATGCTTTATGTGAATGGATTCAGTATTTTTACTAAAATTATACTATTAACATTTACCTATATCATGCAATATTTACAGAAACTATGATATTTATGGCTTCATTCCTATTATAAAGATTTAACATTACTTACTTATTGCCATATAGTTAGAAAGATAGTTTTTACTTTTATATTGTTAAAGAAGTGATATTTTAATCATCCTTGAATATAAAACTTTATAAGAATAATGATTTTCTTAAGGTACATTGATAGCAGTAGCAAAATTTTAAGATCAAAAGCACAATTATCTTCAATGCTACTGGTATAGCATTATACTGTTTTCCCTTCTCATCTTTCAATCATTATTTAATTTACTATAATATCTCTTTCATCACCACTATGCCAATGAAGCTGCTCTTATTAAGGTCAGCAATAATTTCCCAGTGCCTAAAGCCAATGGTGACCCTACTTTTTATTTTATATAACTTGGCGTCTGAGCAACAGTGGACAACATCCTCCTTCAAGCCTTTCTCTTAGTATTTTTCATGATACCATTCTCTTTTGATTTTCCTCCAGCCTCTCCAGTACTTTATTTCAGGCTCTTTTTTTTTTTTTAATATATTTTATTGATTTTGTACAGAGAGGAAGGGAGAGAGATAGAGAGTTAGAAACATCGATAAGAGAGAATCATCAATCAGCTGCCTCTTGCACACCCCCTACTGGGGATATGCCCGCAACCAAGGTACATGCCCTTGACCAGAATCGAACCCGGGACCTTTCAGTCCCCAAGCCGACGCTCTATCCATTGAGCCAAACCTGTCTCGGCTATTTCAGGCTCTTTAAGTGATTTTCTTCCTTACCCAGATCTTCAAATATTGTGATTTCTCAATTCTCCGTCTTAACTCCCTTCTATTCTCTCTTCAAAGTCTCACTAGGTCATATGAGGCACTCCCAAGGCTTCAATGTGCAACTAAGATTTCAAGTGTGGATAACAAATACCCTGTTTCCCTGAAAATAAGACAGTGTCTTATATTAATTTTTTCTCCCAAAGTTGTGCAAGGTCTTATTTTCAGGGGATGTCTTATTTTTGGGGAAACACGGTAGGTAGGTTAAGAGGGGGAGGGAAGAACATCCCAAGAAGGAACAGCATATGAAGACAGCAAGACTTATTTGAGAAAATAAATTAATCATAACAACATTAACATTTATTTAATATTTACTATGTACTACGCACTATTCTATATGTTTCAATGTATTAAATTACTTATTCAACCATATGAGGTATTAATTTATTGTATCCATTTGCAGATCAATAAGCTGGGCACAGATAAGGTAGGTAATTTGCCTAAATTATGCTGCTAGTGAATGGCAGAACCAGGATCTTAACCTAGGTAGCCAGGCTTCCAAACCTGCATTGTAACTGCTATCCTATGGTTCATTGTGGCTTCGGCACTGGGGATAAGGGAAGAGTGATGGAAGGAGAGACTGAATAGGTCAGTAGGGCCTATATAGGCCATTTCAAAAATATGGGCCTCATATTCTTCCTCTTTTCCAAATGCCATTAAGTCCCCACATCGTGCTGCTAACTCTTAGTCATACTTCAAGTCCAAGTTTACATTTGATTCCTTCAAGGAAGTTCCCCTGACCACCTAGACCTTAAGTTTCCATTGTTGTTCATTCATAAAGTTTTTATACTAGCGATACTTATTTTCCTAGCTAATTCCACTTATCCTCTGAGACTTAACACAAATGTCATCTCAGGAAAGCTTTCTTGGATTCTCTCCCAAATAAATTAGATTTCACAGCAACAACCTTCATCTCATTTATACTCAGTTGTTCAATGTGTGCTTCTGACTCGGTTCTAGTCTCCTTAAGGCAGATATATTTAGTGTGGCTCTTTTACCATGTTGCCATCAGCACCTAAATCATAACATGGAGCAGATATTAAATAAATGAGCTTCAATTAAAATACTGGCAGTAAACAATACAGTTGTTATTATTTATTGCACATATTTACCTAATATGTGCCAAGTGTAAAGTAGATTATTTTCTTTTTTAAAATATATTTTTATTGATTTCAGAGAGGAAGAGAAACATCAATGATGAGAGAGAATCATTGGTTGGCTGCCTCCTGCATGCCCCCCACTGGGGATTGAACCTGTAAACCAGGCATGTGCCCTGACCAGGAATTGAACCGTGACACTCAACCACTGAGCCACACTGGCTGGGCTAAAGTAAATTATTTTCATAAGCATTACTAATTTTCTTAACTACCCAGCAAGGGGGTGTAATTAATCCAATATTAAAAGAGAATAAAATGATATTCGGACAAAGTAAATACGTCCTTAAATCAATTATAAATATAATGGTTTCTAGTCATTTAGTGCTATGTGCCAGGTCTCAAGCTAAATGTAATTATCATAAGACACCTGAAGCTAATAAATTGTTATTGTCAACTTACAGATAAAGGAACTGAAGTTCAAAACTGAAACACTCTGCCTAAGATCACACATTTGTGTTTGTATGTTTAAGAACAAAGGAATGAATCTAGGGCTCTCTGATCCTGAACCTGGGCTCTTTCCACTGCACAACTGCTGTTATTCTTCTATCATGAAAGACACTTAACAAGCTACTTTGTGCTGATCAGAAGTGTTTATTGACAATTAACTAAATGTTTGATCCATTTGCTTTTCTTTTCTCCTGATCAAGACATAATTAATGAATTAATGTAATGTGTTTTGTAAAGTATTTCAAGATATTGATATATCTGCTACAAGTAACAAAATCAGTGTTAATTTAAAAAAAAAAGACCATGATTATTAAGGTAGAGGACCACTTTTCCACTGGGAAACTCAAATTTGTAATTTGGGATCTTCTTGAAGATTTCAGATCTCCCAACCAGTTAATCTTTAACAATGATATTTGCCAAAACCGGTTTGGCTCAGTGGTAGAGCGTCGGTCTGCGGACTGAAAGGTCCCAGGTTCGATTCCGGTCAAGGGCATGTACCTTGGTTGCGGGCACACCCCCAGTAGGGGGTGTGCAAGAGGCAGCTGGTCGATGATTCTCTCTCATCGATGTTTCTAACTCTCTATCCCTCTCTTCCTATCTGTAAAAAATCAATAAAATATATATATTTAAAAAAAAAAAAAAAAAAACAATGATATTTAATAGGAATTATTTCTTTGACATATATACTGTTCAGCTACATAATTTCTTTGTGAAATGTTATTTACAGACAGTAATGTACAGTGAAGATAAATATCACAGTATAGTATGAGAGTATATTGTCCATATATTAGCACAAATATTGATAAGCCCTACCTGGTTTAGCTCATTGGATAGAATGTCGGCCTGTGGACTGAAGGGTCCCAGGTTTGATTCTGGTCCAGGGCACTTGCTGGGGTTGCAGGCTCTATCCCCAGTAAGGGGCATGCAGGAGGCAGCCAATCAATGATTTTCCCTCATCATTGATGTTTTTATCTCTCTTTCCCTCTCCCTTCCTCTCTGAAATCAATAAAAATATTTAAAATATATTGATAAAAAATGTTATAATTCAATTGTTTGTTTGTTGTTGTTTTTTTGTTAATACTTACCTAGTAATATTTTTCCCATTGATTTTTCAGAGATAGAGTGAAAGGGAGGGAAGGAAGGAGGGGGAAGGGGAAAGAGAAAGAGAAACATCAATGTGAGAGAGAAATTTCATCTGGTCATCTCCCGCATGAGCCCCAACGAGGGGCAAGAAGTGAACCTGTAACCCAGGTACATGCCCTTGCCCAGGAATCAAACCCAGGACCCTTTGGTGCGTGGGCTGACACTCTAACTAGTTAGCCACACTGGCCAGGGCATAATTAAGTTTTTAATAACATCTCACAATATTTAATTTAGCCTTATGAATTTTTAAATGACAGCTAAAATAAATCATCTGGCAGAATACTAATAATGAAAGAATATCAACTGTCTTAAATAAAATGAAAATGAGGAAAGGATTTTACATTTTTAGTACATTGCAAATGAGTGACAGGAAATGACATTAAAGCATGCTTTACAACTTTATCTTCAAACCCATTTTATAGGAAAATATGTTTTCTTTAAATCAGCAATAGCAAAAATAGAGTTGCCAGTTAATAAGTATCTCTTTGCAATAGTATATATGTCAAGGGAAATCAATATTAATTAAAACAGGTTTTAGAAGGGAAAAGGTACAAATATGCATTTCCTTATTTATCAAGCATTAGTATGGATGTGAATATTAAAGATGAAGGCTCTGAATCTTGGAAAAAGGGTCTCCAGATGTATTTAATTATCCCAGTAGTTGGCAAAAGTGTGACTTGAATAACAATAAACCTTAACTATGTGTTCACACCCACAATATCACCAGTCATAAGTGCACAATGTACAGTTGTTTTCCTAGCAGCTCTCTCATTTCTTTAATTAATTCTTCTATAGCCTGAGCTACCAAACTCTGGTCTATGAGAGTGTAAGAGCCCACTGAAGTTCATATGCCTTCAACGCACATCCAAATAGATTTTGCAAAGCTCATATTTTGATAATTAAGATTGGGGGTGGGGCAGAAATCTTGCTGAAATAAAACATTTTTAAATATTGATATTTGAAACCATCTTTCTGCTCTTTCATGACTGAACAAACCAACAAGCAAACTGAAGAATGACACTCCACTCCTGTAATGAAATGAAGTTAAGCAAAGGAGGAAGCAAACCTGTACCCCTGCCTGACTGCCTTATTGCCATCTAAACGCTTCTGCCTGCCAGCCTGACCACCCCCTAACCATTCCCCTGCCAGCCTTATTAATGCCTAACTGCTCCCCTGCCAGCCTGTTTGCCCCTAACTTCCCTCCTCTGCAGGCCTGGTCACCCCTAACTGCCCTCCCCTGAAGGTCTGATCACCCCTAATTACCCTCCCCTGAAGGCCTAGTCCCCCCAACTGCCTTCTCTTGCAGGCCTGGTGCCTCCTAATTGGCCTCCCCTGCTGCCCATCTTGTGGCGGCCATCCTGTGTCCACATGGAGGCAGCCATTTTGTGTGTTGGAGTGATGATCAATTTGCATATCACTCTTTTATTAGATAGGATACACACACACACACACACACACACACACACACACACACACACACACTAGAGGCCCGGTGCATGAAAATTAGTGCAAAAGTAGGCCTTCCTTCCTCTGGCTGCTGGCATTGGATTCCCTCCAGCCCTGGCTTCATCAGGAAAGATGTTCAGAATGACATCAGAAAGTACACTTGGTCTAATTAGCACATTACCCTTTTATTACTATAGATTATTATCATAGATATCTCATCCTGTTGGCATTGCTCAGTGGTTGAGCATCAACCTATGAACTAGGAGATCTTGGTTCTATTCCCAGTCAGGGCACATGCCTAGGTTTTGAGCTCCATCCCCAGTAGAGGACATGCAGGAAGCAGCCTATCAATGATTCTAATTATTGATGTTTCTATCTCTCTCTCCATATTGCTTCCTCTTTGAAATCAATAAAGATATTTTAAAAAATTAAAAATAATAAATATGTATATTTTAAAAGCATTTCTATTACAGTTCTTTAGGAAAACACAATTTGCTAGCATCACACTCACTCATGAAGCTTCTATGTCTTAGTGCAGAGGTCCTTGAAGTATTGTCCACCAAACTATCGATAACTACATCAGACTCACTTAGGAACTTACTGGATATGCAAACTTTTGAATCATCCATATTCACTGAATAGAAATTCTGAAGGTAGAGTGCATTAATGTGGAGTTTATCAAGATCTCATGATTCTAAAGCATATTCAAGTTTGTTTGAGAACCACTATCTATTTCATAGTTTAGGCCTCTATGGGTACATCTTTTCCCTTGTAGGTCTCCTTTACAGCCAGTCACCAGTAGCACTAGTTTTAGTTCTGATCTAGTTTTAGTTCTAGCTTCCCTATGTATGAAAGACCACAAGTAATAAGTTCAAGTGATCCCACACTTCTGAGGTAAGCCCAGCCTAAAATTGATCCACCAGCTGAATTCAGCCATATGAATGAACCCAGGTTACATATACCGAAGAATTGTCCAAGCAACACACAAATTATGACATGAAATAATATGTGTGTTTAAGCCACAAAGTTTTAGGTTATTTTTAAGGCAATGATAACTAAGTCCTGGTGCTTGGACTATATACTGAGAAATATGAGGGAACTGTTAAAGAGGTTTTAAAATAGAAATTAACAGGATCAGATTTGCTAGTTAAAAGATTACTTCAGCTACTTTATAAAAGAAAGTTTGGGGAAGAAAAATGAGCAGATGGATTAGAAAATGCATTTGAAAATATTGGCCCTGAATTAAGGCTGTGGATGTCATTTACTCTTGATTAAATTACATAATATTAAGGTGTTGTTATAACTCCAAATAACTGGACAAATATGGATGTGACCACAATGTTTGAAAAGGCAAGAAAGAACATGGTCAGCCAATTTAATACACTGTTTGCATTTTCCCTCCAGTTAGGCCACTTAGGTAACCATATGGGTATTACCGTAATGTAATGTGCTCTACCTATGCATTCATGTCTTCAAAGATAAGGTGCAAATATCTCACAACCAGAGAAAGAGAATCACTTGAGGTTTTTTTTCAGCACAATATATATATTTTTGTTACTCACTTTATATACTCTATAATGATTTTGGGGGGGTTAAGTATATAAACTTAATTAGTTACTCTGTCAAAATTCAATAACTAAAATCAGTTCATGATAACATGGAAAAGAATATAGCAAAGGGAATAATATTAATCTGGTCTATACAATCTATACATCATTATAGATAAAAGCAGAGGCTCTGAAATTAGGGAAACCTAAATTTGGGTCCTAAGTCTACATATCCAAAACAAAAACATAAAAACACAACTATATTACCTTGAGCAATATAAGCCTCTTTGGAGTCTCCATTTCCTATGTGTAATGGAGTTAACAATGAGATAATAAACCTTAATGTATCTTGGCACAGTGCCTGAAAAACAATCAAGATTTACAGCGTTTCTCCGAAAATAAGACCTACTTACAGGTTTCCTTCTGAGTGAAATATAAGGCATTCCCCCCAAAATAAGGCTCCCCCAGGCTCTGTCTCAGAATGAAAATTAATTTACTGTAAATTGGTCGCTAGGGCTACCCTGACTGGCCTCTAGCAACCAGTGACCTTACACGGAGTCCTGACTTCACTGCTGTGTGGAGGCGGAGCAGAGGTCTGAGTGAGCAGTGAGCGCGGGGCAGGAGAGAGGAGAAGACTTTCGCAGATGCTTCTAGAAGAACAGGAGGATTAGAGTGGACAGTACCTGGCAAAGGTGCTGAGTTCTGGTCTGTCTCTGGTGACACTACCTGATGCTCGCGGCCGCCCTCATGATGATTGAAGGTTCTCAGTCAGTGGCAGACCCTGATCCAGCCCAGATCCAGGCCCCAGCAAGCCCAGTGACAGTCCCCAGGCAGGCCCCAGGGGGTAAATGTCTGAAAAAGGGGTAGGGGGGATGTCTGGTGAAGGTGTTCAGTGGTACAGGGGTGAGGGGAGGGGGATCATTTAAAATGACACAGGAGGATCAAAAGGGGTTACTAAAATGGTGATCCCCCCACTGATTCTCCTGTGCCATTTTGATTCCCCCCTTTAATCCCCCCTGTGTCATTTTAAGTGATCCCCCTCCTCCCACCTTGATACCCCAATTCCTTTTTTTTTTTACCCCTAGAAATGAGCACAAAAAGAAAAGGCTACTCCATAGAGTACAAGAAAGGAATTGTGGAAGACTCTTGGGGCCAAAATCTTACTGCTTTCTGCAAAGAGAAGATGTTGAGTATCCGATTGGTCTGAAAATGGCGAGCAGAGTATGGTAACCTCATTGAACAAGTGGACAAGAGAAATGCTAAAATGCACAAGTGTGGATCAGGTCAGCAACCATTATTTTCCGAGCTGGAAGACCTGATCTGTGAATGGGTTGTTGACAGGAGAGCAAAGGCTTTGGTTGTGAATAGGGCTCAGATTTAAGAATTTGCCCTTACAATGGCACCACTGTTTGACATAGCCCCCAAAGACTTCAAAGCATCACAACACTGGCTGGATAATTTCCTTCAGCAAACTGAACTGTCTTTAAGAAGATCTACTGGTACAACATTGTTTAGGTTGGAAGATACTCAAGTTATTAAGCGAGCACTTGCATTCAAGTCCTTTATTGATGATGCTGATTTCTCTAAATACAATCTTTCCAACATGATTGCTATGGATGAAACTGCAGTGTTTATGGGCCAATCATCTCAAACAACAATTGAACAGCGGGGTGCCTCCTTAGTATACTTCCCTCCACTACTTAGGAAAGTGCACGTGTTTCTTGTATTTTGGCAATTCATCTGGATGACACTAAAATCCCACTTTAATCATTTCTAAAGGCAAGAAGGAAAAGATTGAACGTGTTTTAGGCATTTTTATTTTTGATAGTGAAAAAGCCTGGGCCACACAAGCAGGTATAAGGAAGTGGGTCTATTTAATGCTGCCATTTGTTATGTGAGGGAGCCAAAGAGGTCTGCTAGTCTGGGATGCAGCCAGCACTCACCACGCTAAAGATATGAAGCCATTTCTTCACAAAAGAAACATAGATCAGATAATGATTCCCCTGGAATGACAGCCTATCTCCAGACTCTTGATATTGCAATAAACAAGCCATTCAAAGACAATTTGTACATGGAAATTAATGAATACATTGAAAATAGAATGCAGAGAAATCAGCGTGGAAACTTTGTGAAACCTAAACTGCAAGAAGTTTTGATTTGGGTGAAGAATTCATGGGAGAAAGTCACTGACAGTTGCATTGCAAATGCACTGTGAGCAGGCTAACTTGACAGGATTTACTCATTTGAAGACAGTGCTATTGCTAAACATGAGAGATTTGGTCCACTGATTCTGAAAGAAATGGAGTCACAAGAAATTCACCAGGAAATTCAGGAATTGAATTGTTATGATGTTCCAGAAGATGATAACATGATTGTCATTGAATAAATGAATAAATTCTTGATACTGTAGGATTCACAGTTTGTCTGGTTTGTGTTGACAACTAACGTACTACTATACCATATACAGGTAATAAATTTCCTTCATTTTCATTTAACAATAAATGTGTACCATATTTTTCTTCATGGAAAAATAAGACATCCCCTGAAAATAAGACCTAGTGCATCTTTGGGAGCAAAAATTAATATAAGACACTGTCTTATTTTCAGGGAAACAGGGTAGTATATGTCATATGATATTGAGACTTGTCCCTGGAAATATATCACAGTGTGCAAATTATTTCTCCACTTTAGACCTTCACAACATTATCTCTAATATGAAGGGTTGGAAGCTTGTAAGCAATACTGCTTTAGGAATTTAATATTCCTATTTTGGATCATTTTCTAAATTTTAACTGTTCCAAGATAAAGTGCAGTACTTTGCCTCTCACAGTGATTTGCCATATAAATAACAAGGGAGCCATAGAAACACATATAATTGCCACATTTTTTAAAGCTTTTTCAAATGAATTTTCAACGGTTTTATATAGACAATATATCCTTGACTGTTTCTTTTGGGTGTAGCTTTATTTGCTTTGTTTCAAGTGCTCTTTTGTGTTAGACATGATTTTCTCTAGTAGAAAATGTACTGGCAGGTCTTGAAATTTATACTCAATAATGTGCTCTTTAGAGACTTTCCTTATCTACTCTTATTGACACCAAAGCCCGATGCCTAATCTACAATTCCCAGAATCAGTCTAGCTTCGTTTTCAAAAAAAGATCAGTAGTCAGCAATCATCCAAGCCAATGCCTGAGAAGCTGTTGGTAATAATATGTTGCATCTTTTTGTAGAAGGAGTCCAGCTGGGTCCCTGTATAGAACTTCACAATGAGGCGATCTGAGGCTCACACTTTCCTTGAAATTTAATTTCTTAAAATTGCCATCATTTGCTTTTAATAAACTTGTTGCTATATAAAATATCTATTCTTTACATTAAAAAAAAAGTCACATCTGGGCAGTTTTTATTGAACCCTTATGCGTGACATTATTTTCCACATCTGTGGTATTTGTCAATGACACAAATGATCACACAGTTCCAAGACTTTAGCCACATATACAGATTACGGTATGGCAAAATGGAGAGTAATAAAAATGATAGTGCCCTAGTCTATAGAATATTCTGCAAGGATATAGGGCTGGAATTGTCCCTTTTTGAAATATATATATTTATTTGTTTGTTTATTCGTTCATTAATTTTTAAAAGATTTTAAAATTGATTTTTAGAGAGAGAGGAAGAGGGAAACATTTATGTAAAAAGAAAACATTGATATGCTGCCTCCTGTATGCCCCTGACTAGGGATTGAGCCCCCAACCTGGGTATGTGCCCTGACTAGGAATCGAACCAGCAGCCTTTTGGTGCATGGAAAAACACCTAACTAGCCAAGCCACACTGGCCAGGGCATTCATTTGTTTTAATAAAACACATATCTAATTGTGTTACTACTTGCTTAAGTAACTCAATCCCTTCGCCTCTGCCCCTTGTTCCAATATTATCACCACAAATATATCCCATAAGATAGAATCAAATCTCATTAGTATTGGTCTAAAAAGGTTTTTCTCATATCGCCCAACCTACTTCCTTACCTCAATATTTGCCAAAATACCTAAGCTCCATCTACATAGAAATTCATTTTATTTTCCACTGATATCCCAATGCATATGCATATGCTCTTCCCTTTGCTTGAAATGACTCCTACTTAGCTGTTTACTCCATGATTGCCCTAGAAAGTTATGTGAACAATTTTGTATTGTAACACATGATGCATACTTCTCTACAATGACCCTTATAACTAGCTAAAATTATAATAATATTTATTTATTGTTCTAGTAACAGCAAATATGTCTTGCTTATCTTGGTGTCTCCAGAAGCACTGTTAACCACTAATGAAATAATGAAAATATCAAACATAAACTGCAACTGTTCATGAATATCATATCAACCTAGGATTTATAAGAGTGTAAAGAGCCCAAACTGGTTTGGCTCAGTAGATAGAGCGTCTGCCTGCGGACTGAAAGGTCCCAGGTTCGATTCCAGTCAAGGGCATGTACCCTGGTTGAAGGCACATCCCCAGTTGGGGGTATGCAAGCTGATTGAAGGTTCTCTCTCATCGATGTTTCTAAGTCTCTATCCCTCTCTCTTCCTTTCTGTAAAAAATCAGACAGATTTTATACCCTTCACACAAATTTACTCAACATGAATCATAGGCCTAAATTTAAAATGCAAAACTATAGAACTCCTAGAAGATAACATAGGAGAACACCTAAATGACCTTGAGTGTAGCAATGAATTTTAAAATATAACACAAAAGATATGATTCACAAAATAAATAAACACAAAATAAATAATTTAATGACTTCATTAAAATTAAAATATTCTCTGTGAAAAATAATGTCAAGAGAATTAAAAGACAACCCACAGAGGGAGAAAATATGTGTCTTTGCAAAAAGATCTGATAAATGACTATATCCAAAATCTATGAAGAATACTTAAAATTCAATGATAAAGAAACAACTCATTTTAAAAAATGGTCCAAAGACTGACAGACACCTCAATGAAGAAGATACACAGATGGCAAATATAAAAAAGCATATGAAAAGTTTTCATTTCATATGTCATCAAGGAAATACAAGCTTAAACAACAAAAAAGATATCATTACACACCTATGGCCAAAATCCAGAACCCTGACAATACTAAATGCAGGAAAAGGTGTTAGAATATCAGGAACTCTCATTCATTACAGATGGGAAGGTAAGATGGTACCGCCACTTTGGAAGACAGTGTAATGGTGCTATTTCTATAAACTAAACATATTCTTGCCATATGATCCAACAATTATACTCCCTAGTATCTGTTCAAAAGAGTTGAGCACATATCTATGTAAAAACCTGTGCATGGATGTTTATAGAAGCTTTATTCATAATTGCCCAAACTTGGAAGCAACCAAGATGTACTTAAGTAGGGGAATTACCTACTGTAATACATGCAGACAATAGGATATTACACAGCCCTGACAAAAATGAGCTATCAAACTTTGAAAATACATGGACAAACCTTAAATGCTTATTACTAAGTGAAAGAAGCCAGTCTGCAAAGGTTATATACTGTATGACTTCAACTATGTGACATTCTGAAAAAGGCAAAACTATGGACACAGTACAAAATTAGTGGTTGATGGGTCAGAATAGTGGGGAGGTATGAATAGGTGAGTACACACAGAGGATATTTAAGATAGTGAAAGGATTCTGTGTGATACTATAATGGTGGATACATGTCCTTATACATTTATCCAAACCTACAGAACCCTAATGCAAACTAGGTAATTTGGGTGCTAATGAAGTGTCAATGTAGGTTCATAAGTTGTAACAAATGTACCATTCTGGTGGTGATGTTTTTGTTTGATTGTTTGTTTTGTTTTGTTTTTGTTTTAATATATTTTATCGATTTTTTTTTTTTTAACAGAGAGGAAGGGAGAGAGATAGAAACATCGACCAGCTGCCTCCAGCACAACCCCCACTGGGGATGTGCCCGCAACCAAGGTACATGCCCTTGACCAGAATCGAACCTGGGACCTTTCAGTCCGTAGGCTAATACTCTATCCACTGAGCCAAACCGGTTTCAGCTGGTGGTGATGTTTGATAACAGCTACCTATAATATAACACTAAAATAAGCCTTACCATTGTATCCCAGGATTTGACATTTTTAGACACTGTTTGTAATATATAACATTGTTATTGTAATTTTAAGTTATAAATGAACTATGAATAAAAGTTGCCATATGTTTATTCCCTTACAAATGACTGAAGGAATCCTTCCTTCTTTTTGGTTGATCTTATGTATTTGTTTTCTAAGGTAATGATGATATGTTTCTCTGCTATACATCACATTATCAAAACGAATCCCCTGGGCACAGCTCTTATCTGAGAATAGAGCAGCATTACAGAGGCTCAGTTCAATTGCTTCCTTCTCTCAGAAGATTGAGATCATATACTGAAGGATAATTAATCATCCTGAAGACCCTACACCTTTAAACAGTCTTTAAAATGTGCAGATCATCATCTTGTGTGGCTTTGGTATCTTAAAAAAATCTTTAAAAATGTTGTCCACTTTTCTATCACGAGAAAGGTAGTATCAGAAACTTTTCTGATATCCTGTCCTCCAGGGGATCTTCACATGTATTGTTTTAGTTTCTGGAATTTCACAAAGAACATCTATATTTTAGAGGATATATAATGCTCTCTTTTGTTTAGGATATAATTGATATTGTTTATGGGTGCACAAAAGGGGATTTGGTCTGGTGTGAGACAATTCTTCTTGAGTGTCTGAAAACTATATTGGAACATGGACCCAAGACTTGTGCTAAGTCTGACCTGCTCCCCCTGGCACTGAAGTGTGTTGTGGCTGTCTGTCACCAGAGCAGCTGACATGCAGCTTTGCCACAGGACTTCTCCTTCTAGTCCCTTTCCAAAAAGTAGAAGGGAATGAACATTTCTGGAAACTCCTGATACCCTTGTATCAACATATACATGAACGCTGATAATTCTGTGTTGTAAAAGTTATTGCCATTGTATATAATAAGGAAACTGAGGCACAGGAAGGTGAAACTTGTAAAGAATCATTTGCCCTAGTTCCCATGGCTGGAAAGTGGTGTAATTAGATGTGTAACTAGTTCCCTCAGGCTCCAACGCCCTGTTCCTCTTCAAGCACATCTCATTAATCAATAGCTTATGTACCATGCCTATGAGGGACCCTTATAAGGAGTGCATGAACAAATGTTCTGGAAAGGTAAAGGGGAGGGGGGAAGCAGAAGTAATTTTCTCTCTGTCTTGTTTAGGATATTCTTGTGAATTTGTGGATAAATTTGTGTTAACTTTCATGGTTTTCTATTCCACATCCAAATTATTTATTTTCCTGTGTAAATTACTTAAGAAATACTTAGGTGAATACTGTGAGTAATTAGCTTTGCAGCTTATTTTCATAGTTTCAAAGAACTCCACCATCGTTAATTACTCCCCTACATCTGGAAGTCAAGGCAAGAATTATTGCCTTCATTGAACCAAAGAAAACTGAGAGGTCAAGATGTCCCCTGTGGTCCCACAGCAAGCAAATGATATAGTGACTCAAGAATTGGAAATCATACTTCCTCATTTCAACTCTATATTTAGACATTGGCTTTTTATTTTCTGGTATAAGAAGGATGGTGCTGCTAAGGATATTGAGTTATTATTCTGCCTATCACTCAAAGGAAGAAATGTTTCTTAGAGACAGGAGAAATAAGAAGAGATTAACAGAGAGAAAGAACTAAAGGGATGGGCAAAGAGACAACTTTAGGGCAAAATGAATGAACTGTAATATTCCTTGTGTGGGGGGGAAGGGGGTGCAAGGAGCTTTGTGGAATAAGGGAAAGCTCTAGCGGAGAAATGCAGACCAGGAGGCAAGCAAGATGGCCAGCATGCCACACTTTTCTTCACATCACAGTTGCTACTACCCAACAGACAAGCATAAAAAGGGATGGCTATACAAAACAGACACAGATGTAAGACTTCAGAATGTTGACTTGAGTGCATCTTTGCCCATCACCACTGTAGTGTTTCTTAAACATCTCCAGGAACTATGAAGAAAAGCAAGATTAAAAAAAGCACATAATTTAAGAAGGGGGAAAATATGATGAGGGTCTATTTAGTAGGCAACAAACCAGGCGACAATTAAATAATACACAATTATTTCACATTTAGGAGCCAGCTTTTGACCCAGTGACACATAGTATGCACTCATCAACTAGTTTACTAAAATAAAAGAATGTTTGAGCCAAAACCGGGTTGGCTCAGTGGTAGAGTGTCTGCCTGTGGACTGAAAGGTCCCGGGTTCGATTCTGGTCAAGGGCATGTACCTTGGTTACCGGCACATCCCCAGTAGGGGGAGTGCAGAGGCAGCTGGTCGATGATTCTCTCTCATCGATGTTTCTAACTCTCTATCCCTCTCTTCTTCCTATCTGTAAAAAATCAATAAAATATACTTTTTTTTAAAGAATGTTTGAAATATTTAGTAAATTATTTTGCTATTTCCAAATGAATTATATTACCAGAGTAATACTTGGAATCTCAAATATTTCCCATCTTATCTGTCTCCACAAAATGAATATTGCCTAAAAAATTATAATATGTTCATTCAACAGAATACAATGTGGTAAATTTATATGTAATATCTTGGGGGAAATGTCTAAAATATATTAAGTTAGAAAATAAATTGTAAAGAGGTATGCCTAATATGAGCCTATATGTATTTGTAAAGAATTGGCATTCATTTTATGTGTATAATATGTTTGAGAGTATATGCATATAAATCAAATGGGAACCGAACACTGGCTGACCATCCTACTACATTTCCCAATGTGTTTATTTTATTAATTTTCAAATTAATTTCTGACACTGTCTCTTCTCAAGTACATTATAATACCCCTCTGAGCTAATGACTTGACTCGATATTTTATTGAGAAAATGGAAGACCATGGAGGAGATTGTACCACAATCAAACCTATCAAGTTACCTCAGCTTTCTTTGCCCATTTTGCTGCCTTCCCTCTTTTCTGCTACAATGGAGAGTTTTTATTGCCATCAAGCTCCATCTTCACCACTTGTGCAGTGGATTCCATCCCCTCTTGATTTCTCAAATATCTTATTTCTGTTGCCATTTTTTCATATTCATTCATTTTTATTACCTTTCTCTCAACAGTGAGATGAATCCCATGTCTGTACTAATCCACCTGGTCCTCAACCTGGCACACCATCCCACTGGGGAAAATAGAACATGGGAAGTCAGTGTTTTTTCTGCTTTATCTTCTTGCTTATACTATCACATCAAGTGATTAAAAATCGGATTGATATTTTAGTTTTGGTTATTGTATTAATAAATGACCCCAACAGTTGTTAATTTCTCTCTCTAGCTCAGATGAATTCCTAACAATAGCATTATATGAAAGACAAGGGAAGTAGAGAATCAAAATACTTTTAAAATGAAAAATACAGCCCTAACAGGTTTTGCTCAGTGGATAGAGCTTTGGCCTGAGGACTGAAAGGTCCCAGGTTCGATTCTGGTCAAGGGCATGTACCTTGGGGATGTACCTATCCCCAATAGGAAGTGGGCAGGTGGCAGCTCATCGATGTTTCTCTGTCATCGATGTTTCTAACTCTCTATCCTTCTCCCTTCCTATCTCTAAAAAAAAATTAATAAAATAAAATAAAATGAAAAATACAGTTGGTGAATGCATAGTACTTTGTATTCGTTACTATAGCTACCAATACAGATATATGATAATTAATTTTCTAAAATGATACAAACATTTTCAATGGGGAAAGTATGTTTAAAAATGGTGTTGGAAATATTGGACATTCATATGCAAACAATGAACCCTACACGTTACATAAAAATGAAGTCATAGTTCTAAATATAAAATGTAAAACTATAAAATCTCAAAAGGGAAACACTAGAGAAAATATTTGTTACATATAGTTAGGCAAAGAGTTTTTAGGTACGACACCATAAGCACAATCAAAATAAAAAAGATACTAAATTGGACTTCATTAAAATTAAAAACTTTATCTCTGAGAATGACACTGTTAAAAAATGGAAGGACAAGCCACAGAAAAATGTACCACATATGTAACAAAGGACTTGTATTCAGAATATATGAAGAATTCACTACATCAACAGTTAGAAAACAAGTTAACAAATGGACAAAACACTTAAAGGGACAATTCACTGAAAAGAAAATATAACTGACACATAAACACATAAAATATGTTAGACATTATTAATGATTAGGTAAATGCAAATTAAAATCATGATGATATAGTTCTACACACATATTAGAATACATAAAATTAATAATTATAACAAAACCAAATGCTGATGAAAGTGCAGGGAAACTGGACCTTTTATTTATTTCTGGTGAGAATGCAAAATGGCATACCCATTAAGAAAAATATCTGGTAGTTTATATAAAGTTGAACATGAATTTATAATATAACCCAGGAATTCCACTGCAAGGTATTTACCTAAAGAAACAAAAAATACGTTCATATAAATTATTGTTCACAAATATTTATAGAAGCTGTATTTATAATCCCTAAGCACTGGAAATATTCCAAATGACCTTCAAGGGATAGATGGATAAACAAATTGCAGTATATCTACACACTGGAATACTACACAGCAGCACAAAACAAGCTATTGACACACATACACAGCACATATAACAATTTGGCTAAATATCAAATGAATAATGCTGAGTGAAGGAAGCCAATCTCAAAAGGAAACACATATAATTTCAACTATATAGCATTATTTAATACTAGGAGCCTAACACGCAATATCGCATGGCCCATCCACCTAACTGCCTCCCTGCCCTGACAGCCAAACCTCTGCACACAGAGCTCCAGTGCACCTGGCCCAACCTCCAACCCTTCTGGTCTTCTTTGGCTGCTTCAAACCCTGCCCTCAGTCCCTGCAGTCGCCTTGGGCTGGTCCTGCCTTCTCCCTCCACCTCTGGCTTAGGCCCAGTCCCTGGAGCAAGGAGGTGGCCCAGCCTCATTATGGCACTGCAGGAGAGATGGAAACCCCCCACCTGCTGTGCTATGCTCCTTCACCAGGCAGGTGAGCAGTGGGGCGCTCTGAGTGTGAGCGGTGGGTAGCAAAGGACTGGTGAGGGGGGCACTATGGGCTCCAGCCCCTGCCCTCAGGGGCATGGGATGGTCCCGCCTCCTCCAGGCACCTCCCCACTTCCATCTGTCTCTGGGAGCAACACCCTGCTGCACACTTGCAGGCAGCCTCCTCCTTAGCAGTGGAGACTGTTACTGCATTCTGGCTAATTAGTATATTACCTCTTTAGATATATATATATAAAACTATTGTGATGGAGAATAGATCAATGGTTAATAGGAGTTAGAGTAAAAAGAGGATGTAACTGCAAAGGGGGAGCACAAGGGAATTTTGGAGGTGAAGGAACTGTTCTGTATTTCATTATGGTGGTGGTTACACAAATCTATAGCTATGTTAAAATCCAAAGAGCTCTATGTAAAATATGTTTTATATTAAAATAATTTAAAAATAAAATTTCAAAAGTGAACTATTAGTCTTCTTCATTCAACCAGCTTCATTTAGATTGACATGCCACTTATTACAGGGCTGAATTTTTTTAATAAATTCAGCTAAAATTACTTAAACTAATGTAGGATCTATTTAGGCAATTATTACTTATATTCATTTTGATGGATTAAATAAAATCAGCCAATTATGTAAGCTTTCTTTCAAAAACTTAGTTATTTCAACATCCTCACACCTCTACCATGCAGCCTCAAGCAAGAGTTATTGGTCAGGGGGGATTAGTCATAAGGTCCCCTCAAAGAATTTTGCATAGATATTTCAAGATGTACGTTTTTATTACACATTCTTACAAGTTATTTTGTTTCTTCCATTGTTATGAGCCCACAGAAGCTCTTGAGTGAACTTTTTCCCCCCATAAAGTTGAAGTGAACAACTTCACAGCTTTGTTCTCCTCAACACTACTGAGGAAAGGGTATTCTAAACTAAGGCTGACATTTAGAATGCCCCTAGTTATTACCTTGCATTGCATTCACATACATAATAAGTAGTTTAAAGCTAATAATTAATTTAATAAAACTTTACCATAAACCTCTTAGCTGTCAGTTGCTGTGTTAAGTGGTGGTAATATAGAGATGAGCAAATTATGGATCCTGACCAGAGTGATATAAAAATCTAATATAGGACATAAAATAGTGATATGAACAGAAACTACCAGTGGATAAGCTATTCTTAGGATATAATTTTATCACTTCTTTAGTCTCAAAGGGCATCGGTGAACATACTTATTAAATGCTTCTTGATTGAGTGTCAGTCAAATTCAAATAAGCTGTTCACATAGTAGTTTTCACCAGGTTCATGATTTATTAACTGAACCTTTCTGAGATTTATGAACATCATTACAATGTTTCCCTCAAAGCCCAGTAGGATATACATGTGAGAACAAATGTCAGTATATAACTTAGCATATGTCCCTTTACTATTTTACTCCTCTCACCCACTCAGTTTTATAGGAATTAGGATATGCCTTTATTTTTTTCCTTTAGAAAGTCATGTCCCTGATATAATATTGTCTACTGATATAAAATAAACAGTTTATTTAAGATGCATTCAATTAGCTCTTTGTTACAGTCCAACCCTGGGCTTGATACCCGGGTCATGCAGATAAAGAATACAAACAATTATCCTTTAAGTGGCTCAAGGTCTAGTAAAGAAAGACATACATTTACAGGAAAGAAGTACAGTATGCATATATGTAATATGTAGAGGTAAAATAGAAGAGGTTGAGATCAAATCTTCTGAGTGGAAGGCAAAGCAGGACTTGAAAATGTACAGTCTAGCCGAGACCGGTTTGGCTCAATGGATAGAGCGTCGGCTTGGGGACTGAAGGGCCTGGGTTCGATTCTGGTCAAGGGCATGTACCTTGGTTGGGGGCATATCCCCAGTAGGGGGTGTGCAAGAGGCAGCTGATCGATGACTCTCTCTCATCGATGTTTCTAACTCTCTATCTCTCTCCCTTCCTCTCTGTACAAAATCAATAAAATATATTTTTTTAAAAAAAGAAAATGTACAGTCTAATTTCTTGAAAGTCTGCAGCACTTGACATTGTGGATCTCTATCACAGAAACTTTCTTTTAACTTCTGGATACCACATTGACCTGGTTCTTAGCTAATCTTTATTGGTCCTCTTTATTCTCCTTTTCTCCTGCTATCTCTGATCTTTAAATGCTTCTGTTGCCTAGTGTAATGGACTGAAAGTTTGTGTCCTCCCAAAAATTTACATGTTGAAATTATACTACCCACAATGAGCAGGTGAGGTCTGTCTTTGGAAGGTGGTAAGTTCATGAGGGTGGAGCCCTCATGAATGAGATTGGTGCCCTTATAAAAGAGCTCTCTTGCTTATATGAAGATAATGTGCAGTGGACAGTCTGCAGCCTGGAAGAAGGCCCTCACCAGAATATGACTATTCTAGCACACTGGTCTCAGACTTCCAGCCTCCAGAACTGTGAGAACTAAATTTCTGTTGTGTGTAAGTCACCTGGTCTATGGTACCTACAGAAATGTCCTTGGAAGGTTCAGCCAGTCCTATTGCCCATAATACCAGATTCATTATCTCCTTCCTTAGCTTCTTCATGGGTGTGGTATATATATCTAATTGTCTGCAATATGCCTTATGCATTCACTCATGTATCTGTCTGAAATTATGTATCGATATCTTAATATAGTGGTGAACAAAAGCAGATGTAATCATTGTCACATGGATATAGCTAAAGCTTCTAAATCTCAGCATACTCAAACCTGAACAAGTGCATTTTTTTCTCCTAAAGCAGGGGTGGGCAACAGTTTTTCTACCAAGGGCCATTTGGATATTTATAACATCATTTGCTTGCGAGCCAGTCACAATTATGAACTTAAAAATTAGCCTGTTATATTTAGTCAAACATTTAATTAACTCACCCCTAATGCCTTGGCAGGGCCAGACCAAATGATTTCATGTTCCCCACCCCTGTCCTAAAGGAATAATAACAGTTAACATTTATAGAGTAGCTATTGAACAGCATTGTTTTGATAATTTTATATTCATGAATTTATTTAATCTCATAGCAAACCTCTGAGACAGGTACTATTTTATCTTTTTTTAAACAAATAGATTTTTATTGATTTTTTTTTACAGAGAGGAAGGAAGAGGGATAGAGAGCCAGAAACATCGATGAGAGAGAAACATGGATCAGCTGCCTCCTGCATGCCCCCCACTGGGGATGTGCCTGCAACCAAGGCACATGCCCTTGACCAGAATCAAACCCCAGACCCTCAGTCCTCAGGCTGACACTCTATCCACTGAGCCAAACTGGTTTTGGCTATTTTATCTTTTTTAAAGATGAGGAAACTGAGACAAACATACACACACACACACACACACACACACACACACACACACACACGCGCACACACGCACACACACACACATTAAATGTCTTTTACAGGTTCTCACAAAAAATAATTGGCAAAGTTTGGGTGTAACTCAAGGTGCTCTCTTTCCAAAGTCTGAGTTTTATCTTCTACCTTATACCTCTTTTGGAACTTCATCCAGTATTTTCTTTCTCAGAGACACCACAGTCTGTCCTCTTATTCTTGAACTCTCCCTTTTACTTGCCATTACCCCTACCTTTTCTCTTTCATTTTCCTCTCTCCTCCCCTCTCTTCTTATTCTTGCTTCTCTTTTTCCTCCTCCTTTTCCTCTTTTTTCTCCATCCTTCCTTCTCTCTCTCCCTCTCTCTCTCTCTCTCTCTCTCTCTCTCTCTCTCTCTCTCTCTCTCTCTTTCTCTCTCTCTCAATCTCTCTCTCCTCCCCACATGTTACCCAAGCAATCAATCACAAAGTCCTATAAATTTGACCTCTTTTAATAATTTGTATTGTCATATTGCCCAGCCTCTATATTTATACTACTTGTGCCACTTAAGCAGCCCTCTTCACCTTTTATTTGGAACACTGCGACTGCTTCTCCACAGAGATTTCAACTTTAAGCATTTCTTATTTTCAATTCAAATGTTATAAAGCTGTCATCATAATTTATCTCTTGCCTTTCATTCATATTTTATCATTCCTTTGCTTAAAAGCCTTTATTTCCCCTTTCTCTAAAACATCAGGACATAGAGGGAGCCCTCTATGACCTGGTTTCTAACTTTTCCCCTAACATCATTTTCTTTCAGCTCCATTCTCCTAGGTTATTTACCAGAAATTATTGTAATTCCCCAGGTGTGTCATGTGTTTTCTGATCTTCACACTTTGCCCATGCTCTCCTCTCTGCCAGGAATCCTTTCTCCAACTCCATCTAGTTCATTTCTGCCCCTATATTCAAAAGTCAGTTGAGGTCAATGGGGGAAAAGGAGACATATGTAATACTTTAAACAATAAAGAATTTAAATTTAAATTGAAAAGGTTGCTGAAACCGGTTTGGCTCAGTAGATAGACCATCAGCCTGCGGACTGAAAAGTCCCAGGTTTGATTCCGGTCAAGGGCATGTACCTTGGTTGTGGGCACATCCCCAGTAGGGGTTGTGCAAGAGGCAGCTGATCAGTGATTCTCTCTCATCAATGTTTCTATCATTCTCTCTTCCTCTCTGTAAAAAAATCAATAAAAAATCACCCCATGCTTTCCTCATCCCTGCACTTATTACTATGTCACATAATTGTCTGCAGACTTGTTGTAGATGCTCCTGAAGATCATAGGTGTGTTATTTTTCATACTCAACATCCCTACCTCATATTGTTTATTACATAGAATTAATTAATCTCTGTGATTATTTAAGTAATGTCCATATCCATACTGGAATGTGAAGGCTATCCATGATGGCAAGATTTATGTCTATTTTTGTACCACACTGTTCCTAGTACCTAATGCAGTGTTTGGCATAGAATATATGGAAGACATAATGAAAGCTTCACTTGCAGACAACTTTCTGCCAAGCAGAATATTGAGCACTAGGAACCGAGAGAAAACAGAGGTCATCATCCCTGCCTTGTGGCAATTTAATGCCAGGGACATTAAACTAGAGCAAATGTCTAAGTTGTAAATCATCACAAGCAAACTGCTGTGGTTCATTCAGTTCACACACTCTTAATTATAAGTGAGAGGACAGGTGCATACAAAATAAAGGTGATACTTGTATGATGTTAGAAAATAGATATTGAAGGAACTGAGTCTTTGGATGACACTTATTAACACATCTTTGGGTGAGAGGATAGGTGAATATAAAGCAAAGGTGATACTTATATGATGTTAGAGAAGAGATATTGAAGGAGCTGAGTCATTGAATGACACTTATTAACACATCCTGAGCACTTAAGAATAAAGGAGAGTGAAAAATTTTAAAGGTTAACAAAATAAAATGGCCACTGCACCCACAGTCTGTTAATGTCAAGCAGGGGAGGAAGAAAATACAATGAATGTATCTTCTTTCCACTTTTTCCCCACATTCTCTGGTAGCCATTGTAGGCAAGAGAAGTAAGGTCTTCAAACTTGGCCCTATATCACATGACATTCTAAGATACATCTACACTAATAAAAGATAAATATGCAAATTGGCTGTACCTTCACAATGCCTGCCATCCAATCAGGAGTGGGTATGCAAATTAACCCAACAAAGATGGGGGGTTAATTTGCATATGCAGGCACCAAGTGGCTGAGGGCATGCAGGTCTCCTGCACTGCCCCAGCCACTCAGGGCCTCTGGGCAGTATGGGAATGCAGGAGTGGAGAAAGGCAGCTTCGGGGGCTGGAACGGAGAGATATGGCTCCAGGGGCTGGAGTGGAAAGGCCATACTGGCAGACAGGGAAAGGAAAGCCAATTCTTGCATGAATTTTTGTGCATGGGGCCAATATATATATATGTGTGTGTGTGTGTGTGTGTGTGTGTGTGTGTGTGTGTGTGTATGTGTGTGTGTATATATATATATATATATGTGTGTGTGTGTGTGTGTGTGTGTGTGTGTGTGTGTGTGTATACACACTAGAGGCCCAGAGAATGAAATTCATGCTTGGAGGGAGCAGGTGTCCCTAAGCCCAGCCTGCATCCTCTCCAATCTGGGACCCCTAGAGGGATGTCTGACTGCTGGCTCCCAACCACTTGCCTACCTGCCTGATCGATGCCTAACTGCTCCCCTGCCAGTCAGATTGCTCCTAACTTCCCTCCCCTGCTGGTCTGGTCACCCCCAACTGTCCTCCCCTGGCTGCCATCTTTGACCACATGGTGGCAGCCATCTTGTGTGTTGGAGTGATAGTCAATTTGCATATTAACTTTTTATTATATAGGAGATATATGTATTTAGTATATATTAGTGTCCACATTTATAGAGCATTTCAACAGATTTTCTAGCTCCTGCATATTTCCCTTTTATTTTATTCATACATATTTCATATGGTTTCATAAGGTTTCTTTAGCCTCTTTACATAGACTTCTATGACATGAGGACTTGCTGACTCCAGAGTAGCCCTTCAGAAATTGCAGTCCACACAAAATGAGTTCATTGCCTAGGGTTACAAAAGTAGTAAGTAGCAGAGTTGTGATTCAAAGGATTTGAGGATTAGAAATATTTTGTGGAAAATGTCAGGCACACAGTAGACACTAGATATATCCTTGTTATTACCTGAATTAATCCTGCCTGTAGATAAAAGGCTGAATAATATACCCTTTGAGGTCCCCTTCTGTGCTTTGAAATGTGATCTTTTCACAAATAACAAAGGGTATTATAAGGATCATAGTTTATCTTCCTAAGTAGAGCCTATTAATATTATGAAGTATGAGCCATGCATGTCTTGGAATTCTTTTTCTAAATTTTAGTGGAATGTATTTACTACAACATAATGAGTCTGCATAATTTTTACTTTTCTTTCTGATTTAATTAGCCTCAGTATTTTCTATTCTTTGTTTTGACTGGTGCCCTCTCAATCTCTGCAGCTTTTTATTATGAATACTTAGTAAAAGACAATACATATTCATATGGCTATCAAGCTTGGACTCAATAGATTAGAGCATATTTTCCTTTTAGTGTGCATAATAATTAAAAGATGATAACTTTTAAAATATATATATTTATTGATTTCAGAGAGGAAGGGAGAGGTAGAGATAGAAACAACAATGATGAGAGAGAATCATTGTTTGGCTCCCTCCTGCATGCCCCCGACAGGGGATTGAGCCCACAACCTTGGCATGTGCCCTGAACAGGAATGGAACCATGACCTCTTGGTTCATAGGTCAATGCTCAACCACTAAGCCATGTCAGTCCAGCTAGATTATAAATTGTTAAATATTGTATTTAGGTGCTTGAATTCCATATGTAAGAGTGGGAATTGTGCAGATCTTTAAAAATTGTTCTTCCCCCTCATGATACCTGACCACAATCATTAGTGATTTTTGTTGCTGTCATTTTAATTGCAATCTACCTTCTGAGTCTGGAGACTCACAATTTGTATTTATTCTATTCTTATGATTTAGTCCAAGGGCTGACACATTAGGGAACATTGGCCAAGTATGGCTTGCTACCTGTTTTACTAAATACAGTTGCTTATTTAACCACATCGACATCCATTATTTCCATATTTTTCTATGGCTTCTTTTGTGCTACACTGATAGAATTGAAGAGTTTGACAGGGACATTATAACTCACACTTACCATCTTTATTATCTTGATCTTTACAGAAAAGTTTATTGACCTTTGACTTAGCCCATTCTATGTTTCATATAATTCTATAGAATATAATCTTGTGTGAAATTAGAGAATTAAACATTTACCATTCTTATAATAGTGTTAATATTTTTACCACTTCAAGTAATCACTGCTCAAAATACATAACATTCTTTTTTTAATATATTTTATTGATTTTACACGGAAAGGAATTGAGAGGGACAGAGAGTTAGAAAAGTCGATGAGAGAGAAACATCGACCAGCTGCCTCTTGCACACCCCCCACTGGGGATGTGCCCGCAACCAAGGTACATGCCCTTGACCGGAATCGAACCCGGGACCTTTCAGGCCGCAGGCCGACGCTCTATCCACTGAGCCAACCCGGTCCCGGGAAAATACATAACATTCTTATTGACATTCTGAAACTTCTCTTTTCAGAAATTTTAATGAGGAAAATGCCCAATGCCTACCTAGAAAGTCTTGCAGCTGGATATTTCTGCAATGATTGCTTATTTTTTATTACATCATCACATTTATAAATTCACAAACTTTTCTTGAAAGAAACCAAAGTTTCTTGACCATAGGTAAATTATAGAAAACTGGACTTCACTACTACTCTATTCTTTCCAATTTCTGCTGGCTTTACTTTACTTTAAAATGTTGTACATATTTTAACAAAAAGATTCAGAAAGCAATTGCAGATCAATGAGAGAACATTTCAAACTTGGATTACATTTGATAAATACAGTCCACTACTGACTTCAAAATAATTTAGAATTTTCTAGATTAATAAAAGGACTCTTAGAAAATGTAAAGAATTACTAAAGAATAGTTGTTTTAATAGAAGTTAACAGTTATGAGCATATGACATGTCATATCCATAATTAACCGGTATTTTCTTAAGTTCAGGTTTCCTATTACTTGAGGTCCTGCTTCTTGCTTTAACTCTATAATGAAAATATTTTCTTTATACCGAGCCATACAAAGGCATAAATCTATAATACATTCTCATTTTAAAAAGAGCCAGGATAAGAGTTATATGTTGCTCTCAGTGTAAGTATATAATTCATAGTAATATTACATATAAAGGAAGCTACATCTTGTTGAAGTTCCATATTCTAACTGGGATAATTATATCCACACTTATCTAAATTTCCTTCTGCTGCCTTCAATTGAAACGTTATCATATCAAGTTACATGAAAATTCACAATTCCTTAGGATAAATGTTTTAAAACCAACCAAATAGAGGTATTATTTATCATTTTTTGTCCATTGAAGACAAAAATCCATAATCACTTTGAATAGCTATCTTTATTCCCTCTATTTGGGTGGTAAGAAAAGATGAAGCATAGCAGAGTGCACATTTAATGAAGTCATACTTCATGAAGAGGAAACTTATCAGTGCCTAAAGCAGTTCAGCTGTATATGCATTATTCAAGTGTGCAATATATTTTATCTCTCCTCGTTTCCCCACTCCTACATGGAGGTATGTCAGTCTGTTGCATGCATCCATGCTTTGAGTCCTGTTTTGTAAGTCAATTAGTTTTATTCTTTAGATACCATAATAAGTGAGATCATGTGATATTTGTCTTTCTCAGATTAGCTTACTTCACTTAGCATAATAATCTCTACGGCCATCCATGTTGTCCCAGTGTGTGAGAGATCCCTCTTTTTTACAGCTACATAGTATTCCATTGTGTAAATGTCCCACAGTTCTTTTATCCATTCATCTACTGATGGACACTTGAGCTGTTTCCAGATATTAGCTATTGTAAATTATGTTGCCATGAACATAGCGATGCATATATTCTTTCTGATTGGTGTTTCACAATTCTTAGGTTATATTCCTAGAAATGAGATTTCTGGGTCAAACAGAAGTTTGCTGTTATGTTTCCTATTGTCCCAGAGCTCCCTTAAGCTGTCCTGCTTTAAAATTATTTTTTTTCTATTTGCTGTTTTAATTGGGTGTTTACTTCTATCTTATCTTCCAAATCATAACCCATCTGTTTTGTATAAGGTAAAAATATGTGATAATTTTCTTTTAATATCAAGTCAACATCCCAACACCACTTTTTATTAAAAAAAGGAAATTTTTACCACTTTTTAGTGACCCATTATTAATTATAAGTTGAAGACTTTTATTTTTATTTATAAATTATATCAAAGACATAATATATGATACTTATTAAAATCATTGGAATACATGGACATTTATATTCCCACTATTCAGTTTTTTTTTTAAAAAATAGAACATTAATAGTATATTTGAAAACCTTGTATGACCCTTCTCATTTGCATCCTCTTCATCCAGTCCAGAAGTAACCACTGTCCTAAGTTTGTGCTAAGCATCTTCTTGCTAACTTTGTGGTATGAGCATGTATGTATTACCTATTCCAATATGTATTTTTTTAACCTATTTTAGTTATTTAAATTGAGTTGTATACACTCTTCTAGATCATAATTTTTGCTAAATGTTATTTTAAACATTCTTATTGATGTATTTGGCTGTTTTCACTGCTATACAATATTTCATTGCAAAAATATGCTAGATAGTTATCTATTTTAGGGTAATAATGTTTTATCTATTAATATCGTTATCGTTCCCCTACATATGAATGTGAGCTCCAGAAGGAAGGTATTTTGTCTATTTTTTCACTACAGTATCAACAAGAAAAATCGAGCCCAGTGTTGAAATTTAAATAATATTAAATGTCAAATAATATTAAAATTATTTCTTATATAAAAATTTTAATGTGCAGAAAACAGTTATTTCACAAAAGTCAGTAATTATTTTTAAAAAGTGTTCAAAATCATTTGCTATAAAAAAACACCAATAAAAACCACAACAACATACTTTTCCAAACCAAAAATTTATTTTAAATTGCAAGAAAAAATAATTAGTCAAGATGTGATAAAACCAACTAACACAGAACTGATAGGGGTTTAAATTGGTATTTTATAGGCACCCAAAACACCAGTTATTGAAAAAAAACAACAACCCTGAGTTGAAAGGAGAGGACTGTCCCCTCCTAAGTTCTTGTCAGTCTCTTAGGATAGGTTTTAAACCAAGTGACAGTGGTCAGTAGTGTTGCAGTGAAGTTAATTTATTAAAGAAGTAAAGCAAGTAAATTTATCAAAGAAGCAAGGCAAGCAAATCTATCAAAACACATCTGGCTTAAATCACAGACGGGCTTCTTCTCAGTTAATCTGAGAAGCCTGCCTGGTAGAGGTTTAGCATTTTATATTCTTCTGTCTGCAGTTTTTACTCTGCTGGATAGCTTGGTACAGACTACATCTCAAGGTCTCCCTTTTACTTTTTTTATGGCTGTTCCAGAATTTATGAGAAGCATCTGACAATTTTATCTTGACAAGTCCCAAGACTGCTGGGCTTCCTTGTTTAAAGAGTGAGATTAAAAACTCCACCTTCACACCCAAAATAGCTGACTTATTTGTTTAGTGGGTGAAATAAACACCCTCTTCTAGCCTGATTTCGTTGGTTAGGAAGGAGAAGTATTAACATTTATTCTCAAGTGTCCTTGACTGGGAAAGATAAGATCTTGTGGCAAATTGGTTGTAAGGTGCCCAAAATGTTTGGTCTTGTTTAATTTTCATGCCTCAGTTCCCTTATTCCACTTGCTTAGGAATTTTCTTAGCTTCTTGCTTTCCTGTTACAGTAACAACTTTGGAAAATATTTTGGTATGTCTGATAAAAAAGACATAAAAATATCATAAAACCCCATAATTCCACTTCTAGGTATATGCCCTAGATAAACACTAGTACCAGGTAATAAGTATAAGAAAGCTCATATCAGATCATTTTTAATAGAAAGGCGAACAAAAAACACAATGGAAAAAAAACAACAACAGATTGTATTCATTTATTTACAGACTAGAGTCCTGGTGCATGAAATTCATGCGCTTGGGGTGGGTGTCCCTCAGCCAAGCCTGCACCTCCTCCAATCTGGGGCCCCCTTGGGAGATGTCCAACAATCCAGGACTGCTGGCTGACAACTGCTCTTCTGCCTGCATTCCTGATTGCCCTTAACCACTTCTGCCTACCAGCCTGATTACCCCCTAACCACTCCCCTGACAGCCTGATTGATGCCTAACTGCACCCCTGCCAGTTTGATCACCCCCAACTGCCCTCCCCTGCTGGCCTGGTCACCCCCAACTGTCCTCCCCTGCAGGTCTAGTTTCCCCCAACTGCCCTCCCCTGCTGGCCATCTTGTGGTGGCCATCTTGTGACCACCTGGGGGTGGCCATCTTGTGCAAGGGCATGGTTGTCAATTTGCATATTACCTCTTTATTGTATAAGATTACCTACTACATATCTGATAAGCACTTCAACTATATTAACTCATTATAACCTTGCAAGAATCCTAGGAGGTAAATATATTGTCATCATTTTAAAGGTGGAGAAAATGAGGCACAGAGAAGTTTATGTAAAACAGTTATGATTTTAATCTAGGAAGTCTAACTTAGAGTCCAAATTCTAAAAGATAACTTCCTGAGAGTGACAATTCACATAAGAGTTTCTGAGAGAATTCTAAAGTTAGTTAAGATGGCTTTAACTCTAATGATGTTTAAGCATTGAATGAACCACTTCCAGTACATTTATTTCTCAACTATCCCATTGACATATTCTGATTTATCAAGATATGTTTTTTTTTTTCAATGATCCATACCATCCATTTTTTCTTTATTTAGGCACAACCTGAAGTGAAATTCTCCTGCCAAGTAGGGTAATGGACCGAATTGTCTCTAGAGGGCTATTCTAGCCTGAAGGTTTTGTGATTGAAGTTTTATATCAAGCAGATTCTTTATGCCATCAAAAATGAAAAAAGTATATCTATTAACACTACTGTAATATCCTTCAGGCTATCTCAGTTTAAAAATATCATGAAATAAACTGTGGCTTCTAGCAGAGTAATCAGTTTATGTGTAGTAGCTGAAACAAAGATTTGTTTCAAGACTCATCAAAAGAACAATTTCCCTGAAAGGAAAACAAAATTATTTAACATTTTTGATAGCCACTTATCCTTTCCTGGTTAGACACAAATATATAATGATTATGTATATGTTTGGCTATTACTACTGTTTTTATTAATTACCTTCATTTATATTTAGGGGGCTTATGAAGGTTTCAAAATAATTCCAGCTGTATTAGCTCCCTAAACTTCACATAAACCCAACTAGTTTTTTTTGTTGTTGTTTTTTTTTTTTTTTTTTTCAAATCAGGTATTATATAGTAGATAGGCATGAGCAAAACAGGAACCATAGGCCAGGTACAGAAGGTCACTGGGAGGAAAGTGTCCAGGTGCCTAGCCATGAACAATTACAGTATGGGACCTTGCCCCACAGTGACCTCTATGAGTCTAGCATATTGATAGTCATGTGGTTGACCGCCTTAGAGGAAGAACTAGGGGACCAAAGAATCCAATCTAATAAAAGAGTAATATGTAAATTCACTGTACCTCTGCTACACCAACAAGCCACGCCCATCAGCCAATCAGGAGTGAGTATGAAAATTAATCCGAGCAAGATAGCTGTGGCCAAGGAGCCAGCAGGAGGCTTGGGTTTCCCTGGCAATGGAGGAAGCCAAGCTTCTTGCACACCCTGGCCAACCCAGGCCTCCACTGAAGGCTACAATGTTTCAATTTTAGAACATAAATAAATCCCAACAAAAATGGCTGAGACCACGGGGTGTTTTCCCAGTGATTGAGGAAGCCAAATTCCTGGCCTTCCCTGGCCTCTGCTAAAGGCTACAAAATTTCAATTATAGAAGATAAATAAATCCCAGATACCAGAGTCTCTGCTTGGGTCACACTTTCCAGCCTGCAAACCACCACAGGCCCCTTGCCCAGGCTTCCCCATGCCCCAAGGGAACCCCCACCCTGAGCTTAGACACCCTTCAGGGGAAACCAGCTGGCCCCCACCCATGCACCAAGCCTCTATCATATCTAATAAAAGAGTAAAATGCAAATTGACCATCACTCCAACACACAAGATGGCTGCCCTCATATGGTCAAAAATGGCTGCCCCCATGTGGACACAAGATGGCCACCACAAGATGGCCAGCAGGGGAAGGCAGTTGGGAGGGATCAGGCCTGCAAGGAAGGGCAGTTGCAGGTGACCAGGCTGGCAGTGGAGGGAAGTTGGGGGCAATCAGGCCAGTAGGAAAGGGCAGTTGGAGGGGGACCCAGGCCTGCAGGGGAGAGCATTTGGGAGGGACTAGGCCTGCAGGGGAGGGCAGTTAGGGTTGACCAGGCCTATAGGAGAGGGCAGTTAGGGGCGATTAGGCTGGTAGGGGAGCAGTTAGGCATCAATCAGGCTAGCAGGGGAGTGGTTAGAGGGTGATCAGATTGGCAGGCAGAAGCAGTTATGGGCAATCAGAAAGGCTGGCAGGAGAGCAGTTGGGAGCCAGCAGTCCTGGATTGTGAGCAGAATCCAAGATTGGAGAGGGTGCAGGCTTGGCTGAGGGATACACACCACCATGCACAAATTCCATGCACCAGGCCTCTAGTAAGACTTTCATACAAACCCTTGCATTACCCCTCCCTTAAGCATTTAGCCCTCAAGACAATGAGATTCTGACCAAATCAAATAATCTTAGGAACAAAGCCACAGCATATTTACCACAAGGGTACTTTTTGTGAAACTAGATATAACATCTAGTCCTCACTTGTGTTTCAACTGCAGGTCCAGAAAAGCAGCAAGGTCAGCAGGGCTGACATCAGGACCAGCTGTGATGACTAATTACACCCTGCCCTAGAGCCAACCAATCAGTGGAAACTAGGACCCTTAGGAGACATACCTGAAAATCTAATGAATATTCTATTGAGATCCCCCCCCATGAAAACTCCAGATAAAAGCACTTAAGATAAAGCATCCAGCTTGCTCTCCTTCTCTTTAGCATCTCACACCTTTTCTGACCTCCTTTTTTCCCAGGGTTCTCCCTCTCTCTCTCTCTCTCTCTCTCTCTCTCTCTCTCTCTCTCTCTCTCTCAAGCATGCTCACACCTTTCCTTTTCTCCTCTCTCTGAGTGTGTTCTCGCTTACTTTTTTTTTTTCAAGTTCCAAAGCCCTTCTTTTTGCCTCTGTAATTCTTTTCCTGAGTCCATGCAGCCAAGCTGGTTCACCTTTTCTACATCATTAACTTTCTAAATTAATTTTATCTTATAATTTGAGTTCCTTGACTCCAAATTCTTTTTTTTCCCCAAACTCAAGTACCTAGGTTGCTGAAATGAGGTCTGCTCTAACTCCGCCAATAACACCTGTTGCCATTTCACTGCTTACAGTTATATATTTTTCCATGTTTTTCAGATAAGTATATTGATCTCTTTACCTAGTCCTAGTTACAACAGGAAGAGTCTTATTATTATTATTGAATTTTTATTAAATTGCAAAAAGAGTCCTAGGACCTTTCCTGAAATAAGAAGTTGGGGGGAAAAAATTCACCTTTGGGCTTAAAATGTAAAATACTGTGATTAAATTACAAATCATCAGGTGATGATAGGTGATTTCTACTAGGGAGATATATTTGGCAACTGGTTTCATTTTAATTGCCCATGTCCTGCAGAGCACAGACTTTTCATTCAGAGGGCATGGAAATTGATGGTCAGGGAGGACTCCATTAAAAATTGTGCTTGAAGGACAGATTTGCACTTTGATTATAAGAGAACAAGTAGGTAGTAACAGATAGTGAACACCATGTTTTAGAAGCATCCTGAACGAGAGCAAAAAAAGGAAGTAATAGAAGTACATAAATGGTAAAGGGTTCATAAAATAAAAAGATACATTTTATGTTTTGGGAATAATAATAGATACATGCATTTATACACTGTCATTCAAATTGGCAGAATGTTATAGCATCTATTGTTTGATTTGTTCCTCACAAAACACTATGTAGACAGGAAACGTTTTATGGTCAGACAAGTAGGGTTACAGGTTCTAAAGGTGAATTTCACTTGGCAAGCACCACATAGGTGGTGATTAATGGAGCCAAGACTATCACTCATGCCATCTGTTCAATCTACTATTTTTTTCCACTGTCCATTTTTCCCCTTGAATTTTTACTTTGTAAGTGTCAGTAACATCATCTAGTTCATAATTATTAGTAATTTTTAAAACTACTTTCATATGCAAAAAATACATCATGCATTTCTCTTTTTATGCATTTAGCAAATATTTCTTGAGTATCTATAACCATAATGAGCATTATCCAAAACTCTAGGATATAGTAGCAAAAAATACGAAGTTCTTCCTATATGAACCTTATATTCTAGTGGGGAAGGAGATGTAAAAATGAATGAATAAGACATATTATATGTTTATTTTGAATACTGCAGAGAAACCTAAAGCAAAGTAGTACCATGAATCTGGAGATACTTCGGTGGGAATAGGAAATTGTTCTTTTTTATATGGCTGTCACTGATACAATGATAAATAAGAAAAGACTTTAAATAAATGAAGATTTTTCAAGATAGTATATACAAAGGATCTGAGGGAGTGGGGTAGAAGAATTCCTAAAGTGTTCAAAGAACATCAGTTTGATCTGTATGGTGAGGCAGAGTGACCAAGGGGAAGCATATTTAGAGACAACGGCAGAATGGTATATGAGAGTAAGGGAATTGTAGACCATGCAGTACCTTGCTTATTACAGGAATGACAGTGGTTGTTATTATCAGTGAAGTGTAGAGCCATTGGAGAGTTTTAAACAGAACAGTGACAGGGTCTCACTTAACTTTTTAAATGATTACTCTGCTGTGTTGAGAATAAAGTATAGAGTGACAAAGTGAAAGCAGTTGCGAACCTGAGACTAGATGAGAGATGATGATTTGGACAAGTTCATATCAATGGAAGTATGGAGAAGATATTGACTATTAGCTATATTAATAAGGTAGTAATAACAGGCTTTGCTTACAGTTTGGATGTAAAAGAAAGTGGAACTAAGGGTTACTCAATAATTTTGTCCTGAGTAGCTAGAAGGATGGAGTCACCATTAAAATGAGATTATGGAAAACCAGTTGTATGGGATACAATGCAGAATAGGAATTCAATTTGAAAAAGTTGGTTTTGACACCAGGAAGATCTGTTTGTTCCAATTATCTACTTTTGGGCAACAAATGAATCCATCACTTAGTGGCTTAGAACAACTACAACCATGTTTATTTTGTTCAAAAGCCTGCTATTTCTTATTGTTTGATAGGAACAGCTCAACTTCATTCCACTGTTAATTGAGTTGCCTCAAAATTAAGAGCTGGAATGATCTAAAACTTTTTACTCATATACCCGATACTTTATATTAGTGGTTATGATTTGCTCTTTATGACCTAGCATTGGAAGTTACACAGTTTCAGTTAGGCCACATTTTATCATGGAGGCAACCACAAAGACCTATTCAGATTCAAACAGAGAAGAAATAGACAGGACCTCTGAATAGGGCAGTGGCATGCTTCTGTAAGAGCATATGAGATTTGAAATACCCCTCCTGGCTCCACTCCAGGCCAGCTTAAGCCTCTGCCACCCCACCCCCAGCTGCTTGGCACCAAGGCCTGTACACCAGGGTGGCCAGGGGTGTTCTGGGACCCCAGCCGCTCAGGGCCTACCTGGGGGCCTAGAGTTCAGAGCAGCCTGGGTCCCAAGGATGTTCCCAGGCCATTGGGCCCTTCTAATGTAAATTAAGCCTCCATTCTTGTCAGGTTAATTTGCTTACTCACTCCTGATTGGGTGGTGGGTGTCATGGATGTATAATTAATCTGCATCTTTCTCTTTTATTAGTGTAGATAAATTTTGTAACATTTTAGAAAAAACACACAAAAAATTACCAAGAGAATGCTGCAGTCAACTTCCATCTGATAGACCCTGGGAACTGAGAGATGGAAGTACAGTCACCATCAGGCACCACCATTGGCCATGTGTTGTAGACCTGACATCCCTTCCTCCCCAAATTCTCCATTCAAGATGCCAGAGTCCGGCTCAGGAGAATGGAGAGAAGGGAGAATTCCATAAGTTGGGCGATGCCAAGTTATTTCTGAGTGACTGCCTGCTGTGTGACAGTTCTGTGACAACAGAGGAAGGAGTCCAGGTTTCTCAGCAGAACACCAAGGACTTCTTCCATGTTCTAAACATTAATAAGAAAGAACCTTAAATGAGAAGGAAGAGAGCAGTTGGCCCACAACTACACAGAAAGATAAGGCTCATGGCGAGCAAGCACAATGGTGGTGGCGGGAGCCGCTCCTGCCTCCATGGCAGCACTAAAGAGCAGTGAGTCCACTGGTAATGAGCAGCAAGCAGGCAGTTAGGAGCGAGTGGTCCCAGACTATGAGATTGTGCAGGCTGCGCTGAGGGACACTCCCCACCCCACAGTGCATGAATTTCGTTCACTGGGCCTCTACTATTATATATAATACACACTAGACAATATTCTAAGCAGTTGAAATATTTCAATAAATTTGACCCTCACAATAGCCCTATGATATTGGACTATTATATGCACTTTGCTGCATGTGAGAAAACTGATAGATAGATGAAATAACTTATCTAAGGTCACACAACAAGAAACAAGTGTTTGCATCCACTGTACTATATAGATTTCCTTGTTTTGCTTTTGGATATTTTATTAATGGTTGATTTGTGCAAATCCCAATGAATAAAATGGAGTGAATTATATGATTGTATCTGCAGCAAATACAGAATTAAAACTATCCTTGACTATGAATATAAGAAACAAAATTTATATTATATCACATAAGGGCAACTACTGGTTAATAATTAAAATAGTTTGCATTTATAATGTTGAAGTTATAATTTTTCTCATGTATATTATTTCATTTATTCTTCATAAACACATGTGAAAGTATATTACACTTATTTTAAAAATGTGTAGCTGAGGCCCAGAGAATCTGAGAGATTTTTCTTTAAGGTCAAACAATAGATGAAATTGGCCTCTCCACAAATTGAGTAGATGTTGATTATGAAATTTAGTTTCTCAATGGAAATTTTTTTCTACTATTTCTTTAAAAAATATTTTTATTGATTTCAGAGAGGAAGGGAGAGGGAGAGAGATATAGAAATATCAATGATGATAGAGAATCATTGATTGGCTGCCTCCTGTATACTCCCTGCTGGGGATCGAGCCCACAATACAGGCATGTGCCCTTGATGGGAATTAAACCCCAGACCCTTCAGTCCATAGGACGACCCTCTATCCACTAAGTAAACCTGCTAGGACTCTACTATTTCTTAAAGAGTCTTCTTCTCCTGACCTCATAGTGATAACTATAGCCCCAAATTGGTGTGTGTTTTGATGGGGAATAAATTACTAGATTACTATAAATGTCCATGCCTGTAGTTCTATGATTTTCTGCATTCTGAAACCATGACCTGATTGAACACATTAATAGATAATATGAATTATATTTTTCAGAAGCTCAATTAACCTTGGGATTATTGTAGAGGAAATTTTATTAACAATGCATCTGTCTGATTATTGTCAAAGATAGGGCAACAAACGTAGCACAGACTATGATGTTTGAGGATTTATGTTAATCAGAGTAATAAACATAGCAGGTTTAACAATATATGTCTTAACATAATTATCTTTACCTCACTATAAGTCCAAGGTTGTTTCTAGTGGGCAGTTCTTCTTCTTGTAATAACTCATAGCTCTACCATATCAGTCACCAATTATAGTCACAAGGAGAGAGAGGAGGTGGCAAACAAGAGTGTGGAAGATTGAAAAGAGGATTTTAGAGCCAGAAATATCAATGGTACTACACATATTTTATTACCAAAGCTCAGTCACATTAGAGCAAGGGAGGAGGGGGGAGGACATTCTGATTCTTGATAGTTTGTCTTCCTGTGTTGTAAAGAAGAAAATAAAAATTTGTTGAAGCACATAGCATTATCTACCACAGAAGAGGCATATCAAGGGTTCTACATGCCCTAAATATATGCCCTTTCAGTCCCTCCTACATGATGACAAATTCCCATTTTTAGAGTTAAACATGCTTGAACAAAAGAGAATATGTTTATGTGTCATGTGCATGGTTGAAACTATCTTGGCTACCTCTATCATCATTTTGGCTTAGTAGAGAAAAATCAGCTGTAGAGCATTTATTTCATTTAATGAAAGCTCCCTAAAATTATGATTGCTGTGGTCTTCTTCCATCATCTTCGTCTTCAACAGCTTAGTGCATATATTAAGATATATTATTTTATAATCCATGAATTTCACAGACTTGATGTTATTTATAGTAAGTTTCACAATTATATTCTGACTAGAGGCCTGGCACATGAAATTTGTGCACGGGGTCGGGGGAGGTTTGTCCCTCAGCTCAGCCTGCACCCTCTCTAATCTGGGACCCTTTGAAAAATGTCTGACTGCCCATTTAGGCATGATCCCACTGGCATCGGGCCTAAATGGGCAGTTGGACAACCCTTTCACAACCCAGGACTGCTGGCTCCCAACTGCTCACCTGCCTGCCTTCCTGAATGCCCCTAAACACTTCTGCCCACCAGCCTGATCAACCCTAACCACTCTCATACCAGCCTGATTGATGTCTAACTGCTCCCTTGCCATTCTATTTGCCCCCAACTATCCTCCTCTGCTGTCCTGGTCACCCCTAACTGCTCTCCACTGCAGAGTTGATTGCCTTCAACTGCCCTCCCTTGCAGGCCTTGACACTCTCATAATCGGTGCCTCCCAATTGCCCTCCCCTACTTGTCTGATCACCCACAACTACCCTCCCTTGTAGGCCTGGTGCCTCCCAACTGCCCTCCCCTGCTGGCCATCTTGTGTCCACATAGGGGCAGCCATCTTTGACCACATAGGGGCAGTCATATTGTGTGTTGGAGCGATGGTCAATCTGCATATTACTCTTTTATCACTGTGTTTCCCCGAAAATAAGACATCCTCTGAAAATAAGACCTACTTACAGGTTTCCTTCTGAGTGAAATATAAGGCATCCCCCAGAAAATAAGACCCCCCTAGGCTAAACATGAGAGATTTGGTCCACTGACTCTGAAAGAAATGGAGTCACAGGAAATTCACCAGGAAATTCAGGAATTGGATTGTTATGATGATGTTCCAGAAGATGATGACATGATTGTCATTAAATAAATGAGTAAATTCTTGATACTGTAGGATTTATAGTTTGTCTGGTTTGTGTTGACAACTACTGTAATACCATACCATATACAGGTAATAAATTTCCTTTATTTTCATTTAGCAATAAATGTGTACCATATTCTTCTTCATGGAAAAATAAGACATCCCCTGAAAATAAGACCTAGCGCATCTTTGGGAGCAAAAATTAATATAAGACACTGTCTTATTTTTGGGGAAACAAGGTAGATAGGATAGTGGCCTGGTGCATGGGTGGGGGCCACCTGGTTTGCCCTGAAGGGTGTCCTGGATCAGGGTGGGGGTTCCCTTGGGGCATGGGACAGCCTGAGCAAAGGGCCTGTGGTGGTTTGCAGGCCAGCCATGCTCCACAGCGACCCAAGCGGAGGCCCTGGTATCTGGGATATATTTATCTTCTATAATAGAAACTTTGTAGTGTGGAGTGGAGCCAAGCCTCCTGCTCGCTCAGTGGCAGCAGCCATTTCTGTTTTTATTTGTTTACCTTCTATAATTGAAACTTTGTAGCCTTGAGTGGAGACTTAGGCCGGCAAGGACAGACAGAAAGCTTGGCTTCCTCCATTGCTGGGGAAATGCCTCTCTCCTGCTCTCTGTGGCTATAGCCATCTTGGTTGGGTCTATTTGCATACTTGCTCTGATTGGCTGGTGGGCATAGCTTGTGGGCATGGCTTGTGGAGCAGAGTGATGGTTAATTTGCATATTACACTCTTATTAGGTAGGACAATGGGGCTGGAAGCATTTCTCTAATTTAAAAAAAAAACAAAAAAAAAAAAAACTGAAGTTCTGAGAGGTTAAGACATCTTACCTAATTTGCCCCAACTAGGAGGGAGACACACTGAAATTAACCTAAGTCTCAGATATTGGGAATTTAGTGTGGTGCCCTTTCCATCATGGTAATTTACTTCTCACATTTAACAGCACATGTATAGAGAGTTTTATGGGAGGGCTAGAAGAAGGAACTCTAGAATATAAGTATTTAAATAGATATTTTTTTCAGTCTGAGCTTCATCAAACTGACAAAAATACTTGTCAGTCAATAAGTATTTATTGAACACCTACAAAGGGAATTACACTGCTATGCAATGCCTTTGGAATGAATTTATAATTTGTTAAGTATTTGAAAATTCACTTTCACAAGGTAAAAAACTTCTGCCATCCATGAGAGCAGAATATTTATCTGAATACAACAGCTTTTTGAATAATTTCAATACAGCAAAATTTTACTTTGTTGAAAAGTCAGGCAGGTTTTTCATTCGGCCTGACCTGAAGACAGTGACAATAGAAAAAATGAAATCAATTAATACATTGGGAGGAAATTTATTCCACTGTCCACACAAATAATCATTACACTTACACTAGGCTGAGATAAAAAGAAGAAGTCATGTTGTGGCCAGGGGCACATACCCAGGTTGTGGGTTCAGTCTCTGGTTGGGGTACATGCAAAAGGCAGCTGATCTGGGTTTCTCTCTACATCACTCCTTCTTTCTTTCTCCCTCTCCTTTTCACTCTCTATAAAATCAATACTTTAAAAAAAAAGTAATGCTGTAAACAAATAGATGAAAACAGCTAGAAGCTGACAACCTTGCCTGACTAGAATACTTCTGGGCTGCCAGGTATTGGCAATGCCAATAGAATGGCAGATCACAAGGTGCACATGTCTTGAAGGCAAAAATAAATTGCCTACTATTTCCCTTTATGTCCAGGTCTTGAATCTTAGATTACTTTCTCTGCATTACACTGTAGAACTCTAAAACAACCTCTGATAGGAAATATCAGCAGTCTACAGACACTCAGGAAAAAAAAAAAAAAAAGAAGTAACAAATATAATACTTATAAACTTTCACTCTCAGAAGGAAGGTGTGTCAGCCATAGAATCAAATAATATAAGCTGCATTAATTAAACAACTGCAATGTGCCAGGCATTTGCTAATCATGTTTCATGAATAAGTTTAATGGATCTTTGTGTTACAACTATTGATTAAAGTAAGCTCTTTATCACCCCATTTTGATATATTTTTATTGGTTTCAGAGAGGAAGGGAGAAGGAGAGAGAGACAGAAACATCAATGATGAGAGAGAAACATTGATTGGCTGCCTCCTGCACTCCCCTTACTGGGGATTGAGCCTACAAACCAGGCATGTGCTCTAACTGGAATCAAATCCGGAACCCTTCAGTCCATAGGTCAATGCTCTTCCACTGAGTGAAACTGGCTATGGCTATAACTCACTCCCATTTTGCAGATAAGGCAGCCAAGGTTTAGAATGATGAAATGACGACTTTTCCAAGGTCACAATGATAGTAAATTATGAAGTCACAATCAATATTCAGATACATGTGAATCAGATTTCAGAACTTGAACCAGAACTCAAGTAGTTTGCCATCAGCTGCTCATCAGAATCACCTATGGAGCTTGAAAATACAAAGGCCTCTGTTCTGCCTCATGTGTACTGGATCTGAATTCTAAGGATGGAGTCTGGTCACCTTACTGTTGGTGGATACCTGGAGAGAGAAGCATAGTACAGCCTGGGTTTCGGTCGAGCCTTCAGTCATTGTGGATGTTACGAAACTGGCTGTATATGTGTGTGTGTGTGTATATATATATATATATATATATATATATATATATATATATGCATGGGGGTCACTAAGCCTAGCCTGAACCCTCTCCAATCTGGGACCCCTCAGGGGATGTCTGACTGTGGAATGGGTCCTAAACCAGCAGTTGGACATCCCTCTCGCAATCTGGGACCACTGGCTCCTAAGTGCTTGCCTGTCTGCCAGTGTGATTGCCACCTAACCACTCCCCTGCCTGTCTGATGGCCCCCAATTGCCCACCTCTGCCTGTCTGATGGCCCCTGGCTGCCCTCTCCTGCAGGCCTGATGGCCCCCAACTGCCCTCCCCTGCTGGCCCAATGGTTCCCAACTGCCCTCCTCTGCCTACCTGATCGCCCCTAACTGCCTATGCTTCAGCCCCCACCTCCATGGGTTTGTCCAAAAGGAAATCGGATATCCAGAAGATGTCTGGTCACCCGGTCTTATTAGCATATTGCCCATCTATTAATATAGATGGTTACTGAGCAGTGCTTTCTGGGGAACGTGGGGAAGCAGCCTTATGACTCAGCGACTAGGACTCAACAGGAAGCTGGGGAGTCCAGTCTCACTCAGCATGGGAATATGGGCAAGACCTGGACTGTATTTATATCTGAGGAGACTCTCTCCTTCAGGCACTACATTCTCAGTGACCTCCTACACACACCCCAACATAGGCTCAAATCCGCAGCCTTCAATGTATGGGACGAAGCTCCAACCAACAAAGCCACATGGCCAGGGCAGTTATTCTTGGCTTTTATTTTATTTTACTTTTTTTTAAAAAAATTTTTTACTCTTTTTATTAAATCTTTATTGTTGAAAGGTTTATATAGGTCCCCTTTACCCCCATTAACCTTTTCCAGCCTACAACCCACCCTAGGCCCTCACCACCCCCTTATCTGTGTCCATGGATGATGCATATATGTACACAGATCATTGGTTGATCTCTTCCCACCCACCCTCCCCCACGTTCCCTCTGAGTTTCCACAGTCTGTTCATGTGTTTGTGTCTCTGGATCTATTTTTGTTCATCAGTGTATTTGGCTCATTAGGTGTTAAAAGTGCTCTGGTTGTGATCACTGGGTTTTCTAAAGATGTAGTCATATCATATACAAATCTTTTTTCTTTTTCCAAATGTACTTGTGGATACATTGCGAATATAGATAACAGAAATAGAAGTCTGTGAATAAGTTGGGAATAGGATGCTTTTTCTTTCGTGATGTTGTGTACATAATCCTGTGCTCCCTTCGTGTTGAGAACACTGACTACTTTGGTTGCAGGGAGACGCTAATTGGCAACTCTTCCACACAGAGCCACAGCCTCCCTCTCCATCAGCTGCAGCTCCCAGGATAGACACACGCCCCCCTCAGCAGAGGTAGGGGAACTTGGCCTCCTCCCACAGGCTTGCTCTCTGTCATCACCTGTTGGGGGCCCACCTTCTGCATATAACCCTTTTGTTCCTACTCCCAGGCCTTTCCATGCACTTCCTCTCACCTAGCCTTCTCCCTCCTCCCGTCATGTCCGGAGCCCCATGTGCTGTCCCTGCGAGGTCTGTGACACTCCTTACCAGACCATTTCATCTTATTATTCCATGATATCCAGTGTTTCTTCTGCCTCTTTAACTTGGTTTAAATCAGAACAGAAATGGCTCTATCTTCTATACCATTAAGTATTCTTTCCACCCTTAAGTTAATGTTGTGCCCTTAGTATGTGGCTATGAGATGTCTGTGACTGAGCTGAGAGAAGCCTTTCATGTTTCTCTTTCCTTTTCTTTCATCCCAGGATAACTGAGCTCTGCAGTTCGTGTGGGACCAAGGGCCCTGGGAATACAATGCTGAGCCCTCTGAACTCATTTTATTCTTCATTGTATCATTTGATTCCTAGGGTTGAATTAAACACAAAAACAGAAGAAAATATACCCTTAGATATACAATCTGAGTTATTACTCAGAGATTTCCATGGGAGTTGACATTGAGACATGAGATACATGTGTTTATTGGTCAGTTTCCCCAACTATGGAATGAAGGTTGAACCTACCCCTTGGATCCTTTGTAGGTTGGATATGATGCATCCAGAGGGATTAACTGGCGGCTCAGAGAGTAAGATTGGAAGTCAACAGACACTTGTTTCCTTTACCCGGACAGAGTTAGAAAAACACAACTCTTTTTATCACAACACCAGGAAGGGCTGTGCCTGTGGGAGGAGGTGCAGGGAACCAGGGCTTCCCCCTTGTTCCTGTCCAGCCCTTCCTCCTTCCATTCCTGCACTGGCCCAGCCACCATCTTGGAACCACTCAACTCAGGCTCTGGCCCCGCCCATTTCACTGGGAGGACCCATATGCAGTTTCTTGCAGACAAGAACGCAGCTGTGGAGTAGGGAGGTGGCAGTTTTTCCCCCAGGAGGCGCTGAAGTCCTTGTTGAAGTCTTGGCTCCAGAGCCTCTCACAGTGGTGAGTCTGCATCCCGGGAAGCTACACAGTGGAGGCAGCATGTTCCTTTCAGAGGAAACTGAGGATTGATCAGAGCCTACCCCATGGCTCTCCATTGGCCATCCAGTGAAGGGAGCCTACGGGCCAAGGATGGGGGTGTGGGTGTGGGTGGGGGGGACGGGTCATCTGTTTGGTCATGATAGCACCTAGCTCTTTTATATATTAGGATAAGCTCATACCCAGTGTAGCTATTTAGCTTCACCCCTTCTGATTCCATGCTAACCATCCACACTTCTGAATTTGATTTGATTTCTCCCATAGATGTATCTAAAATAAGTCTTGCCCTAGCTGGTTTAGCTCAGTGAACAGAGTGTTGGCCTGAGGACTGAAGAGTCCCGAGTATGATTCTTATCCAGGGCACATACCTAGATTGCAGGATCCTCCCTGGCTCAGGCCCTGGTCAGGGTGTGTGCAGGAGGCAACCAATTGATGTATTTCTCTCACATTGATATTTCTCTCTGTCTTTCCCTCTCTCTTCCACTCTCTCAAAAAGCCAATAGAAAAATATCCTTGGGTGAGGATTAAAAAAATAAAATATGTCTTAACTAAAAGACAGGAGAGCTTTGGTCCCTTAATAATGTCATATTACAGGACATTAAAGTTAGCATCCTGGTTTAGACCTCGCTGTCTATGATCTTGGTTAATGTGAGCATAACAATTAGAGAGCACCAATGTGGGTACTAATGAAGATGCTTCCTCTAATAAGAGCCCTGTGCATCACTGCTCCTCAGACGGTTAAAGGTCTATCAAGTGCCTACTTACTAAATGCTAGACTCTGTCAGCTCCCACTATAGGTGTTTTTATTGAAACTTTTTCATTAAAAAGCTACTCATTTGATAAACGTTAGCCAAGTACCTAAACTTAAGGATACACCAAGTGAAGTGGTATGTGGAGGCAGAGAGATGAATGATAAAAAATGATATATGTAAAAATTAGTAGTGCGCATTGTCAAAATCTGAAGTATCTGTGTGGTGTTTTTGTTTGTTTGTTTGTTTTGTTTTGTTTTGTTTTCCTTTTATGAGAGATCTACCTAGTATGGCATTCAAAACTTTGACATTCATTATGTTTTATCTGGCATTCCCTTGCTTTAAAATATCTCAGTGAGCATTGTGCACTGGAATTATGTCTCTATTTGTTTTAATAGGCAGTTTAATGAAGAATGCCAGTACCCACGTCCTCCATTTGTCCTCTACTGAAATCATACCTGGAAAGCTGCAGGAAGCAGTACAAAAGCTAATTTCTAGATAAGTTATCTTAGGACACCATACAAAAATCAGCTGCAGGTTTGGACTGCCAGATTGAATTTTCTAAGCATAATAGCTTAGTTGTAGCAGCAACAAAATAGATATGTGTTCTCTGATGCATTTCTGTCCACTGATACTGGAGATGGGCATTTAAAGAAATGAAGCTTATTATTACCATCCTCCTGCAAGCAGATTTATCATGGGTTGACACATTTCCCTGCCTATCTTAGGCTCAGTTACCAGGATGCTTATGAAATGTCACTAAAAGGACAAGGGAGGTGCTTGAGTAAGATTGAACAAATACTTTCTCAAGTATTAGCTGATACCAAGTTCTAAAAATATGATATAGAGGGTTGTACTGTTTGCTATAAAATGCAGCAGTAAAAAAGAAGGATTTTATCAGGCCAGGGTAGCTGAGCATTGACCTATTAACCAAGAGGTCATGGTTCGGTTCCTGCACATGCCCGGGTTGTGGGTTTGATCCCCAGGGTGTGGTTTGCAGGTGGAAATCAATGATTCTCTCTCATCATTTATGTTTCTATCTCTCTCTCTCCCTTCCTCTCTTAAATCAATAAAAAATATTTTTTTTAAAAAAATAAGGATTTCTTACCCTTTGAGACAGCATGGAGGAACCTGGAGGGTATTATGCTGTGCAAAATAAGCCAGTCAGAGAAAGACAGGTAGCACATGAGCTTACTCATATGTGGGGCCTAATGAACAAAATAAACTGATTAACAAAATAGATCCAGAGACATAGAAGTAGGAATAGACTGTCAAACCTCAGAAGGAATGCGGGGAATGGAATAAGGTGAGAAGAGATAAACCAAAGAACTTGTATACATATGCATAACTTATAGACACAGACAATAAGGTGGTGAAGGCCTTGGGTGGGTAGAAGGGACTGCCTAGAGGGCATCAATGGTCTCAATGTTTCCCCCCTAAAATTCATGTGTTGAAATCTTAATGTCCAATGTAGTGTTTTGAGAATGTGGGACTTTTGGAAAGTTCTTAGGTCATAAGGATAGAGCCTTCATGAATGGGATTGCTGCTCTTATAATGGAGACTCCACAGATGTCTAAAGCCCCCTTCTACCATAGGAGGATAGAGTGAGAAGGCATCTGCTAAGAAATAGAAGGGGACCCTCACCAGAATATAGAACCATAAAAAATAAATTTCTATTGCTTATAAGCTACCAAGTCTGTGCTGTTTTGTTATCGCAGTCCAAATAGACTAAGTAAGACATGAGACTTGAGAAACATTATTTTTAAAATGTCTACAACCCAACATTCTTTCTTTTGTACTTTGAAGTTTTGAATAACATAGATTCATTGCACTGAAAGGGCTCCACTGGTAGCCATTTAGAATGCCAATGGCCAGCAAAATCCTGAATATTTATGTTAGATTGCAGAATATCTCCAAATATTTCTTTCTTAAAAATCTAATGATGAAAGAGAGCTCAGATTTGATGACTGTTCTGTCCCAGTATGCCCTTCAGAAAATGCCAAGTAGGCCTAAATCACATACTGGAGGTGCAGCATGTGGCACTCTAATCACTTACCTATCTGTAATGATGACCAGCACATATCAAGGAACAATTTCTCCTTATAGTCCAGTATAATTGAAATCAAACTCTATTTTGTATGTGATTAGGCCAAAGAGTTCTATACTTTCTGTTGGTTATAAATCATAATAATGTTAGGAGTTGTTTTTCATATGATCTTAAAGTGCAGTTTTTGACTCCCTGTATATTGATAAGTTAAGTCCTTTAGTGAGGAATCTATGACCTAGAATGTATTTGAGAGTCAAAAGCAATATGCTTCACCTGGTTCCCCAGCAACCCATTAAACAAATTTGTGGTGCAAGCTGATATAATTCAGCCCATCATAGAATCAAACTAGACCCTCCTTACAGAGACCTCTTTTTACAAACTTGTATATACTTATATACATGATAAAGGCCATATATATATATATATATATATATATATATATATATATATATATTTTTTTTTTTTTTAAGGTACTTTTAATCTTCAAGGGCAAGTTCAAAATCTAGAACCTCCTGGAGGGATTTAGATTTCCTGTTCAAGTATACACAAATTCCTTCACTCTAAAACACCACTATTGGACTAAAAAATATTAAGAAATACCAGCTGTGCTGGTAGAGGTTCATTTGTTTTAACTTTCTATTACATTCCATAAGCTGTATCTTTAATATAAAAACAAAGTCCTACCATGAACATTATAATATGTAGGCCAAAGAAGCCTGCACAAAATATTATTTGAACCCCATTCTTGGTTGGTTCTAAGCATAACTCATCAGGGTATAGCCAACAATAAGAACTTGACCATTTGCTTCATCTTTTTTTTTCTTTTTTTTACTTTAGAAGAATGTGTATAATGGGTATATATTATCCCTTAATTTCAATTTCTATACAGGAATTCAACAGTAGAGTAGAGGATCCCAAGAATCAAATCAATGATTTAAAATATGAGGAAGCAGGTCAATTTATTTTTATTCTTTTTTTTTTCATTGAGCCTTTATATTTAATTTGGTTAGTTCTCCCTTTAACATTGCAAAAAAAAAATGTAGGCCTCATGGAGATTATTTTATCTTTCTTATGTAATAGAGGTCCTTTGAGAACAAATTAAAATATCCACTCTCATGTAATAATTAAAACTCTAAATTTGATAGAAATTTAAAGCTTGTGTCTCCTTCCATTGTAGTCAGTGAAAGGGATATGTTCCTACCCCATGTTGTTTTTCTATTTCTCTTCCCTGAACTTGTTATTTAAGGTTTATATTCTAAGTAGAGTTTGAGAACAGGGAGGAAGGAGAGGTAATGGAGTAAGAATATGTCTGCATGTTTAATACTGACTGGGTGACCTAAGTCTGAAATTCATTGTACTTGAGCCTACCTTTCTGGTAGATTGAGTCCATGAGTTTTTCAGACATGAGTCATTTCTGAAGATTCTCATCAACAGTTTCCTTGATGAAGGCTGTACCAACAGAGTCCTCAAGATACAGATAGCACACTCAGATCTGGGAAATTTGAGAGTTTATTTTAAAAGGGACTATTTACAAAATTATAGGTGCAGCATAGGCAGACCATAAAGGAAAGTGAAGTAACCTGGGTTTAACTCCCTCCTAGAGGGAGTTACTACCTCTAGGCCTGCGTGGGTGAGAGAGTAGCTACCAGTACCCAGAAAGAGATAGTCATGAAGAGACTCTCAATATAAAAGGAATAGAACGGGATATAACAGGCTCAAGGAAATTTGAGGAAAAGAGCCAGGAAATAAACATTCTGACCCAGTCTTACCCTTCTCTCAGATCTTCTGCTGTGAATCTCCATTAAAAATCTTTACTGGAAGCCAAAGGGTAGGGATCCCTTTGATATAATGTATCAATGTCAGCCTTTCAGGACAAGTAGTAGATGGATAGAGAGAGAATATTGAAGAGCAGGTGAATGGGAGCCAAAACAATGATAGATTAACCCTTGGTTGGGTTTCTCTCTAATGGTTTTCAGCTCCTAAGAATCTTCTAATATTTATAATATCTCTCTGTGAAAGTCTATTACTACTATAGATGTCCCTCTTGACTAGAACTGACAATAATATGGACATGACTCTTCAAGTCTATAAGAAAACTTTTGTGCAGCCTCACAACAAACTCAGGATAACTATAAATAGCTCTATAAAAATGTCTTTATTTTGGCTCACCAATAGGTAGCTAATTTGTCCTCTGCCCCTTAGATCTCTTGTGCGATGAGAATTAGACCATATTATAAGGTACACAAATTAAGACATCCATGGTTATTTTGAAACTCCTTTCCGTAGACTTGAAGTGAGGGGCAAATACTTCTACCATTCAAGCAGAAGCTTGAATAACAATAAAGCCTCAGACTCATTCTTCCAAAGTTTAGTCACCTCATTTGAAAGAGATTATATATTTTATTTATCTTTCTCTAGAAGAAAAGTTCTGGTGAAGATGTGAATTTTCCCCAGTTTGGAATATCTACTTGTTACTGAACAATAGCCAGAGGTAGAAATACTATCATTGTTTCAACCTGAATGATGATATCTTTTGTGACTGGAGTTAGGATACATATTATTAAAAGCCTTATGTGTACCACATAGATACAGAGAGCAGATTCTTAAAGGAACCAGACATAAAAAGACGGTAAAACCTGCTACTTAGACAAACAGTACCTATTACATCTACTATAGTATAAACCCAGAATCTTAGAAATGAACTTCAGAAAAGGTCTAGAAAAATAAAAATTGTAAAAAGAATTTTGAACAGATGACACCTAATATGTAATTCTACTTGATATGGGAGGATTCAACGGCATACAAAAACTGAAATGCATGGTCAAGAACAAGTGTAGTGCATCAAAAACTATAAGAGATGATTTACTAGAGGTCCTAGAAAAAAGGTATTGCTTTAACACCTTAGGCACAAAACCCCTGTGGTTCCCACAATTGCACTTTAAAATAGACTTTGACACTTGAAAAATTGACTCATAACTGAAATGCACCATTCACTTTCTTATAAAACAGTGTTTTTCAAATTTTCATCTTTTTAACCATAACCTGAGGGACAGGTTACAAGAACTACGAATCTTTGGCCTCCTCCTAGATATTCTGATATATTAGATATAAGATGAAATTCAGGAATCAGCATGTTAAATAAGAACAAGGTGATTTTAAGAGATGGCCCATAAACTGAAAAAAAAAAGTGTTTTTTTGTTTGTTTATTTGTTTTGTTTTGTTTTGAATGATTTTCCCTTGGATCAAAAGACACATTTATAGATTTGCAATTGATGTCTACTGCATTTCCCTGATTTTCTTTCTATATGACCTAATGAAGGGATACTTTAATTTTACCAAAAGCCATCCAGCATCTTCTTGAACACCAGTTAAGGGAAACTTACTACTTTTTAAAGAACTATTGGAGGGCTCATATGCAATTATTCAATCTGATTGTACTGTGCTTGTTAAAATTTTCTTTTTTTAGTTTCTTTTCTAGTTTTCACATAAGATATGATTGGGTTTGTGAGTAGATGTATTTTCAGTAAAGATTACTGTGTTCTATCTAAGATTGGCACTTTGTACAGAGTGTAGGCCAGTGTACTCTAGATTCTAACTTCTTTTTCATGTAATATCCATTTGTCAAACTAATGGTTTCAACTATTTGTTGAAATTATTATTTTTCCCCCATTGAATATCCTTGGAACTACTATCTAAATTCAATTGACCATAGATGTATCAGTTTACTCATGGAATCTAATTATATTCCATTGATATGTTTAATCTTTTTTTAAAAAATATATTTTATTGATTTTGTACAGAGAGGAAGGGAGAGAGAGAGCTAGAAACATCGATGAGAGAGAGTCATCGATCAGCTGCCTCTTGCACACCCCCTACTGGAGATATGCCCGCAACCAAGGTACATGCCCTTGACCGGAATCGAACCCGGGTCCTTTCAGTCCCCAAGCCGAGGCTCTATCCATTGAGCCAAAATGGTCTCGGCGATATGTTTAATCTTATGCCAGTATCATACTGTCTTAGAAACTGTAACTCTGTAGTAAGTTTTGAAACAGAAAAGAGTGAATAATCCAACTTCATGCTTTATTTTTTAGGGTCATTTTGGCTACTCTGGGTCCCATGAATTTGCATATGAGTTTTAAGATAAGCTTGTCAATATCTGAAAAATATTTTTATTAGATTTCATTAAATCTATAGATAAATTTGGGGAGTATTTTTATATTATCAATACTGTATTCTGATCCATGAACATGGGATAAATTTTCATCTATTTAGGTATTCTTTAAATTTTTAGCAATATTTTGTGATTTTTTTAGAGTACAAGTTTCAGATCTCATTTTAAAATTTTATTACAAAGTATTTTATTCTTTGGGGTACTTTTGTAAAAATGTGGATTAATTTATTAATTTTACTTATTTTTCCACTGTATTAATTTATTTTTATTTTTTTAAATTTAAGTTCTTTATTGTTTAATGTATTACATAAGTCCCCCTTTTCTCCCATTGACTTCTCCCTGGCCACCCCCCATCCTCAGCAGATGCCCTCAACCCCCCATCTGTGTCCATTGATTATGCTCATATGCATGTATACTAGTCCTTTGATTGATCTCTTACCCCCTCAACCTACCCACCTTCTCTCATAGGATGGACAGTCTATTTGGTGCTTCTATGATTCTGCTTTTGTTCATAGGTTTGTGTTGTTCATTATAGTCCACAAATGAGTGAGATGATATGATATGTATCTTTCCCTGATTGGCTTATTTCCTTAGCACATTGCTCTCCAGTTCCATCTATGCTGTTGAAAATGGTAAGAATTCCTTCTTTTTTATAGCAACATAGTATTCCATTGTATAGATGTACCACAGTTTTCTAATCCACTCATCTGCTGCTGGCACATAGGCTGTTTCCAAATCTTAGCTATTGTAAATTGTATTGCTATGAACATAGGGGTGTATATATCCTTTCTGATTGGTGTTTCTGTTTTTTTGGGATATAGTCCTAGAAGTGGGGTTACTCCGTCAAATGGGAGTTCCATTTTTAATTTTTTGAGAATATGCCATACTGTTTTTCACAGTGGATGTATCAGTCTGCATTCCCAGCCAGCAGTGCAAGAGACTTCCTTTTTTGCCGCATGCTCAACAGTACTGTCCTTTGTTGTACTGCCTGGTACTGGCACAGGAATAGACATATAGACCATTGGAACAGAACAGAGAACCCAAAAATCAACCCAAGCCATTATGCTCAATTAACATTTGACAAGAGAGAAAAGAGCATGCAATGGACTCAAAACAGTCTCTTCAATAAATGGTGTTGGGAAAATTGAACAGATATATGCAAAAAAAATGAAACTAGACCATCAGCTTGCTATGGAGCGACCCTCAAGAGATGATCACCAGAGACAGAGATCAAAACGTATGAGCCTTTAATAAACTGGCAGTGACTGCAGTTGTAGCACTCTACCGTGGTAAAGGCCGAACTGCAGTGCAGACCACAGGTGTTACCGCAAATTTATACACAGAAACTACAAAAGGGAGTTAGGACAGTTACAATGACAACCCAAAGGTTATAAAAGCTATTTTAACCGCTTCTAAGGAACTCAGGGCACAGGTGTAACAAGCATGACCCACTACCTCCCTCCAAATTCTAACCGACCCATTGTTCAATGACCTACTCTACCTCTCTCTATCCTAAGGCATCCTGCCTCTAGGCAACAGAGGAGCTGTGCAATGTTTGCAGCCCAGAACAAACTTACACCATACACAAAAATAAATTCAAAATGGATAAAGGACTTAAACGTAAGGCAGGAAACCATAAAAATCTTAGAAGAAGCTATAGGCAGCAAAATAGCAGACATTTGTTGTAGCAATATCTTTACTGATACAGCTCCCAAGGCAATGGAAACTGTGGACAAAAGGAAGTCACATGCTAACCTGACAAGCTCAGGGGAGGCCTGCATGGCAGTCTTGCAAACTCAGAGACCTAAAGTAACTGCAAAGGATGGTCTGAAACTAACTAAAGTTATATCCTAGGCTGGTATCTTCACTGACAAGGTCAACCTTTATCTTAACTGAGCCTGTCTTTTTACATCTATAATAACATACCCTTTGAAATGTCTGGGTAACTTGTAACTTCCCTTTTTTTGGACCCCTTGTGGGACAACCTAATATTCTGGGCACCAGGGCAGATATCACAAATTCCTTCATTTTCATGTTAATTGTTCCTGCACCCACCTAAGTATGTGTCTATCATTTTACTTTTTTAAAAAATTAATGTTTTTATTGATTAGAGTCCCAGGGGTTTCCCCCTTTTTGCTTTCTCCTGCCTTTCTAGTCTATCACCAATGTATTTCATGTAACCCACCTATGTCCCTTTCCTTTGATTGCAATATATAAATACAGATGTAACCTGCCATTCTCCAGAGCACTATCTCAATTCATTGAGGTTCTGCTTCCCAGCATATGTTGACAGTTTAGCTCAAATAAACTCACAAAAATTCTTTACAGGTTTCAAATTTTTTTTACGTTAATAAAACTAAGAAGAAAATAAATAAATGGGACTATCATTAAAATAAAAAGCTTCAGCACAGCAAAAGAAACCATCAACAAAACAAGAAAGCCTACTGTATTTACCATATTTTTATATCCGATAAGGGTTTAATCTCCAACATTTACAGGGAATTCATACAACTTAACAAAAGGAAGATAAACAATCCAATCAAAAAATGGGCAAAGGATCTAAATAGACACTTTTTGAAAGAGGACATTTAGAAAGCTAATAAATATATGAAAACACCCTCAAAGTCACTAATCCTCCGAGAGATGCAAATCAAAACAATAACGAGGAACCATCTCACACCTGTCAGAATGGCTAATTTTACTTTTGGATTGTTCATTGCCAGTTATAGAAATGTCAATTTTATGTATGAGAGGGCAGGGCGGGGCGAGGATGGGCTCCCAACCCCACCCCACAGGGCGGAGTTGTCCCTGGCACTCACCCAACCAATCAGGGTTAGCCGAGGCAGTGACATCACCACCAACCGGAGTAAAACCCCTGGACTGGGCGAAATTCGCTCTCTCTTCCGCCATGCTGCCGGCATGAGTGGGACAGAGCCCATGCTAGCATGGAAAAGGCTCTTTTGTTTATTGCATCGGACTTGGCTCCCTGGTGGTCCTTGGGGATCACAAAGTCTGGGCGTAACAATGTACATTGAGTTATATCCCATAACTTTGATAAACATGTTCATTAGTTCTAGTAGCTGTCTGTGGATTTCAAATATTTTCTAAATGTAATATTGTGTCATACTAAAATAGAAATGGTTTTACTTCATCCATTCTGTGATATTGTAACTAGATAATCAATGGATCTGGGCTGCCTGTCACTACTTGAGCCAATTACTCAGAGGCAGGGTTGACTCATATGTGAGTATTTATTCCAACACTGCTGGCAATAAGGGAGAGTAGCAGGTAATACACAAAAATCTGCTCTGCTCCCCAGTATAAACCAGCTGCTCATATTGGGTAGATGGACAACAAAGATTACATGGGGAAGTAAGCAAAATGGCAGTGTACAGGTAATGTGGGCTGGATATTTGCAAAGGCCTGCGGGTATGCAAAGACTTGGGGTCTTCAAAGGGCTGGCAATAGGCAAAGGGCTGGATGTTCTGGCTTTTGCAACAAGGTTGTTAATCTTTCCATGATAATAGGGAGCTCCAGGAGGGAGAGGATGGGCTCCAGGTCCCAAGTGTAACTCCCAGCCAGGTTAGAAAGTGCCTTCTTTAATCAGAACAAAACAACCACGGTGAACGGAGTATTATTAATATTTCTTACAATTATAGCTGGTCCCCAATATTCTATTTCTGCCTCTAACAATATAATGAAAATAAATATCTGGCCTTTGTCTCCAGTTTCTGACACAGAATTGCTCAAGTCTGGAATTTCAGGAGTGATAAGAATGTCTTTCATATGTTAATGAGTCAACTGATGGCTGGGGGGACTCTAGATAGCTTTAGGATGAGGGTTGGTTGTCAGAAAGATGGAGGCATGATAAGAAGAATGGAATTTTCAGCCCTACTCCCTGATATCCTGAGAGGACTGAAGATTGCATCAATAACCAATGGTAAGGTGACCAGACATCCCTCTTTTGGCAGGACAGTCCCAATTTTTAACAATTTGCCCGCGTCCCACAGCGTTTTAAAAAAGTCCTGATTTTTGGAAAGAATGCAAGACAAGCTAGGGAACGGCGAGAGAACTTTAAGGGAATATATGGTTTTCGGCGGTCATGTAGCTATTTAGCCAGGATATGAGTTTTATATTATTTTTGTTAATTTTATAATGTTAAACTTTAATAATAACAAATAATTGTTGAGAACTGATTATCGAGAACTGCTTTATCAAAGTTCGCATTGTTGATCAGTTGTTAGAATTCCACCACCACTGTTTGGACTTAATGAACAATGGCATTTTTTGGGATTGGCAACAAGGAAAACATTTTGTAACTGCCTCTCAGATGATACACATCATACTGCGTGCTAGTAAGCTAGTTAAACAAGTGATGTCATTAGAAATCAGCTATTCAGATAATTCAGGTAAATACATAAATTTTCTTGAATTTAGCAGTGTTAACGAAAAAAAGCATTGAAACTTGTAAAGAATTTTTTATGAGTTTATTTGAGCCAAAACTGTTGACTTATGCCGAGAAGCAGAACCTCAACGGATTGAGATAATGCTCCGAAGAATGGAGGGTTACATTTCTCTATTTATACACCAAAATCAAAGGAGGGACATAGGTGGGTTACATGAAATTCATTGGTGATGGAGTAAAGAGGCGGGAGAAAGCAGAGCGGTGGGAAACTCCTGGGATTGGATAAAAAGTAAAATGATGGAGGTGTACTCAGGTGAGTGCAGGAACAATTAACATGATAAAGAAGGAATTTGAGGCATCTGTCCTGGCGCCCACCACATTTGGTTGTTCCCCAGGGGCTCCGGAAAAAGGGAAGTTACAAGTTACCCAGATGTCTCACAGATATGTTATCTTAGAGGCAAAAAAGGCAAACGGGCTCAGTAAAAAGATCAAAGTTGATCTTTGGGAAAATATCTGGGACATGACTACCTACTATAACCTGTTAGATATTTAATTTTCAAGCCATCTTTTGTGGTTATCTTAGGTCTCTGGGTTTGCAAGACTGCCACTCAGGCCTTCCCTGAGTTTGTCAGGTTAGCATGTGGCTTTTTTTCTTTTACAGTAGACAGTACTCATATTGTTTTATTTTATAATGGTGGCAAAAAGTCTAGCACTGGCCTTGAAAGTGACACAACTATACATAATTTTTTAAAAATTTATTATATTTGTAAATTGTATTTACCGTATTTTTCGGACCATAAGACGCACTTTTTTCCCCCCAGAAGTGGGGGGGGGGGGAAGTCCCTGCGTCTTATGGTCCAAATATAGCCTACACATATACTTTAAAAAAATTTTTTTTTTACTTGCCCGGCTCTGTGTGGTCTCTGTGTGCTTGCCCGGCTCTAAAATGGTTCTAAATGCTGCTGTTTACTTTACACTGGCAGGCGTCTTCAAACTATGGCCTGCGGGCCACATGCGGCCCGCAGAGGAGTCTGATCCGGCCCGCCAGGTTTTTTGGGCAGTGAGCGCAGCCAAGGTGTTACAGTAGGAATTAGTAGTTCATATAGTCCGGCCCTCCAGCTCTCTGAGGGACCGTGATCTGGCCCCCACTTTAAAAAGTTTGAGGACCCCTGCTTTACAGGGTTGATTACATGTGTTTATGACTGTGATGTTGGGTTTTAATGCACATAAAATATTTTAGGACACTATTTGTTTCAGAATCTTTTTTCTTCATTTCCCTTCTCTAAAAACTGGTGCGTCTTATGGTCCGGAGCGTCTTATGGTCCAAAAAATACGGTATGTTGAAATTTTAAAAAATATATTACAATACTATTTTTGTGTGGAATGAAATTTTTTGTTGCTTCATATAGACATTTTTATTTTTATTATTTATTTATTTTTAAATATATTTTATTGATTTTTTACAGAGAGGAAGAGAGAAGGATAGAGTGTTAGAAACATCCATAAGAGAGAATCATTGATCAGCTGCCTCTTGCACACCCCCTAGTGGAGATGTGCCCACAACCAAGGTACATGCCTTGACCAGAATCGAACCTGGGACCTTTCAGTGAGCAAGCAGATGCTCTATCCACCAAGCCAAACAGGTTTCAGCTAGACCAAGTTTTTAATCAAGAAACCCCCTATCCCCCCCTCGGTCAATGGTGTCCGGCTTTACCAATGTTAAAATCTTGTCACCTTACCAATGGCCAATGATTTAATTAATTATAACTATACTAGAGGCTCAGTGCATGAAAAATCATGCACTCAGAGGGGTCCTTCAGACTAGCCTGCACCCTCTGGCAGCCTGGAGCCCTGAGAATGTCTAACTAACGGGAGCCCTCAGTGGATGTCTAACTAAGCCTTTTTTTGGACATCCTTAGTGCTGGGGAAGTAGGAGAGGCTCCCACCACCATTCCTACATTGGCCAGCCATTAGCCAGCTTCTGGCTGAGCAGCACAACCCCTGTGGAAGTGTGCTGGCCACCAGGGGCCAGCTCCTGTGTTGAGGTTCTTCCACCTGGTGGTTAGTGCACATCATAGCGACCAGTCATTCCCAGTTGTTTCGCCCTTAGGTTCAATTTGAATATTTGTTGTAGCATACCATCATCTTACAAAGGACACCTCTAGAATTTGAATTATTGAGTTATTTATTAAAGGCCAGCTGCATAGGAGGGAGAAAAAGTGTTCCAGACCTCGCAGCCCAGAACAGCTTGCCACATCTGGCTTATATTAGCAGAATATCACAAAGGTATCAATTACATCTTTGGGCCTGGAATAAGGAACCTGTTTTGTGAGCAAGATAGTTATCTAAAGTATCTATGAATCACTGAATCAACAGAAAGACATTATCTGGGACCACTGGGGCACTTTAGAATAATTGTGCTGTCCAGATTCTGGGATCACTGAGTTAACCAAAACAAGTTATCTGTAGCTACTGAGACAATTTAGGATAATTAAGCTGATCTGTTTCTCAGAAGAATGTGCTTCCATGACTAGTGAGATAACAATCAATGAGATATTCAAGCCATCATCAATGGAGTATTGGGATAGCATACATAAGTTCAGAAAATCAAAATAACTTTCTATTGTTTTCTCAAACAAGTAAGTACAGAACCCAAACAGCAGTTTCTACCTGAGATGATTGCTACCATACTTCAATTACCCTTTTATTATATAGGACTAGAGGGCCAGTGCATAGATTCATGCACTGGTGGGGCCCCTCAGCCTGGCCTGTGCCCTCTTACAATCCAGGACTTCTTGGGGGATGTCCGAGAGCCAGTTTCAGCCCTATCCCAGCAGGCAAGGCTGAGGAACCCAAATGGTGCACAAATCCATGCACCTGGCCTCTAGTATGCATATAAGATCTTTGGTTAAATTCTTCCCAACCTCCACTCTCCCCCTTTCCCTTAGAGATTCATCAGTCTGTTCCATACTTCCATGCCTGTGTTTTCTGCTCCTGTGTTTAGTTTTTGCCCCCTGGTGGTCAGTGCATGTCAAAGCTACCAGCTGGTCACTTAGGCTTTTATACCGTTTCCCCCCAAAAATAAGACAGTGTCTTATATTAATTTTTGCTCCCAAAGATGGGCTAGGTCTTATTTTCAGGGAATGTCTTATTTTTATGAAGAAGAATACGGTACACATTTATTGTTAAATGAAAATAAAGGCAATTTATTACCTGTATACGGTACGGTAGTATGGTAGTTGTCAACACAAACCAGAAAAACTAAATCCTATAGTATCAAGAATTTACTCATTTATTCAATGACAATCATGTCACCATTTTCTGGAACATCATCATAACAATCCAATCCTGAATTTCCTGGTGAATTTCTTTTAACTCCATTTCTTTCAGAATCAGTGGACCAAATCTCTAATGTTTAGCAATAGCACTGTCTTTAAATGAGTACTTCTTGTGAAGGTAGCCTGCTCGCAGTGCATTTGCAATGCAACTGTCAGTGACTTTCTCCCATGAATTCTTCACCCAAGACACAACTTCTTGCAGTTTATCTTTCACAAAGTTTCCACGCTGATTTCTCTCCATTCTATTTTCAATGTAGTCATTAATTTCCATGTGAAAAATGTCTTTGAATGGCTTGTTTATTGCAATATCAAGAGTCTGGAGATAGGCTGTCATTCCTGCAGGAATCATTATCTGCTCTATTTTTCTTTCCTGAAGAAATGTCTTCATGTCTTCAGCACGGTGAGTGCTGGCTGCATCCCAGACTAGCAGACCTCTTTGGCTCCCTTGCATAACAAGCGGCAGCATTAAATTGACCCACTTCCTTATAACTGCTTGTGTGGCCCAGGCTTTTTCAGTTTCAAAAATAAAAACACCCAAAACACGTTCAATCTTTTCCTTCTTGCCCTTAGAAATGATTGAAGGTGGGATTTTAGTGCCATCCAGGTGAACAGCCAAAATACAGGAAACACGTGCACTTTCCTAAGCAGTGGAGGGAATGTACACTAAGGAGGCATCCCACTGTTCAATTGTTGTTTGATATGATTGGCCCATAAACATTGCAGTTTCATCCATAGCATTCATATTGGAAAGATTGTATATAGAGAAGTCAGCATCATCAATAAAGGACTTGAATGCAAGTGCTCTCTTAATAACTTGAGTATCCTCCAACCTAAACAATATTGTACCAGTAGATCTTCTTAAAGACAGTTCAGTTTGCTGAAGAAAATTATCCAGCCAATGTTGTGATGCTTTGAAGTCTTCAGGTGCTATGTCAAACTGTGGTGCCATTGCAAGGGCAAATTCTTGAATCTGAGCCCTAGTATTCACAACCAAAGCCTTTGCTCTCCTGTCAACAACCCATTCACAGATCAGGTCTTCCAGCTCAGAAAATAATGGTTGCTAACCTGATCCACACTTGCGCTTTTTAGCATTTCCCTTGTCCACTTGTTCAATGAGGTTACCATACTCTGCTAGCCATTTCAGACCTATCGGATACTCAACATCTTCTCCTTGCAGAAAGCAGTAAGATTTTGGCCCCAAGAGTCTTCCAAGATTCCTTTCTTGTACTCCACGGAGTAGCTTTTTCTTTTTGCGCTCATTTCTAGGGGTTAAAAAAAGGAATTGGGGTATCAAGGTGGGGGGAGGGGGATCATTTAAAATGACACAGGGGGGATCAGAGGGGAGAATCAAAATGGCACAGGAGAATCAGAGGGGGGTTACCATTTTAGTAACCCCTTTTTATCCTCCTGTGTCATTTTGATTACCCCCTCTGATCTTCCTGTGTCATTTTAAGTGATCCCCTCCCCCCACCCCTGTGCCACTGAACACTTTCACCAGACATCCCCCCTTCCCCTTTATCAGACATTTACCCCCTGGGGCCTGCCTGGGGACTGTCACTGGGCTTGCTGGGGCCTGGATCTGGGCTGGAGCAGGGTCTGCTACTGACTGAGAACCTTCAGTCATCATGAGGGTGGCCGCGAGCATCAGGTAGTGTCACCAGAAACAGACCAGCACTCACCACCTTCGCCACGTCCCATCCACTCTATTCCTCCTGTTCTTCTACATGCATCTGCGAAAGTCTCCTCCTCTCTCCGCCCAGAGCTCACTGCTCACTCTGACCTCCGACCTCCGCTCTGCCTCCACACAGCAGTGAAGTCAAGACTCCGCGTAACATCACTGGTTGCTAGACGCCAGTCGGGGCGGCCCTAGCGACCAGTTTATGGTAAATTCATTTTCATTTTGAGACAGAGCCTAGGGGGGACCTTATTTTCGGGGCATGCCTTATATTTAACTCAGAAGGAAACATGCAAGTAGGTCTTATTTTCAGAGGATGTTTTATTTTCGGGGAAACACGGTAATACCTACCTCACAAGATTATTGTGAAAATAAATTAGTTAATACAGGTAAAATATTTAGAACAGTGTCTAGCATATGGTTAGAATTAGATAACTATTAAACACTTAATACTTTACTATGTCCTTACCTTGTGTCTTATTTTAATTCAGCCATAATTGTGTTCTCAAATTCATGTATGTCCTTCTCCAACTGCCTCCCTTTTTTTTCTCTCTTTCTGACTTACCTATTCTTAACAAAGCTTTTGTTGTAGCCATCCTATTAACCTTTCAATCCATACCTTTGCAAAAGACATCTTTCTTCACAAACCTGGCCTGCACTAGAGTATGAAAGCTTCTAACTACAGACCAACAATTGCCGTTCTTCTTTTCCCTGCACCTTATTCTTCACTCTTCTTATCCCCTTCTCTTGCAGGGAAAATACTTTGGAAAAAAAGATATAGCAGCAGTTCTCTCTTGGACAGCCTTCTCTTGAAACAGTTTAATAATTGGACTGGTCCAGCCCACTCTGGGTGAGAAGTTGATGAGGAGGTACTAAAATAAATAATGTTATTTACTTCAACTTTTGCTAAACTAAATGGCTTAGGCATCATGCCATGTCCTTTTGATAAGCCACCTCTAATCATGGTCAAAATTGTGGCTTATAAATAAATTCAATCAACAGGCAAGGCACTTTCCACTCTTCAAATTGTTGATCTCTAGTGCCAGCAGCAGCAATTTTATCTAAAAACCCTAAACATAAAGGAGGAGGAGAAAGCTGGCAGCCCACTTACTCTCAGCCTCCACTCCTAGTTGCAAACTGTGCCTGACTGTGGCGTTTGACAACTCCTTGCCCACAACCGTATCCCACCAGCAGTCAGTAGGCAAGTTCTCAAATAAGTTGTATCCTCATCCACTGCAACTCTGAATCCAGAGAAATTTATACATGGTGTTGCAATTTTACTGATAATGAGTTTATTTACATAGTAGTGCTTCTCCAGTCTCTCTTCCTAAAAAGGCAAGAAACAAAGGAGTCCAGAGCAGCGGCTGGAAAGGATAAGAGATTTAATTATAAATACTTTTTCAGTCACAGGAGTTTCATCCTTGCATTTGCTAGTGTTGGCTTTTCAAATCCAAAGGCCTCAGATGTGTACTAAAACATCTTGTGAAAGTGTTAATGGGGGATGCATCACCTCAGAGTCAGACATTGCCAAATACAGCACACTCTTAAGAAAAGAAGAGGTGACTTACTTTCTATGTGAAAACCTCTGAGTTACACAGTTATACAGACAAGGTGGCTGTGACACCATATCCCAGCCTGTCCACTGCAAGCTGTTGAAAATTGCATTGACAGCCAAGACCGGTTTGGCTCAGTGGATAGAGCTTCGGCCTGCAGACTGAAGGGTCCCGGGTTCGATTCCAGTCAAGGGCATGTACCTTGGTTGCGGGCACATCCCCAGTGGGGGCTGTGCAGGAGGCAGCTGATTGATGTCCCTCTCTCATCCATGTTTCTAACTTTCTATCCCTCTCCCTTCCTCTCTGTAAAAAATCAATAAAATGTATTTTTTTTAAAATTGTATTGATAATAATAATATATCCTCTCCTATCTAATAAAAGAGTAATAGGCAAATTAACTATCACTCTACTACACCCACAAGCCACACCCATAAGCCAATCACGAGCAAGTATGGAAATTAACCCAACCAAAATGGCTACAGCAACAGAGCAAGGAGGAGGCTTGGGTTTCCCGGGCAATGGAAGAAGCCAAGCTTTTTGCACACCATGGTTAGCCCAGGCCTCCATTCAAGGCTACAAGGTTTCAATTATAGAAGATAAATAAATTCCAGATCCCAGAGCCTCCATTTGGGTCACCAGGAGGTGTGGCCGGCTGAAAACCACCACAACCCCTCACCCAGGGTACCCTATGCCCCAAGGGAATCCCCAACATTTAAAGGAAGGCTAAAACATGTTGGAAAGTGAAAGATACTCACATTAAAATATTCTGCATATGAATGGTACAGCATTTTTGAAAATTTCTGAAATATTTATAAAAACTGAAATATTCATACCCTTTGCATTGTAACCTTTTAACTGTGCTGTTAGCAATTGTCACCTCTGAGTAGGAGGCTGAAATTTGAAAGGATTTTAAAAGGGGGCAATTATCTATTTTTACAATTTTTTTCCAAGAGAATACGTGCATTATATACAGGATTGTGCTTATAACTAAGCTATTTAAATACACCTAACAGCAGATAAAGTGCTATGTATTAGTCAGTTGAAGTAACTGCAAGCTGATGAGATAGAGGAAAACTGAAATTTGAATGGCTTAACATAACAAAAGTCTTTTTGTGCGCATACAAATTTGGATACAGTTGGGCAGGAGATCTCCTTTATTGGGTGACTCAGGGATCTGGGATACTTCAAGACTGTAGTCCCTCCAACTCAACCCAAAGATGCTATGTTTGCTGTTGAATGAAATAGGAAGGCAGGAATGGTCATACTAGTTCCCAAATGTTTGGATGTGATATTTCTGTCACAGATAATATTTATTGTCACAGATCTCAGTGACAATAAATAGATGTTCCTTCCTAACAACAAGTGGACTGGCAATGTAGTTTTTCCATATACAAAATATGGATGAGAACTTGTAATCTCTCCCATACACTGTTATATATTAGATGCTTAAAAATAAAACCAATTATGATTTGTTATGACAATAACCTTCATTTCTTGGAGAAATTTCTGAGAAGGTCAAACTTGTCTTAAATTCTCCAACTTTTTTCAATGACTACCATGTGACAGGAGATTTCAAATATAAGATCACATGTAATTTTCATAGGATCCTGCAAATATCAGTTGAGTGGGTTTGCCATCTTCACTCAATAACACTTTTCTATACTTCCCTTTGAGATAACCTATATAATCTCAGTTGGCTGAGAATTTTCTCCTTCCTTTTGATGCATGACCAAAATCTTGTGAGTTTCTGCTACCCTCTACATGACTGTACATACCTGAACAGCTATACAGGTGCCATCAGGTACACTGAAAATGATTCTTTTCCTGGGGTACGGACACACAGACATGAAACAGTAGGGGGAAAAGATAATTATTTTTTCATTTGTAATTAGGATGAGCATGTCTATATAGAAACCATTTTTCACCTTACAAGGGGGCTCTAAGTTTGGGGGAATTTAGTCTCTATAGATGTTTTCTCCACAGTGATTTCCATGGTCTTTCTGAATCTACCACTTAGGAAGGAGGAACTTGGATGTGACAAGCTAGGTAAGCTGATTCATCCGTGTATGTGTTGTGTGGCCAGCTTCAAATAAGACACCCCATTAAACTCCTGCTGTAAACAGCAGGTATTCTAACAAACCTTCCCTCTAACTTCAGGGTTACATCCCCAAATTGGTAGATTATGAGTCCAATCATACTGTACTCATTGATTCATTTGGAAAGCATTATAAGAATGTGCTGAATACATCCCCAGGATGTTCAAGTATCTAAAGATCACTGTTCAAATTCAAAGACATTTTTCCATCAGAGTGGTTCCAGGGTGAGGGATGGATGACCAGTACTTCAGCAGGGAGTAGAAATGTTCTAAGCTGGGGGTGGGGTGGTGTGGGGGTGTAGGGGAGATAGGAGATTCAGGGCTGTTCCACTGTGAGTGGCCACAACCTTCAGAGGAGGCAGCAGTGAGCAGCTGGCCAGTGGGCAAGGATCCAGGGTGGACAAGAGGGCACATAGGGGAAGCCCAGGGGAAGGGTGCTGTCATGTGGAAAAATGCACGGACTGGACAGAAATGCCAACATCTCAGCTCTCAAGGGACCCTGGGACTTGGGCAGGCAGAACCTTGGTAAATAAAGGCCACCGACAGAACCCAAACTGTGTTTGACTCGCACTGTCACCTTCCTTCCTTAGGCCTGCTTTTAGTGCCTTGGGCCCAGGGTCCCTTTTTTTATTTCCCTAGAGACATCATGCAGTACTGAGAAGAAAAATGATTTATGAGCCAGAAGGTTAGACACAGTCTGGGATGGGTGTGAACAGCATGGACTTTAGATGGAATTCAGACCAGGGATCCAATCTCTGCCTGTCACTTTCTAGCTATGTGATCCTGGTGATATTAGCTGGCCCTGAGAGCCTCAGGTTCTTCATCTGTGAAGTAGGTGGGTTTGATAAGCCCCCATAGGACTGCAGGAAAGTACTGAGTGTTTGTAAAGCACCTCCTGCCATGCCTAAAGGAGATTGGGACTATGATGTATGCCAGTTATTTTTAAGATTATATTATCTTAAGCCCTACTATTCTCTACTCTGGAAGGGTTTTTGTTGTCATTATTGTTGTTATCTACTACATTTCAGGGAGCATTCAGATCAGTAGGATATGCAATACTAAACTAGCCAAAGACATGGATAGACCTTGAGAAATTAATCAATCAGAAAAAGCTAAAAACTATTTGATTTAACTCATATGTGGAATATAAAAGTGAAACTTATGTACACAAACAGCATTATGGTGGTTGCCAGAGGGAGGGAGTGTGGGGAAAATAGGGTCCCAATATCAGGTGACTTTGGGTGGTGGGCATATGATCCTATATACAGATTTTGTAAATTAGTAATTCACACATGTAACCTATATGTTCATATAGACTAATGTCTCCCAAATAAAATCCTACATAATTTAAAAAAATAATATATATGCTAGTCAAAGACTCTCCTTTGTAAACAAAACCTGCTAAATGTTACTTCCTTCTTAAAAGATACATTCTAAAATTGAGGAGTGGGGGTACTTTTTCCAGCTGGATGCATTTAAAGTTCCAGGAAACTGAGTCAAAGACCAACTCTGTTTCTCCCTGACAGCTGTTCTTCCATCTAAACCATGATTTTCATTCATTTTACTCCCAACAAAAATCTATACATTGCTTAGAATAGCCCAATTTACATGAAAGGTAATGTAATTAAATGGAGTCAGCTCTGGCTACCCCAGGGCATGAAAAGGGGTGCCTGGCACAAACTCTGAGAGTCTAGCTGCTACCACCACCCAGCTTCATCACAATCAAGGCCCACAGAGGGAGTCACTGTTGCCCCAATCCCCAAACTGCCCTGGATGAGGCCATTTACACTTGAGTGCTGTCCCCTGGAGTCCCACTACCTCTCCCCTTCTTTTGTTTCTTCTGTAGTCTTTAAGGGACACCTCACCCCCTTCCTTATAAAACTTCAGCACCTAAACTATCATCCCATGGGTGGGTGTGCCCTGCTCTTTCCAGTGTGCAGAGGATCAGCCAATGTCTGGGAAATAAATGAATCACTGAGCAAGGGTCATCTTCATTTCAATGAAATGTTATCCACTTTCTTGGATGAACCAAGCAAAGCCAAGGATCCTTATGTAATTTGTCTTATAAAAAGTACAGATGAGATGGGATAAGAATCAAGAATTAACAACCTTTTGCTTTTATTTTTCTATTTCTTGACTCCACCGATTGCACTGCTGAATTCTTTCACATTTCCAAGGAAATCCTGTTCTGATGTCATATTATCTAGTTTGTATCACAAACTAAGCTGAAACGTGTTCCACTTTGAGTTACACAGTAGCAAATCTCTTACTCCTTTTTTGTTAATTCTCACAGGAGGATTTTATCCCTGTTGATTTTTACAGAAGGGGGATGGATATACAGAGAGAGAAACGTAGATGTGAGACAGACATCAATTGACTGCCTCCTGCGACCTAGGTATGTGCCCTTGACTAGAAATGAACCTGAGACCCTTCAGTCCTAGGGCCACATTCTAACCACTGAGGAAAAACTTCCTAGGGCAGAAAATCTATTACTGGACAAGTACAAATACATGTGTGACCAACGTCTTTCATACACTTAGATGCTGAAGCTTATGAAACCTTCTATGAAAAAGAACATTTGAAAATTCCTAAAGGATACATTTCTAAATCATCATAGGAACCCAAAGATGCTACAGCCCTTATCCCCAACTCACCCTAGACCTCATGAACTGGAACGTTAACGGTCCTCTTCTCAAAAGCAGAGGAAAGAATTAGCCTCACACCATGTCCAGCAGGAGAAGATGCCAGACATGGGCGTGAAATGTGCTTGGTTGCAACTTGGCTCAGGTCCCCTCTTCCTCACCACTCATAGCCTCTTCAGACAGGGATGGGATGGAATTGGGAACCCTTTTATAAACCCTGAGCAAAAAATCAAGGACTTTCAACTTGGTGGTCTCAGCATGGGCTCTGGGACCCCACAGGAACTCATAGCGAGCAGGCTGGCTGTTGGGCACCTGCCGGTAATCCAGGTATTGTTCCTGCACCCAAACTTTGGTGAGGAGCTCTCTAGGCTCCCCATAGATACAATGTTCCTTCCAATCATGCACCCCCCTGACATGCAGGGCTTTCCAGATTTCCTCCTCAGAGGCACAGTCACCCTCTGTAGCAATCAGCCACAGAACTGCAACCAGGAGGCCAGTGTTGGGAAACCTGTGCCCATCGCCCACCATCCCATCATAGGTGAGGCCCAAGGTTGTGACCAGGACATAGGTGTGGGTTCTGGGGTTCACTTCCTTCACATCAATGCCAAAGACCAGCTGCATGCACTCAGAAGCTGCGTCGACGATTTCAGGGAAGTGGCCCTGGTGCTCTTTGATGACCATACTCAGCATTTCTGCCTTTGTGGTTGGCTCTTTTATGCAATACTTCAGGAGCAGGAATGCAACCAGGCAAGCCTTCTTCAAACATAGGGCACCTTGGAGAGTGGACTCAGCCTCTTCAGAGCCCAACCTGCTGCTTGGCCCCTCCTTATCTGGGCTGCTGGAGCTCTCATCTTCAGGTTGGCTACATGGAGAGGCTGCCATGGCAGTGGGGGGAAGGCAGGCACCCTGAGGAGGACTTGGTGTTTCAGCAGCAGCTGCCTCCTTTAGGCTCTCTTGGAATAGGACTGAGGGTGGGAGACACAACCTCTTCCTCCCCCTCAGTGCTGAACAACTGCACTGCCACCAGTTTCTGGTTCTCCCTTGGGTCCTGATGGCCTTCCTTAGGCTTACAAAGCTCACTCATCTGATGGCGATGCATGGTGACTCGTGCTGGGACAGTGACAGAGTGTGGGAAGGTGGGCAATGGGGACCCACAGGCCTGTGAGAGAAAGGGAGTGTGAGGGGCCTCAGCTGAGAAAGGCACCCTAGGCAGATGGGACAAAGGTGACTTACAGGTCTCTTTTTTAGGGGTTTTCTCGAGCCTCACACAGTTCTCTCCTCACTGGCCTGTCGAGTAAGATCACGAAGGAGGAAGTGAGAAGGCTTCTCTGGGTGCAGCTGGCACAGCCCACAACTCTGGGAAAGAGAGTGTGGTGAGGTGGGATTGGGTGTTGTGGGGTCTCTGTTCTGATGATCACCTCTGTGCTCACTGAGGGTTTTCACCAGTCCCCGGGCAGGGCCTTCTTCTCCCCCTCTGCTGGCCTGAGACAAGACTCTCAGAACAAGACACGCACTTCTGAGAGTAACCAGAAGGACTTCGGGTGGCCCCACATCTGGCCACACCTTCCCAGAGTCTAATAGGTGTCACCAAGGAACAATAATGTGCCACCTTACTCTATTGATTCCATCTGTCCCACTAAGTCTTTACCCTTTCACTGTCCAGGAACTAAAGCAACTGCATCTGCTGACTTGAGGTTACCCTCCTAAAGGAAAGGCCTCATCTCCCTAGACAACGGCAGAGGAAGTGAGGGGAGCCAGTACATCCACAATACCAGCTCTCCCCATTCCTGACAAAAATGGCTCAGCAGACCTTGGGCTTTATGTATGCTTGTTTCAAGGGTGCCCTCATTCCTCATTGTGACCACCCTGCCAACTCATGGGAACCTGACTCAACTTCTGTCCAGACCCTCAGACCAAGGCTCTCCCCTCACCCAGGCCACCAATTTAAAAATCAGGAGGGACTTAGACTGACAGCCTAGCCCAAGGTTTCTAGGGCTGAGATTAGGGGAAGGCTGGATTTCTGTGGTGTCCCGTTTTTGTCTCAGGGATTGGGGTACACTCCCTCCTCCCTAGAGGTCCTCTCCTTTACTTTGGCCTGACCCAATACTCTTGTCACTGTTGAGCGGATACCCTTCCTCAGATGACCGGACTTTGTCCACTCAGACCAAGGTCTTCACCTACCTGAGAGCCCCAAAAAACAAATGTGGAGGCACTACACTGCACAAACTCCAGGGGTAGCCTCAGGTGGCTACCATATCCCCTCTCCACGCCCCCTCTGTCCCACCCCCCAGGATCCCTGCCATCATCATAAAATGCTGAGAGCAGGTACTGGGCGCTCTGCCCTGGTTGTATTCCCGGTGCCCCTGTAGGTTATTCATTTTTACTCAAGGCCCTACCTTCATGCCTCCCACCTGGATACTCTCTCTCTCCCCCTTAGAGAAAGACCCCACCTCACCGAGGACTCCCCACTTTCCCACACATAATAGAAAGGAGTATGCCACTTAGATCCACTGCTGTTCCTTTCCGAGTTGAAGACTGTGGACAGCTGGCCTTTGAATCATCCCTCCTTTTCTGAGAAGGGGGTGTGCATTGAGGCTTCATGGGATTGTGTGTTCACACCGGGCAGATCCTCGGACTTGTTCCGCTGCTGATCTTGGGTTAACTCTCATGCCTAGGTCCTCACATCCCCAAAATCCCCCAGTCCACATGCATGTGGCAATAGTAGGAGTTTGCAACATCCAGCCCTTTCTGCCAGGGTCCCCGACATTGGGGGGTCCAGGGTCACTTTAGTGCTCCCTAAGCTGACCTGTGGCTCTGCTCCTTACGCTGGACCTGGATGGGGAAGTCAGGAAACTATGTCTGTGGTCACCCCACTCACAGGTCCTCCTAGGACAGAGTATTCTGGTTCCCAGTGTCTCCTATTTCTCCCTCAGGGTCCTCAACTTGACAGCAGCAGGACCTGGGGTCCGCCCTCTACTGCCTGAAGCCCAGCTCCTTCTGCCAAACCCACAGTGTCTCTCAGACCTAGATGCAGAACTCACAAAGCTCAATGTGCGAGATCACCCCTCCCTCACTCCTAGGAGGCCTGGGACAGACACTGTTTTGGGGTCCAGGGTCCCCCAGTCTCCCTCAAGGTCCTCAACTTGACAGCATCAGCATCTGAGATCCCCCACCCCTGATGCCTTAAGCCCTGCTCCTCCTACAAAACCCCCAGTGTCTCTCAGACCCAATGCAGAACTCACAAAGCACAATGTGTGAGGTTACCCTCCCCCACCCCGGGAGGCCTGCCCATGGACACTGTTCTGGGGTCCAGGGCCCCCAATCTCCCTCCGGGTCCCCACACTGACTCCCGGCAGGTCCCAGACACCCTCTGCCGACCTGACACTCGGCCATGACACGGAGCCCCCGAGTGTCTCCACCCGGAAGAGGCGGAAGTCAGTCCTCGAAGCTGGTGGTCACCCCGCACCTTGGGGCCCCTGGGACTGACTGCTCTGGGGCCCGGAGTCACCTTGTCTCCTCCCAGGGACAGACGGCCCTCACCATGAGGCCTGCAGGCCCTGGCCCTCCCTCTGTGAACCGGAGCCCGGGCCCCCACTGGGAGCCCTCAACCCCGACACCCGAAGGGCGGTCCGTGGACCTAGCTGTCCAGAGCTCCAGACAGGGGCTGAACTAGACCCCAGGGCCCTCCATGGGGTTCTCACCCCGGTTCCAGGCAGAGTCCGGACCCGCCCGTGCGACCTGAGAGCGCTCCCCTCAGCTTGTCCCCTCCGCCAGCCCGAAGCCGGCTTCTCAAGATGGCGCTGAGCTCCCCGGATTCTCAGGTGGACGTCACCATGAGGCCTGCAGGCCCTGGCCCTCCTTCTGTGAACCGGGAGCCTGAGACCCGAGACCCGAAGGGCGGTCCGTGGGCCTCAGTGCCCAGGGCTCCCGGCAGGGCTGAACTGGACCCTGGGGACCTTCGTGGGGTTCTCACCCGGTTTCAGGCAGAGTCTGGGCCCCGCCCGTGCGGACCTGAGAGCGCTCCCTTCAGCGCTTTTCCTTGAGCCCCCCATCCGCCACCCCCCCGTTCTCTGAGGAGGCAGGCGTTCAAGGGGTGAGGAAATCCTGCTCAAACACCACCACCACCACCCCGGGGTCTCCCTGGGTCCCGGGACCTCAGTCTTCCCTCAGGGTCATACCTGGGATCTGTCCCTCTAGCGACCTGAAGCCGGCCTCCCACACATGGAGCTCGCTCTCCTCGCTCAGACCTCCGGGGCAGAAGTCAGTGGGCAGACTTCCAGAAGGGCTTTCTGGGGTCCCCCGGCCTGAGAGCAGGGGCAGAGATGGGTCTAGAGGCCTGGGAGTGCTGACTCTGTTCCCCTCCGGCATCTGACAACACCAGGGCCCCTGGCCTCTGGGGACCCGAGTCTGTGTCCCTCAGACCTTGCTCGACTCCCCTAGATTCCTGGGCATGTGGAGGCATGTGCTCAGCCTGACAGCCCCACCCAGGGCCCGTAGAGCTGACAGGAGCACGAGGAGGTGGATTCTGTAGTGCCCTCCGTTCTGAAGCCCGAGGACCCCGAAATCCTCAATCAGGAGGGGCTCACACTTACAGAGATCACTGCCATACCAGGACCAATGCTGGAGGGGGCACTACTGCGCCCAGGATATGGCAGGAGCAGAGAAGAAGGATTATTATGGGTGAGGTTTAAAAGTGAAATCACCTGCATTGGACAAGGACACACAACCACAATGCCACAACACTTCCCCAAATCCCTGCTGCTGCTCAGCATCTTCAATAGTAGCTAACCTTTAGAACCCACAGTTTCCACAGTGTCAACTAAGCTGGTGAAGAAGCCCCATGAGACCCTTTAATCTTCTTTGCTCTCCATCCCTTCGAACAGGGCTAGGAAGAACCTGGGATCCTTGCTATTGGCCCTGAGCTAATATTTCAGGACTTTCAACTTGCTGGTTTCAGCGTGGGCCCTGGGACTCCTCAGGATCTCTTTTTAACTGGGTAGTACAAATACAGCTTTGGTCAATGTCATTCACACACTTAGATGCTGAAGCTTGTGAAGCCTTCTATGAAAAGAAACATTTGAAAAATTCCCATACAAAACAAGGATAAATTTCAACATCATCACAGGTACCCAAAGATGCTACAGCACTTCCCCAACCCACAACTTGCCCTGGGCTTCATGTAAAGTGAAGAATTAGCCTCACATCATACCCAGCTCGAGAAGCAGCCAGACATGGGCCTGAAACGTGCCCGGGTGCAACTTGGCTTAGGACCCCTCTTCCTTGCCACTCATAGCCTCTTCAGACAGGGATGGGATGGAACTAGGATCCATTCTATCATCTCTGAACAAAAATTCAAGGACTTTCAACTTGGTGGTCTCAGCGTGGGCCCTGGGGCCCCAAAGAAACTTATAGTGTGCCACATCACTGTTGGGTACCTGCGGGTACTAGCAGGTTCTGTTCCTGCACCCAAACTTTGGTGAGGAGCCCCTGTGGGATCCTATGTTCCTTTCCATCATGCACCCCAATGACCTGCCCAGATTTCATCCTTGGGGGCACAGTTGCCCTTCTTGGCAGTCACCCACAGAAGTGTAACCAGGAGGATATTGTTGGGAAATATGTGCTCATTGCTCACCACCCTTCTCCTAAGGTATCTTGCAAAAGAGGGGATCACAAAGGCAGAAATGTTGAATGGTGTCATCAAAGAGTACCAGGACCACTTCCCTGAGATCTTCATCCAAATCTACAGTGCATACGGCTGGGATTTGGAATTGATGGGAGAGAAGTAGACCCAATGACCACTGCTATGTCCTGATCACCACTGTGGACCTTACCTATGATTGGGAGCTGATCAAGAAAGAAGATCTGACCAAGAGAGACATCAATACACAAGGAGCTTTACTTGAATGGGGTCTGAACAGGGCTGAGGAAGAGAAGAATCCTTCACAGCAGGAGACCCTCCATGGGTTTTTGGGTCAGGAGAGAACGGTCCAGAAGGGAGTGCATTGTTTTAACTGTTTGTGTCCCCGTAAAAGGCTGATGTTGCAACCCTAACCCCTAAAGCTGACAGCATTAGGCGGTTGGGCCTTTGGGAGGTGCTTAAGTCACAAGGGCTGAGCCCTCAGAGATGGGAATAGCACCTTAAAAAGAGTCACCAGAGAGATCCATGCTTCTTCCACCATGTGAGGACACAGCAAGGAGGGCCCTCACTGAAGCACTATGGCACCTTATTCTTGGACTTCCAGCCTCCAGAATGGTGGGAAGTAAGTTTCTGTTGTTGATAAGCTACTCGGCCTGTGGTATTTTGTTATGGCAGCCCAACTCGACTAAGGGAGGAGGTCAAGGGAACAGCTGAAAGACTGGCATTGGAGAGGAGGCTCATGTGTCTAAGTGAGGCTGCTCACGAGCTCTGGGGGCGTGGTTTGAGGTCTTGGAACCACAAGGCTCACTTTTATCTACTCTTGGCAGCCAGACTAGCCTCAAGGGCTCCATAGTCCAGAGCTCAGCTCTTTCTCTATGGCTGCAAGGCTGTACAAAAGCAACAATAGCCAAGTCAAGACTGAAATCACTTTCCCTTGGAGGTGGCTGTCCGGGAAATCCATGTGCTGCATGGATTGCAGCCACCTAACTCTGGGGGCTCTGTTCATAAGGCAGCAACACACGTGGGTTATCTCTGGGACCTTTGGAGTTCTGGAGAGCATTGTGCCTAATAAACACTATCTGACTGGTGGTTGTGGGCCCAGGGTTAAATTTCTGGGACTGAGCAGGCTTAACAGAGGAATGCCATTTTCATACAGCCTTTCATCAACTCCACTGAAGTCAGCAGTGTGAACATTTCATCTTCAGAAGAGAAGGTGAACTCCATGTCCTAGATTCTTCACCACAGTGGAAATCCAGTGGCTTTTGAATAAAATAATATTAGCTAATGATCCTACAGAATCAGTGGGACACTAGCATTGAGTGCCTAAATCATACCAAGTAAACACCTGTTTCCCATGAAATGCCAGAATGTGGTTTCAGAGCCTTCTCTCCAATTTCCCTCCCATGAAATGGGCAAATTCCATTGAATAAGTAACCCGCAGAGTCATGAGCTAGCAAAGGCCACAAGGAACCCTCCTTTTCAGCCTTTAAAGAACTCCCTTAAGAAACAATACTTTGGTAGGCAGGCAGCAGAATGGAGCTGGCTGTTTAACCAGAGACACTAGGAGCCTCCCTCCCCCGCCCAACCCCATGTTGTAAAGAAGCCCATTCTTAGCCTCTAAGGCATGTCCTCCAAGAATAGACTGATTCTTGAATGAATGCTTTGTAAACCTGTTTAGAAGCACAAAGACCATGGACTGAGTCTGAGTCTAAACCCAGGGGCTCCATTAAGGATGCACTTATTAGGGTGAGGGGCACCTTGGGAAATTTTCTTCCTAAATTCCTTTGCACTCAACTTTTAGCAACAAAGCATTGACCCCACTGTTTATAAATAGGGTAAAAATGAGGCCACTTAGTGGCATGGCTGAGACAAAAACCTAGGACCCATGCAGGTGGTATCCATTCATGATACCACTCTATCTCCCTATACAGAGTGATTATTAAGACCAAACTTGTCCACGACAACTACAGAACATGGATCACAAAAATCACAATGGGTGATTTGTATGAAGATGACTTGAATTTTGCTTTTGTGCCATTCCACACCCAAGCTCTTATAAATGTTCAACTACATATTTATGATTATTTTCATATCAGCTTCCTTCAGTCATAGCTAGCTAAACAAGTTAGAATTTAACTTGGTAGTGAATCTGTATAGAGTAGGCTTTTTGGTTTTTGAAAAGTATCTAACCCAAGAGCAAACAAAATGATTCAATATACCCATCTTCAGGGCTATGGCAGGAGAGGAACACATGGGCTTCTGGCAAGTAGAACAGGGCTGGCATGAGAGTGAGTCAGCAGAATGCTTCATTTCCCAAGAGCTGGGTATGTGCCTGACCACAAATCACTAATGAAAAGGGGAAGAACCTGAGGAGATTCAATTTGGAAGTGGGAAGCCAGAAATCTGGCAGAGCCAAAGTCCACCCACTTCACTGAAGAATAGAAATGGGGCATAAGGGAGGCCTCAAGCAAGCATGAATCTGAGGGTGTGAGGAGGATGTTTTGAGGAGACAAATTCAGGTGTCCCAAAGTGAACTCATCTTGGGTAGTAAGAAGAGTTCCTATGTGGAAGACATAGAAACTAAAGCCAATGCCATTGTGACCTGAGAGTGGTGAGATTTGGGGGCAAGTCAAGTTCAAGTGGGGGCTCCATAGGACATCAGAGGCTGAGGCTGTCCATTCCCACTGCAAAACCGTGTTTAACGTCTTCTCTCAGGTGCTTTGGGTAGCACTGAGGTTGAGGAAAGAGAGGAACAATCCCACCTGTGCTGGAGCACAGCCCTATTCTAGGGACAACTTGACCCAGAGGTAAGAAAATAAGATTCTCTTTTGGGCTCATCTTAGCAGGACTTACTAACCAATAGGCACAGTTGGAAGAGACCAAAGCAGGAAGCTTGTGAGGGGGTGCATTGAAGAGGGGGGCTACCTACTGAGACTAGGCGAACCACCATTTTCTGGGAGGAACAGTCCCCCAGGGGCCCATCTGACCCAGGCAGTATTGGAGGTTGCCTAAGTTAGAACTAACGAGGGCCTGGACCTTGAGCAACAAAGAGGCCACCAACTGTCCCCCCTCCTCTCTGTAGGGATGGGGGTAGAGATAGGATTGAGAACTCTCAACACACATCCAGTAAACTAGCAACAAGAAACAATATTTCTGGAAGCAGATGAGCACATTTTCTATTAATCTGACCCTTGTATTTTGTACTATTTGAAAAGAGAGAAGACGGGGGCTCTAAAGATATCCACTCCCCGACACTTGGCCAGAGCCCACTCTCCAGAGCAGCCATAAGTCACCTTTGTGACATCACATGACTTAAGCAGCTGGTTGCCCCACGACCGAGACTCTAGAATTTTGAGGACAGTATATATAGGGCATCGCTGCTGTGACCACAGGCATTTCTGACCCCACTTTTGAAGTGATAGGATCCAGAGTGCCAAATGCTTGTTGATGTAGAGCATCAACATGACTAGTCAGAGTACCAATGAGATGCAGGAAGCCAGGCTGGCCCCATCAGAGAAAGGACAGCCACCAATACTGGTCCAATATGATACATCCCCAGGTCCCCATGTGGGTCCCAGAGTGGCTTTGGAGAGGCACAGTAGCCAAGAAGAGAGGCAAGATCCAAGCCCACAAGACAACCCTCAACCACAGGCCACAAACCAAAGGGCCACCAATGTGGAAGGAAACAACATTCTTTATGGACTGTCCTTCCCAAGAAAGCTTTGGAGGATAATGGAGGATGATGCCTTCCAGTCTGTGTGCTGGAATGAAGATGGAGACACCGTGATCATCAAGGCAAACCTTTTCCAGAGGGAGGTTCTCTGCCGAAGGGGCAAGGAACAAATATTTGAATCGAACAGCCTGAAGAGTTTCATCCGCTTGATGAACCTCCATGGTTTTAGCAAAATACGCCCTGATGATTCTTCAGTTTGCTCTCCAAGGAATAAGATAATGGTAAAGTAGAAAGTCCTCTCATTTCCCATGTTCCCTGTTACTCAAACATCTTCCTAGTGGACCCAGAAGAATGATATACTGAAAAGGCTTCATTTCAGGGCCTAAACCTTTTTCACATGATACAGTATTTATCAAAAGATGAGAAAGTATAGATTTTTATTTGAAACTATAACTCCCTTAGAGATAACCTGCAGGGATGAGTAGACTCTGAGAGGCCAGTTAATGTCAAATAGATATCTTTTCTCCACAAATGACTAAATTAATTAATTTTGTTTCAGATCTACCAAAACAGAAATTTCCAGAGAGACAAGCCTTGGCACCTCCTAAACATTAAAGCAAAAGGCGATCAAATGGCTCGAGTTTGTTCAGGTACCAGTGCCAGCCCTGCAAAGAGAAAGAAGAAGATGGCCCCCACAAGACGCTCTCCAAGACTATACCAGGAGGAGAGCAAAAAAGAAGCCGAACAAAAGGCTCAGGAGACAGATAAGAATGAATGGGGATCCAGTGCCACCCAGGCATTCGAGTTCTCCGCTCCTCAGCCCCTGAGCAGTATCAGGGAAGTTCAGTGTCCAAGTGCAGCCAGTGGTTCAAGTGGGGAGGACACTTCTGGTAATTTCATGTTTGTGCCCACGGCTACTGCCGGAACCGATGGCACAGGGGATCTGTTCCCCACCCTTCCAAATAAACCATCACAAGGTTCAGTGATGTCTTTATACAACATATGCTATTCAGTTCTGATAGCTGAACTTTTAGACTTGGCTCCACCTGAGGACCTTGACCAAGCCGAGGAGGAAGACCATGAGGGCTCCTCAGATAACAAGTATTCACTCTGTGAGCAGTTCAAGGACAGTACAGTCCCATAATATCACAGGCTTTGTAACCACAAATCCATTTCTGCTATAATATAGAAAGGCAAAACTATGTTACAAAATAAACAATCCAATGAGAATTGTGAGTCCCTGTTCTTCTGTTTCCATGCCATACACCTAGTCAGATGAGCCTGAGGACGCTAGAAATCCTGGCCCGATAGGCTTTTGTCCCTGTTGTCCTCTTTCATTTCACACACTCAACCAAGGATCTGGCTGGGGGGTCCTGAGGCAAACCCAGGAAGACCTGGTCCCTTGAACCTTGCCTATTGAACAGGAGACAGAACTGCCTGACTCCTGACCTTGGGGGAATCACCTTACATTAGTCATGCATCCTGAAACAGGAGGGTCTTTACTCCTAGGTCCCCCTATGATGCCAGGAAGTTTCTGATCAGCATCTGAGTGTGTCTAGCCCAAGTTCCACGGGCTTTCCAGAGAGGTCCACCTAGAATTCAGGTCACCCCATCTAAGTGGTGTACGACAGAGCCAGTCTGGTTTAAAAGATGGGCCATTCCAGTCAATGCCTGGGAGAAAGCCCATCATCCTCACAACTAACAACCATTAGTAACCCTGCTAGAAGGGATCCAAATAAATTAAAGATTGCCCACACAGGAAAACAAAAACTCTACCCATCACTTTTCCATCAGAGCTGTATTTCAGATCTGTCCTTGGGTCCCGAGGTAGCTATGTAACATGTGTAACACAAGCCCTCGTGAGCCATGGGACACTTACAGCAGACCAGTCACTTGCCAGGAGAGACAGGTGCTTTCTTTCAAAGTCTGATGTCTCTTCCACCGTGAATGAAGCCATGCCTTGGCTGGTCACCCTCCGGCAACCATTCAGTGCCCACTCCCAGACCTCCCACAGGGTCCCTGGGTGCTGCTGAAGTGTTCTGTGAGTTTGACCAGAACAAAGAGATGGGAGTCCCAAACCATAATCAGTTCTGCTAACAGTTTTTTCTCTATAATGAGCAGGACCAAAAAGAGTGATAGCACCAAGATATGTCCTGGCAGCTTCCCCATTTCCCTAAAGTCAGACAGAGTGCTTGAGACAGGCAATGAGCCCAGAGAGGCATCTCACAAGGACAGTCACCTACATCAGGGCACAGAAATCTGTTTATGTGAACAACAGATGGTGGGTAGTGCTCTCCATGGCAGCGCCAATTCAGTTCCACATCTGTGGCATGATGGCCCTTTGATGGTGATGATTCATCTGGATTCTCAGAAACCCCCTGTGGAGTCCTCCTGCCCCTAGGGGTTCAGGTGCTGTGGGATGCCTACCTGTAAGACAGCCTTTCCCCTTTCCTGGGTATGAGCTTCAGTAACCACATGGGGTTTGAAAGTGCAGTCTGGTACCTCTGCTTCAGGTTGATCAGGACAGCCTGGTGTTCCAGTTCCACATCTTCCTCAGGAGCCACATTTTTGGGGCTCTGCAGAGTTGCCCCAATGTCAGGGAGCCCCGTGCATCATGAAAGAAGCACTGAGATGTTTTTCCTTCCATCAACCAAAGGAAAGGGTTCTTTAAAGTTATGCCCTCCAGAGCAACGCTGATTTCACCAAAGGGACACGGAGTGAGCTGGGTCCCTCTGAGAACTTCCCATGTGTCAAACACTGATCAGGGAATTCTGGGTGAGGCCAGGGAAGAGAGGGAAAAGAAGAGTACAGAGCCTGGTCCAATAAACGGCAGGTCCCAGCCTGACTGCTGTGGGCAGCACAGCAGGTCAGAGGAGCCTTGACTGCTGTGGGGAACCCACCGGCATTCAGCTCCCAAGCGCTTCACCAGGTGAAAGGAGCTGGTGTGGGCTCTTGACCACTGAGGGATGAGCTAATGATCCCAGGATGCCATGGGCAGTGGAGGTGGGGCAGCTGTGTGAGATCAGCAGACAGCCTGAGTCTGGAGGCCACCCGACATTCTCTGTGTGCTGTGCAGCCTCCCCTGGTCTTTCACACATAAATACACAAGTGTGTGTGTGTACATGCATAGCCACACATGTGTGAACATGGACAACAGCACATGAAGACTTGGACCTTTCCCTGCCCCTCAGGTCACCAATTGGACTGAGAACCACTGTGGACAGAAGGCTTGACCCAGGTCATAGAAACGCTGCCCACAGAACCCCAGCCTGGGCCCCTTGGCGCCCCTTTGAAGGTGTGCTGCTTACAGAAACCACAGCCTCACCACCACAGGTTTAAAGAAAACAAGTCCCAAACTCCTGAGCAAGGTCCTGGGGGTACTCTTGGAGGGGTGTGAGCTGTGCTCAGGGTGTCACATCTTGCCTAGGATCACTCTTCACCCATACTTCTCCCTTCCCAGAGCAGGGCCTGAACCTGCTTGGGTTCCACCCCAGCCTCTCCAGCAGCAGCTCCCGCCTGAGGACATCTTTTCAGTCCCTGTGAGCAATGTGGGTGGTGATGGTACAGTTGCCCTGACTGCTCACTAGGGTTGCCAGTAAGTCTCCAGAGTCTTTACCGCATTTAAGACAAAGCCTGCCTAAGGCTGCGGGAAGGAGAAGCAGGAGAACTCCATCTCCCTAGAGATCCGTGGGCCTTATGTGGCCTGGGGAAACCACAAGTGTGACTGTCCATAAGCATCATGCATCAGCCCTCCATGTTCATAGTCTGTGGGCTGACCTCTCTCCAATGTCTCCTGGAGCCCTGGAACCCCACTGACAGGGGTGGTGGGAGAGCAGAGTTTTGGCTCCTTCTTCCTATCCCCAAGCAATCAGCGGCCAGGCCCAATGGAAAGGGGTGGAAATGCAGATGCCTCGCCCATCAGATGGAGTCTTTGGGCGGCTCAAGGAAGAAGGTGGAGACAGGTAAAGAGAGGCACTCAGCACAGGATGTGGTCAGTTCCGCAAAGGAGGTCACTGAGGCCAGGGAGCACAGAGGGGGGAGAAAGGGCCCTTTTGGCTTCACACCTGGGGAGTGGCTTCTAGTCCTCTCCCAGCACAGACCCTCCTAAGCTTTGCTTCTTCTCTTCACCTCACCCCCACCCACCCCAGCACAGTCAGCTACCTCCTCTTTTCACCCCAAGGCACTGCAGGATCCCAAGCACCCTGGTCCCTCTTCCAGGGCCGCTGGTTGCAAATACTTGGGATGCAACCTCAGCTGGGGCCTGGGACACCACGTTTTCAGCTCAGATCCTGTCAAGTGTTTCCCTCTGGCCCCTTTGGGAGCCACCCTCCTCCATCCCCTGGCTGCACCACTGCCATCTGCTGTCAGCAGGCTCTCTGGCCCCACTGCAGCCCAGAGAAAGGAATAACTGGAGCAGGAAGAATTGGCACCAGTACACACACACCATTCCCATTTCAGGCCCTGAGATGGGCATGATCCACAAATCCTAGAATTCAATCCTCAAATAACGGTGGTGGGGAAGGTGACAGAGGGAAGAATAGATGGCCCTGGATCATGGGGGCCCTGACTACATCACCCACTGTCCTTGCCTTTTCCCTGGGGAAGGGGGTCCTAGTACCTGATGGAGCTTGGATTCCAAAGGGCTGAGGACCTGGCCTGTAATGTAATAGGACAGTCATAACCGGTGGCTCCACATCATAGGGCCTGAGCCTCAGTACCACACTCCACATGAGCAACCCCCCACTCTGGGTGACTCTCCCCTCCTGTCTTAAAGGACATAAACCTCACTTCAGCTAATATGTCCTTCTGTGTATGGAAACATGCCCACTCTCAAAGACAAGACCTGGGGGACAAAAGCTGCCTGTGTTCACTCCCTTCCCAAACAGTGTCCTTCCAGTCCTGGCTCCAGGCTCCTGCTCTGTGTCCCCTCCCTTTCTCTGGCTGGGTTGCCTTTCCCTGTGAGGACAGAGGCTCAGTGAATGTTTAGGGTGCACATGAACCAGTGAGAAGAGTCTTTTACTGTTTATTTTTCTACATTCTTGAATAAGCTAAGAAAATCCAGGTATATATATTTTGTTTTTACAGAATGACAGACTAAATATGATACAGGCATTCAAAAATTAACTATTTTATCTGTTTTTACAGCTATGCTCTTTCACACTAAAAAAAAAAAAAAAAAAAAAAAAGAAGCCTATTCCAATTCCACATTATCTGGTTACAGAGTACAAATACAATGAAGGATTCCCATTTTTTTCCTTTTTACCAAATAGCAAATTTCTTTTTCTTAAGTTAAATTACAATCAACGTGTGATCCACGTCATTTGTAAACTTAGATTCTGAACCTAAAAAACATTCTACTTAAAGTAACATTATAAAATACCAAAAGTAAAAGAAGATACATTTCTAAGTCAACCCAATGGAAGAGAGACACACAGATGTTATTCACTATAATCCCCTAGCCTAGCCCTCCACAGCTTGGATCAGTGACTTCCCTCTTAAAACACAAAGGAAAGAAATCTGCATTGGACTTCACTGAGGGCAGAAGAAGCGACTGGATTTGGCAGAAGAGCTTGCACTGGCCATGGCACTAGGATCATCTGTGGTGCTAATTCTGGCCCGGGCTCTCTGCTCCTCCTCTCTCAAAGCCTCCTCATACCAGTGTGGGAAGGATCTGGGGTCACTCCCATTGATCTGGGCCAGAAACTCCAGGACTTTGAACTTGGTGGTCTCAGCGTGGGCCCTGGGACCCCACAGGAACTCGTACCGTGCCGGTTCACTGTTGCGCACCTGCCGGTATTCCAGGTACTGTTCCTGCACCCAAACTTTGGTGAGGAGCTCCCTGGGCTCCCCATAGATGCAATGCTCCATCCCAGCATGCACCCCCATGGCATTCAGTGCTTCCCATATCTTCTCTTCGGGGGCACAATCATCCTCCGTGAAGATTATACTAAGGATGAGTATCAGAAGGCCAGTCTTGGGCTTACTGTGCACATGGTTCACCATCCCATCATAGGTGAGGCCCAGGTTGGTGACTAGGACATAGGTGTGGCTGGTGCAGTCCACTTCCTTCACATCAATGCCATAAACCAGCTGCATGCACTCAGAGGCCTCGCTGAAGATGACAGCAAAGTGGTCCTGGTGCTCTCTGATGACGCTACTCAGCATTTCTACCTTTGTGGTCAGCTCCTGTGTGTGATACTTCCGGAGCAGGAACCCCACCAGATCAGCTACCTTATCATCAATCACGTCCCTGGGCAAGGACTCTATGTCTGGCAGGGCACGGGAGGTGCTCGGACCCTCTTCTTCTTGGCTGCTGGACTGGCTCAATGGAGCAGCAGGGTCAATGGCAGTAGGGGGGGCACAGGCGCTTGGAGAGCTCTGGGTAAGACTCAGTGTCCCAGCAGCAGTGTGAACCTCCTCTTCTTCCTGTTCCTCGTCCTCTGGGGTGCTCAGGTTACTTGAAAGCAGAAGATAGTGGGAGGAAGAGGAGGAGGAAGGGGAAGAGGAAGAGAAGGAGGAAGGAAAAGAAGAGGAGCAGGTGGAGGAGGAGGAGGAATAATACTCTTCCTCAGCCTCTTGATTCTCAAGCGAGTAGCGTCGTCGCTTTGGAGCTCGAGGCATGATGACTCCCTTCAGGCAGCCACAGGAGTGTGGGCAGCAGGTGGGCAGTGAGGACTCACAGGCCTGGGGAGAGAGGAAGTGTAAGTGGCCTCAGCTGGGTACACCCTTGTCAGCTTTGACAAAGCAGAGCTACAGGTCTCCTCTTTAGGGGTGCTCTTGGGCCTCACTGGGGTCTCTCCTCCTGGGTGGCCTGTCCCCTAAGATCCGGAATGAGGAAGTCAGATGGTTCTTCGGGGAACAGTCGGCATAAGCCAGGGTTCTGTGGCTGGCAGTGGGGTGGGGTCGGGTGCTGCAGGGGTCCTCCTCTATCCTGGCATGGGGGAGAACCTGGGGACACATTCTAGGTGAGGGCAGGCACCTCACCTTGACTGCTGGCACGGCCTGGTCCTCCTCTGCTCTGTGACCTGTGTTTTGTGCCTCAGACCAAGGCCTTTATGCCCTGCTTCCTCGAGCCCATGTAACAGGAAACAAGTAAACACCTCAGAGTGCAGGTGGCATGCAGAGCCATGGGCCTCCAGTGCTGACAAGAGGGAGGCCAGGATTCTGTGAGTTCCCCACTGTTCTGGGCTGGAAGGTCCCCTGCCTCCTCACTCAGGGTCCTCGCCTTTCCCCTGGCAGGGCCTGTGAACCTCCCGTCTGCTGGCCCTGACGCAAAACTCTTAGAACAAGGCTACACACCCGAGACAGAACAGGAGAAAGTGAGGGGGCCCCACATCTGACCACACCTGCCCAGGACATCCCACGGGACAGAGTATGATCTGGCCAAACTCTGTGGCGGCTATCTGCCCTGGGACGGGGAGTCCCCTCAGTCCTAACCTTGACATCTCACAGGGTCTTGGACAACTTCCTGTGTTGACCTGAAGCAACTTTCCTTTAGACTAAAATTCTCACCTTCCTGAGTCACTGGTGGAGGACCTGAGGGACACCATGGCTAGCCACCATGTTCCACTTTCTCTCATGGATGACAGAAGTGGCAAAGCAAGGCTGGGATTCCACCCATTGTGAAGTGAGCTATTCCCTGAGTCCTCAGCTGAACCTTGAAAGGATACAGCAAGACTCAGGAGCAGGGGAGGAGCATTAGGGCTCCTGCTGTCTTTCCTCAGATTCCTCACCTTAAAGGAAGTCAGGGCTCAGGCCACCTCCCCCCTCCTCCTTTGCTGGCCTGCATGTGGTCCGTCAGTCCAGGTCTCTCACCTGCCTGAGGCCTACCACCCCAGCCAAAATCAGAGTGCTCTGCTTGGGGTCTCTCAGAGCTGAAAATGGAAGTGGAGTGAATGTCCTTGAGTTCCACATTTATACTGCAGGAGAATTCACCCTCCTTCCTCCCTCATGGTCAATAGCTTGGCCACTTGCAGTGACCGAGTGTCCTGGCTCTGCTGTCTATATACCACACCCTTTGTGTAAGGCCCCACCTTGTTCAGACTCCTGAGAGCAAAGGGAGTGAGAGGATCCATGGGAAATCAATTCCAGAAACCCCAGGGATGAGAACAGGTGCGGGTTCCTGAGGGGTGCCCACTATGGTGGGATCCAAGGTTCCCTCAGTCCTCCCTCAGGATCCTCCCTTGACCCTGGTAGATACTGGTCCTCCCTCTGCTGAAGTGAAGTCCTGCTCTTTACATCCAAGCCCCAGACTGTCAGACCCAGATGCAGGAATAAGAAAATGCCACCTACGATCATCCTCCCATGAGGCCTGCCTATGAACTTTGGAAGGTCCTGGGACTACCCCCTGCCATTCTCAATTACTGCTCCTGATCCTGAGTCTGCTGTGCAATTCAGCACACACTCTCTGTGGTCAACCCCCACCACCACCACCACCACCACCACCCCCCAGCGGGATCCCAGCACTGTCTCTGGTCTAGCTTCCAGGTTCCCTCTATCCTCCATCAGGGTCCTCACCTTGACTCTGGCAGGTCCTTGGCGCACCAACTGCCTATATTGGGTCACACTCACTCTACCAAACCCCCCAAGTATCTGAAATCTGGACTTTCCATAATCTAGCTGCTAGGGTCCTTGGCTCACCATCTGCCTAATTCGGGTCCTACTCCCTCTACTGAACACACAGGGTCTCTGAGACCGGGACTGAGTCTGGTCTAGAATCCAGAGTCCTTGGTGCAACATTTGGCTCTATGGGGTCCTACTCCCTCTCCCCAAGCCTCCAGAGCCTCTGAGATCAGGACTGACTCTTGTCTATTTTCCATGGTCCTTGGCGCATCATTTACCTAGATGGGGTCCCACTTCCTCTACCAGACCCCCAGAGTCTCTGAGACCTGGATGGGGATGCAGAAGGGAGAAAATGGCGGGTGACGTCATTCTCACCCCCCCCCCATCTGCTCTCCAGGTCACCCCCCCCCCCACCCGGTGCTGACCTGGAGTCGTCATCCATACAGCAACCCCTGCCCCAGAGACTCTCAGACCCGCATGCGGAAGTGAGATAATGTCCCATGTGTCCCCCCTCCCCTGCGTGCGGCCTGGTTGGCTCTGTGGTGGGGTCTGGGGTCCTTCCATCCCCCTCAGCGAGCTGACAGTGACCATGGGAAGTTCCTCTGCCCGCCATGCTGACTAGAGGCCCGGCTCCTTATCACCATCCCTGCCTCGGAGCCCACTGTGTGAGTCAGGACGCACTGGGCGTGAACACCCGCGCAGTGCCCTTTGTGGTGGACAGCCGGGGTGGACTTCTGCGGGCTTCCCTCTGCGGCGGGACCCAGCTCCTCACCTGGGTTCTGGCGGGGCCTGGGCCCGCCATCTGCCCAGTGAGGTCTGCCTCCGCCCCGAAGGCCGGGACTCTGGAGCCCAGGGTAAGGGTCACAGAGGCTGCCAAGGGTGGGCGTTCACCCCTGCGAGCTCGCGGGCGGGGCTGGCTCTGCTCTAGGTCCCAGGGTCCCTGGTCCATGCCCCTAGTGAGGCCCGGGTGGAGGCGGACCGAAGGACACGCCTCCTAGGGTCCTCCTCCAAAGAAGCCCGCCCGCCAGATGGCTCTGGAGGGCTGGGCCCGCCTCGGCCATGTTGAGGCACCGCGCTTCTCTCCAAACCACCAGAGTCGCCCAGACCCGCCACGTGTGGTCACCCCCTCTCCCCAGGGGGCTCCGAGGACAGAAACCTTTGTTCGAGGCCCCGGGGTCCCTCTGCCCTCCCTGGTCACCCTCACCTTGACTCGGTCAGGCCCCGGCCTGCCTCTGTGGATGTGAGCTCGCTCTGGCTCTCCCCCGGGCACCCCCAGGGTCTCTGAGACCCGGATGCGGAGGCAGAAGTGAGGAACTCGCTCTGGCACGGGTCTCTGAGACCCGGATGAGGAGTGTGTGCTCACCCTCACAAAGCCCTTCCATGCTGAGTCTGTGGTGGGGGCAGGGTCTCCCCTCCCCCTTCCCACCTTCCTGCCCCCTGCCGTGCCCCCTACTCACCCTGACCCTAGGCAGCGCTTCTGCCCTCCCCTCCGCCAATCAGAAGCCCTGCTCTTGATCTCTGTCCCCAGTCCAAGGCCCCCGTCCTGGAAGTCAGGGTGGAACCGAACAAAAATGGAGGTTCTGCTGCCTGCCTGCCTGCCTGCCTCAAGGACAGCCACACGCATGAGGCAGGTGCTGTGGAAAAGCGCAACAAGGATTAATTCATGAGTCACATGACCTGGGCCAATGCTGGGCTCAGGTCTCAAAGACCAATCTCTTCTTCCTACCTAAGCCCGCCTTTTTTTTTTTTTTTTTTTTTTTTTTTTTTTTTTTTTTTTTTTTTTAAATCTGTATGGCCAAAAGTGTTATGGAGCTCCCCCTTTTTCCTCATTGCCCCCTGCCCCAGGCCTTCACTACACTATTGTCTGTGTCTCTGGGTTATGCACACAAGTTCGTTAGTTAATCTCTTCCCACCAACCCCCGCCTTCCTTCTGAGATTTGACAGTCTGTTCCACGCTCCTATGTCTCAGGATCTGTTTTGTTCATCAGTTTAGTTTGCTCTTTAGATCCCACACATGAGTGAGATCACGTGATACTTGTCCTTCTGGCTTATTTCGGCTACCATAATACTCTCTGGGTCCCTCCATGCTGTCTCAAAGGGTAACAGATCCTTCTTTTTTGCTGCCGCATAGTGTTCCATGGTGTAAATGTACCACAGCTTTTTTACCCACTCATCTACTGATGGACACTTGGGCAGTTTCCAGATCTTAGCTATTGTAAACTGTGCTTCTATGAACATAGGGATGCATATATTCTTTCTGATTGGTGTTTCTAGTTTCTTGGTATATATTCCCAGAAATGGAATTACTGGGTCACATGGGAGTTCCATATTCAATTTTTTGAGGAAACTCATACTGTTTTCCACAGTAATTGCACCAGTCTGCATTCCTACCAGCCGTGTACTAGGGTTCCCATTTCTCCGCATCCTCACCAGCATGTGTCATTTGTTGATCCGTTGATGGTAGCTGTTCTGACAGCTGTGTCCTTTTAATCTGCATCTCCCCAATGATCAGGGTCTTTGAGCATTGTCCTTTTAATTTGCACCTCTCCAATAATTGGGGTCTTTGAGCGTTTTGTCATATGTCTCTTGGCCATTGCTATGTCCACTTTGCAGAAGTGTCTATTTAGTCCTTTGCAAATTTTAAAATTGGATTGTCTTCCTTTTGTTACGTTGTATGAGTTCCTTATATATTTTTGGTTATTAACCCTTTACCAGATGTATCATTGGCAAATATGTTGTCCCATACAGAAAGCTCCCTTTTCATTTTGTTGATGTCTTTTGCTGTGCACAAGCTTTGCATTTTGATGTAGTCCCATTGGTTTTTTATTTTTTTTCTCTTTTGTTTCCCTAGGAGATGCATTGGCGAACATATTGCTAAGAGGGATGTCTGAGATTTTGCTACCTATGGTTTCTTCTAGGATTTTTATGGTTTCACAACTTACACTTAAGCCTTTAACTCATTTTGAATTTATTTTTGTGTATGTTACAAGTTGGTGGTCTAGTTTCATTGTTTTGTTTTTGGTTTTTATTTTTAAAATTTCTTTATTGATTAAGTTATTACATATGTGTCCTCATCTCCCCATTACCTCCCAACCTCCCTTCCTACTCATGCCCTCACACCCCTATTGTCGGTGTCCATTGGTTAGGCTTATATGCATGCAGACAAGTCCTTTGGTTGATCTCTCCCGCTTATCCCCACCCTCCCCTACCTTCCTCCTGAGGTTTGACAGTCTGATTGATGCTTCCCTGTCTCTGGATCTGTCTCCGTTCATCAGTTTATGTTGTTCATTATATTCCATAAGTAAGTGAGATCATGTGATATTTATCTCTCTCTGACTGGCTTATTTCACTTAGCATAATGCTCTCCAGTGCCATCCATGCTGTTGCAAATGGTAAGAATTCCTTCTTTTTTTACTGCAGCATAGCACTCCATTGTATAGATATACCACAGTTGTTTAATCCACTCATCTGCTGATGGGCACCTGAGCTATTTCCAAACCTTAGCAATGGTGAATTGTGCTGCTATGAACATAGGGATGCATATATCCTTTCTTTCTGATTGGTATTTCTAGCTTCTTGGGCTATATTCCCAGAAGTGGGATCACAGGGTCAAATGGGAGTTCCATTTTTAGTTTTTTGAGGAAACTCCGTACTGTTATCCACAGTGGCTGCACCTGTCTGCATTCCTTTTTCTCCTCAACCTAGCCAACACCGGTCCTTTGTTGATTTGCTTATGATAGCCATTCTGACAGGTGTGAGATGATACTGCATTGTTGTTTTGATTTGCATCTCTTGGATAATCAGTGATAATCAGTGACTTTGAGCATGTTTTCATATGTCTCTTGGCCTTCCTTCTGTCTTCTTTTGGAAAGCATCTATTTAAGTCCATTGCCCCTTTTTGATGGGGTTGTTTATCTTCCTTTTGTTAAGTTGTATGAGTTCCTTGTAAATGTGGGATAGTAAACCCTTATCAGTGATAACATTGGCAAATATGTTCTCCCATGCAGTGGGCTTACTTGTTGTTTTGTTGATGGTTTCCTTTGCTGTGAAAAAGCTTTTTATTTTTATGTAGTCCCATTTGTTTATTTTCTCTTTAGGTTCCATTGCCCTAAGACCGTGGTCGGCAAACTGCGGCTCGCGAGCCACATGCGGCTCTTTGGCCCCATTTCCACAAATTATTTCCCTTACAATCAGTCACTGATCCTAAAAGAGACCAAGAAGAGGCTGAAGTGACCTCCATGTTGGGTCACCTCAGTTGCCACAGTTTAAAGTTACAGTAAAGGCAATATCATGAGCTTTCTTTCAATTCATGTTGCAAAATAACACAGATTTGGAAGATCTTAATTCCCCATATACTGTAATCTCCACATGTTCCTCACCCAGATTTTATTTCCAATTGTCTCCTCAGTCCCTGGCTAAAGCTGTTGAATGACTGAAATATTGGCCAGGTCTCTGGGTCTTTTTTAAGGACAGAGTGACTTTGGGCTACCTGCTTCTACTCTGAGTGTCTGTCTGCAAGCCTAGTAAGGAAGATCAAGTCAATACCAGGTCTGAGCATCTGGAATAGAGGCCCATGGCTCTAGCCTCTCTCCTGCCTTCTAAACACAAACATTCCCACCTCTCTCAGCCTATACACAAACTTGTCCTTAATGAGACATAATGGAAGGTAGTCCACATGAAGCTCCTGACCGGCACCATTAGGCACCTTGTCACCCCTTATATCAAGTTGGGATCCTGATTTCTGTATTTTTAGCAAGCATTTGATGACATAGTACAAGATTCATTGAAGGACCTGAACCATAATAAAAGCATGTTTCCTAAAATAACCAGAATCCAAATCAGGATTCCCTTGCAAAGTGCAGACCTGGCCCTTTGAGAGCAGCTACACAGAAACCAAGGTTTTTACCGACCATAACTCTGGGCTTCTCTGTGAAGCAGATGTTTGAGGACATTCGCCTTGGGTTTACCAGATACAAATGTTCCCATTCCTGACCCCTCAACATTTTTAGAGGGCATTTAGGTGACTTAAGGTTCAGACAGGGACCAGGAAAACATAATTAACCACTTGTGTTTTAAAATAAGCCAAACCTAAGGTTAGATTCCCTTTAGAGGCATATGTCTCTCAGCGGGGCACAGAGCAAGCGCCCAGGAACCCACAGGTCTTACCTCACTCCGGCCTCCTGCACTCACTTGGTCCCATCACCCAACTCACTAGGAGCAGGCGGACTGCTGAAGTCGGGTCCGTAATGCTGAAAGTCAAAGGCAAATCTCCCACAAGGATATTTCTAGACAGTATGGCATGGGACTGACCACAATAAACTTTTACTAATTACAATTTGGTGATTCATTGGTTTTACTTCTGTTATTCCTGAACTTTTGACAAGTGGATAAAGACTGTCCTTTAGTTATCAACACATAGAAAGTTAGGTATACCTTCATGAAACTGCATACATACACTCTATAACTATACCTTTGTTAGAGAAGTAAAATATGTTTTTACTAGGAATGTGGGTTAAGAAGTTAAAAACCAAAATGATAAGCTTGAAATAGCAGGACCTCCTCAAATCCTAAAGCTCAACCTCTGTATAGAAAAATAAATCTTATTTAAAAAAAATATATATTTTTATTAATTTCAGAGAGGAAGGGAGAGGGAGAGAGACAGAAACATAAATGATGAGAGAGATTCATGGGGAATGAGTCCACAACCCAGACATGTGTGCTGAACTGGAATTGAACCATAACCTCCTGGTTCATGGGTTGATGTTCAACCACTGAGCAACATCAGCTGAGCAGAAAATAAAGCTTTTAGAACAACATGTTTCTGAAGTCTGATGACTGGTGAAGAGGCCTTTTTGGAAAGTAAGCTTCCTTTCAGAACCTCCCCTATAGTCATGGCTCGCTACAGCTCCCCATCTAGCACCTACTCTGGGACACAGAGTCATTATTTGCAAGGGTTGCAGCTGGGAAAATGCTCAGAGTTAATGGGGATGGGGTGTGGTGGTAAGAGGATGATGGCCATTATTTATTCAAGGAGCCAGGAGCCAAATTGAGGACCAACATGAATGGCGACCAAGGAGGTCCACCCTCCCCTGCAGGGGACAGATAATTCTGATACACTGATGCTGACAGCTTTGAGATACCTCTACAGAGCAATGGGGTGGATATACCACTTCTTCTTTGCCGGGGTTGGGGTGTGGGATGTGGGGAGGGGAGGACTAAGAGCAATAAAGGCCTTGGCTTGGAGCTAGAGGAACTTAAGCCAGCAGAAGGAAATCTCAGGCCCTGTCAGGTGTCAAGGTGAGAATCTTGAAGGAGCATTGAGGGAACCTCAAGGCAAAAAAGATGGATCTCAGCAACATCCTGTCCCTACAGCCAGTCCCTGAAGGCCACTGAATTTCTCTCAGGGAAGCAGAGATGCAGATCTGAGGGAAATGAAGTTTGAATAGAGAAGTAATATTCAGATCAGCAAAGAATTGTGTCCCAGTGCCTGCCAAGAGTCAAGATAAGGACCTAGTGTAAGGATTGAAGACATGCCGAAACCGGTTTGGCTCAATGGATAGAGCATCGGCTTGGGGACTGATAGGTCCCGCTTTCGATTCTGGTCAAGGGCATGTACCTTGGTTGCGGGCATATCCCCAGTAGGGGGTGTGCAAGAGGCAGCTGATCGATAACTCTCTCTCATCGATGTTTCTAACTCTGTATCTCTCTCCCTTCCTCTCTGTACAAAATCAATAAAATATACTTTAAAAAAAGATTGAAGACAGTGCAGGTTTGGTATAAGGAGCAGGATGCCTTATATTTCATTCAGAAGGAAACCTGTAAGTAGGTCTTATTTTCGGGGAAACACTGTATCCTATATAATAAAGAGGCATTATATAAATTAACCCTCATGCCATCACAAGATGGCTGCCTATGATGAGGCCAGTGGGGGTGGGGGAGGTTATTGAGGGATGACCAAACAACTGAACAAGCAGGCTGTATAGGGTGACCAGGCTGGCAGGGGGGTTAGTGAGAGACAACCAAATAACTGAACACCAGGAAGTGTGGGGCAACCAGACTGGTTGGGGGGGGGGGGTTAGTGAGGGATGTCCAAATGACTGAACAGCAGGCTGTGTGGGGTGTCCAGGCCCATGGGGGGGGGGGCTGTGAGGGGTGTCCAGGCTGGCAGGGAGGGCAGTTGGGGGCAACCTGGCTGACAGGGAGAGCAGTTAGGGGTGACCAGGCTGGCAGAGGGTGCAGCTGGCGGTGACCAGACTGGCAGGGGGTGGGGCAATAAGAGGTGACCAGGCCAGCAGGGGGGGCAGTTAGGGGCAAACAGGCTGGCGGGGGTGTAGTTGGGGGTGACCAGGCCAGCAGCCAGGGCAGTTGGGGTTGATTAGGCTGATGGGGGAGCAGTTGGGGACAATCAGGCCAGCAAGGGGGGCAGTAATGGGTGACCAGGTAGGCAGTTATAGTTAGTAGCAACCAGGTTGGCAGGGAGGGGGCAGTTGGGAGTAACCTGGCTGGAAGCAGGGTGTAGTTTGGGGCAATCAGGCTTGTATGCAGAGGCAGTGAGGGGTGATCAGGCCATCAGAGGGGCAAGTTAGAGGTAACCAGACAGGCAGACAGGTGAGTGATTAGGAGCCAGCAGTCCAGAATTGTGAGAGGGATGTCCGATTGCAGGTTTAGGCCCGATCCCAGGGACATCCCCCAAGGGGTCCCTGATTGAAGAGGGTTCAGGCTGGGCTGATGGGACCCCCCTATGCACAAATTGTGTGCACTGGGTTTCTAGTATTTAGATAATGAAACCTCTAATAATCCCTAGGTGATAGGGTTTGGGAGCTTCTGAGATTGTGAACACATCAATGTGTCAGTAAGGTGACATACCCAGAGAGAGCATAGAAGCTCTATACCTCTTTTTGCATAACTTGGCCTATATTAGAGTTTGGGAGACAATGCCAAACAAGAAAGCATGCAATGCTATGAAAGTGAGGAAAATAGAAGGACCTAATTTAGGAAAGGTAATCAGAGAAGGTCCCTCTAGAAATGCAACATGTAAACTAAACCATAAAGGCTGAGAAGAGATGAGCTACTCAAAGACTCAGGAGAAAAGTTTTCCAAGCAGAACAGAATGTATAAAAGCCCTGTAGTGGAAACCCACCTACTCATTATTATTTGTTTGTTTGTTTATTGATTGAATGATTTTAAGACTAATTTACCTAATTCTCTAGTTTTTTTTTTCTTTTTAAAAAATATATATTTATTTATTTCAGAGAGGAAGGGAGAGGGAGAGAGAGATAGAAACATCAGTGATGAGAGAGAATCATTAATTGGCTGCTTTCTGCATACCTCCCACTGGGGATTGAGCCCACAACAGGGGCATATGCCTTGACCAGAATTGAACCCAAAGCCAACGCTCTATCCACCGAGCCAAACCGGCTAGGGCTACCTACTCATTATTTAAAACTTAGCTAAAGTATCACTTTCTTCAGGAAGTTTTCTCTGACCTTCTGAACCAGATTAGGTTAAATGAAACCCTCTACATTTTAATGCTCCCTCTCCCAATACTTTGTAGTTTTCTCCATTGTTGTAATTTCTACATTGTACTGAAAGTATCTGTTTACATATCTGTGAGTCTAATTAAAAGGACAGCTCTGTGAAAAGTATAAGCTTTGCATTTATTCTCTTTGTTTCTGCATGCGAACTAGCCTAAGCTTTTATCCTTTGCACATAGACAGTCAATATTTATTGATCTTTTCCTAAGGTTGCATTGATATGTAATCTGACTCTGAACTCTCTCATATTACTGAGGAAAATTAGAGTAGATCACATTCTTGATGACCATATAACTGGTTTGCCTTCCCTGACTATAAAAACAGTCTGGAAGCAATGTGTGCATTTTATTTTGAGGAGTAGGCCTACTCAGCAAAGCTAAAACTAATGAGTTGATCTTTGGATCGAGGCTAGGATTTGAGGACAAAAAAAAAAAAAAAAAGTGTTTAAGTGAGGCTATTGGGATCTGTGGGTTGCAGCAAGGGATATGGGCAGCAGATTAAAGAAGAGAAGTTTAGTACTCCTGCCAAGGAATAAGGAAAAGACTTTGATCCAGGAAAAACAAAAACAAAAACAAATAGCAGAGGTGATACTGACATGTGAGTACATGCAGAGAACCATCAAAGGAGATAAATGGGCATTTAAATGTTGCTACCTTCTGGTACTATTTACTAAGTCTTCTCTTGGACACTTTTAGTCTTAGTAGATCTGGGATTTCTTTTTGCCTTGCTATCTTTGTTTCTTTGCCGCCCTCACTGTCACTCTGATCTCAGCTACTTTGGCACTCTATCCGTCCGTTACTCTTTCTCAGCAATAATTTTCTTTTTCTCTTTATTTGATATTGTGATACTAGTGCTTTTGTTTTAGTAGATCTCAACATGACATGTATCACATAATATAAATAGTCACCACTCACTGGGCTTAGTGGGTCAGGGAAACTGACCCACTGGAGTTGTGGGGAGGTATGAAATAGAAGAACAAAGGAGAGGGTAACATAAAATAAAACCAGGAAACTAGAGAACCAGATAAGGTGATTCAGGGAGCAGCACTTTTATGTCAGAACCCTGATTTTCTATGTCAAATGACTAAGTGGTGTGAACATGATATGTTTGATTATGTCTTTAGAGCCTTTGTTGTAAGGCCTCTTGCATAGCACTTACCAAACCCCAACGCAAATTTAGAGATAAGAAATCTTTCTAGCCCAGCTGGTGTGGCTCAGTGGTTGAGAAGTGACCTATGAACCAGGAGATCACGGTTTGATTTCTGGTCAGGGCATATGCCTGCATTGTGGGCTCAATCCCCAGCGTAGGGCATGCAGGATGTAACCAATCAATGATTCTCTTTCGTCATTGATGTTTCTGATGACCTCAGTTCAGTTTTCTTTCTTGTCGTTTCTTTGGATAAATAGACTTAGAAAGTAGGATCTTCATGTGTTTCTTCTGTTCAAAAGACGTTCAGAATGACTACAGTCCATTTCCCCAATTTCCACAAAAAGACAATTATATGTAGAGGGAATCACAAAATTGTCATGCCCAGGTAGAAAAAAAAATGTCGCTTCTCCACAGGTAACTTTTCTGACTTTCCTAATGAGCATCCCCCTAAACATACTACTACCACCACCACCACCCTATTATCTCCCTACTAAAAGGTGTGGAAGTATCTCTTTAAATAACAGTTTCTATTTAAATGGTTTAGACTGGTATTCAAGTTTATTCCTTCATTCCCTGCTCTTTTCCAAGATGAATTTTAGATATATGGGGAAGGGAACCTTACATGATTTGGTAACTGCAAAGAAGAGGTAAGCTTTATTTATCCTCAACCATGTTTTTTGTTTCCCTGACCATATGGCACCTTGCTGTCTCCCCAATTCCAAAATCTAGGTCTTGTGACTTTGTAGTCATGCATTTTTGTTCTCAGTGACCATTTCTACCTTAGTAACTTGTACACATCTCTGCTTCTACAGATTACTCAGACCCTTGAGTTAGGGTTGGCACTCTGCACCTGTTTATATGTCCTCCAGCGCTCTCTCAGCTTTAGAACCACTTCACCTCCACGTTTATGGCCTTCTCTTGAAAACTCTCTAGGAAACATCCTTATTTATATCTTTGATATTCTACAGAAAAATTGAAAAGTTCTGTGTGTCTTCTACATCATCTGGGAACTGTATTTCCTAACCATATTACACCACAAGTTTTTTCAGAGAAGAACATGTGTCTAAACTCATCTGATTTTGGTATTCCTCTCAAATCATCAAAATATTTCTGAATCACATCCTCTCCATCCCATATGTAGCCCTGAATATGTGGGCAAAGACCCTGATGACTAGCTTTTTTTCAAATTCTATTCTCTCTTTTTCTCCTACAATTCTATGCCATATCCTTTTGTTTACCCTGACGCATAGAAAAACTTTATGATCTAATTAGTCAGGCCTGATTGCCCTTGAAGATAAAGAAAATAAGCTACATTTTGCCAACTCCTAACTGGAACCCATGGATTTTAAATTATCTTTTAGAGAAAGAGGGAGGGACAGAGAGAAATATGGGGATAGAAATATGAGAGAGAGAAAAAAAAAACAAGAGAGAGAGAGAGAGAGAGAGAGAGAGAGAGAGAGAGAGAGAGAGACATGGATATGTTGTTCCACTTATTTACATATTCCTTGGTTGATTGTTGTATATGCCTTGACAAGGGAAAGGTCAACTTTGGCATATAGGGACAACACTTTAACCAACCGAGCTACTCAGCACAATTCCAATTTATATTTTAAGCAATAGAACCTTTGTTTTTGCATTCCCCCCCCCCCCCGGAATTCCAATATCTAATGAAACAAAATTAGAATGGCCCAGGTTAAAACTGTGGTGAGACTTTAGAGACCTTTATTTCCCTTTTCAGATGGAATGAGAAATAAGAGTAAGATAAGCATTATCCACTTTTTTACCTTTTTTGTGCCTCACTTCTTCCTCATCTCTTACCTTAACAAGTGATGCCAATGAAGTTGTTTTCACTGCAACAATCAAAACTAGTTAATTTTGTGTTCAAAAGGACTTACCTCATCCAATTCACTCAGGATATATTTAAAGACACTGCTATGAACTGAATTGTGTGCCCCTAACAGTAATAAGTTGTAGCTCTAACCTCCAATGTGACCATATTTGGAATGGGTCCTATATGGAGATAATTAAGGTTAAATGAAGTCATAATGGTGGGGCCCTGATCCAATAGCACTTTTAAGAAGAGACTATACAGGAAAAGAGCTCATTCTCTCTCTTTGTGCACCCACCAAGAAATGGCCAGGAGAACACAGAGAAAAAAGGTGGCCATCTACAAACCAGGATGAGAGCTCTCACCAGAAACTAACTATGCTGACATTCTGATCTTAGATCCCCATCCTCCAGAACTGTAAGAAAATAAATTTATATTTTTTAAGCCAAGCAGTCCAGGGTATTTTATTATAGGAAACTAAGAAGATTATGACAGATACTCCTCAAAGGGATCTGAGCTGGCGTTCTCTGTGACACTTTAATATCCAAGTCAGTTTTTGACCATTCATAAGCCTTATTACCCAGCTGCTTCTTGGATATCATAAGTGTTCCCTTTAAGGCGACACTTACTGTTATTTTCTTGCTTAGTCACTTAATTAATCCTAATGGTTTCTGACTACATACTGCTGCCATAACTTTTGAGGAGAGTTATAAACCCAGTGTGAAAAAAGCAGCAGATGTTACTTCAGAGATGTTTGTTGCTTGTTCTGACATGGTAGCATGCATTCTTACCCAAGGAAATAACCCTTAAACTGCTGCTTGTCCAATGTCTTTCTTTTCTAGGCCCATGCTATTCTTTGGGGAAGGTGATATAATGAGTAGGCAAGACACATGACTGCTGACTCTGACTGAGGAACTAGCAGAGCTGAAAGCTAAGTAGATGAATATAGCAGAAGAGCTTGTTAACAGCCCAGAAGTCACACAGAGGATGCTGTGAAGATTGTCTGGGAGATGTTAAAGACAGATTGGTAACTATGCAAGCATCTTGCTGTCTTGATATTATTGTAGAACTGCTATGAATGATTTAGTTAATAATACTCTTGGGGAGTCTTTGATAAGCAGCTTGGGCCCTCTAAGGATTGCCAACATTAAAGCTAAAGAAACATCCTGCTAGATCTGAGTGAGAAGAGGATGTATTTTCTCTGTGATCTGAAAAGTGTTTAGTAGTAAGTCATTCCACTCCAAGGTTTACATGGCACACTATTTCTCCCCTAGAGATATGGGATATGGGCACCAGTTTTTATGAGAACATAGAAACTTAGATTTCTGCTGAGACCAGTTTGGCTCAGTGGATAGAGCATCGGCCTGCCGACTGAAAGGTCCCGGGTTCGATTCCGGTCAAGGGCATGTACCTTGGTTGTGGGCACATCCCCAGTGGGGGTGGTGCAAGAGGCAGCTGATAGATGTCTCTCTCATGGATGCTTCTGACTCTCTATCCCTCTCTCTTCCTCTCTGTAAAAAAATCAATAAAATATATTAAAAAAAAAAAGAAACTCAGATTTCCTACCTCTATTTGTATTTTTCAGAGTAGGAGTTCAAGACCCATGACCCTCGCCAATGCTGAAGGATTACTACAGAATAGTTGAAAGACATAACTATGACTCCAATTATCTTTATAACTTTGTCCCCAAACTCCTGAGTAAGTTCAAAGTTGACAGTGACATAGAAGGCCAGATGGTAAGAATGCTTGTCAAAAAATATAGGTAATTTTATGCCCAAGTGAGGTACTTCCTTTCCAGAAAACTATCTCTTTTGAAATTTTAGACTTCTGCCACTAACATTTGCAGTGCACAGATCATTTCTGGAATCCCTTTTGGAAGTTAACTTATGTTCTATTGAACATTCTCCATGTCAGTCATATATCATTCTTAATTAGTTTTTAGATCATTTGCTGTAGCCAAAATACACTTGAAGTCTGTTTTGATGACTTAATCAGGTAAGCTAATTATCAATACTTTAAAACTCAAAACGATATGAGACAAAATAATGAAACTTGTTTTCTGTATATGGTCAGGGATTTTGCTCTGATGGAACATTCACAGGCAGAACACACATTTGTATGAATACATTCTGATAGGCCTGTTAATCTTATTCCTTTATAATACAAACTGGAGGCCTTGTGAATGAATTTGTGTATGGGTGGGATCTGGCTGGCTCACACTGATGAGGGCCATTAGGCCAGGCCGGCAAGGGGAAGAGGATGTGGGCAGTTGGCAGGCCAGCTCCACCCTGATTGGGGTGTGGAGGGCCAATTGAGGGCTGGATCAGCCATTGGTAGGGACCACGGGCAGTTGGGGGGGGGGCCCACTTGGGCCGGTTGGACGCTGCAGTGCGCATCATGGCAACTGGTCATTCTGGTCCTTCCGTTCCATTGGTCTGGTCACTTGGCTTTTGTACATACAGTACAGATACAATTGAGTTTGGTGGTTTTGTCCAAGTAGTAGATCATATTGGGAAGATCAGAAGGTGCCAAATTCCATATAATTTTTAGATAATGGTAGGGAATTTATAATCATTCTAAATATAAGGGAAGCTATTGGCAATTTTTAAGCTGAGGAGTTACAAACTCTGATTACTTTTAAGCTCTAGTTAAAATAGATTAGAGGGGATCTGGGCGAATCTGAATCATGCAGCTGTTGCTGTTTCCCAGGTACAAGATGATGTCAGTGGCAGTAGAGAATGAAAAAAATCAATCAGACTTAAAGGACATATAGGAGATGATACCAAGAGTTAACACAGCTTAACATTTATAGCACTGTCTCTTATATGTCCCTCAATATATACTGATAGTATCACACCAAATTGCATCTGCATTTGCTGATTAGATAACTTAGCAGAAAATAAATCTGAGAGAATGAATGTGCTGTATAAACTGTACGTTTGTATGATTAATATACTTATGTATGCACAGTGGTGAGTAGGGATTTTAAAACAGTCTTTCATAAAACAAAAGAATATTACTTAGAATATTCCTATTGAACATTGCAGTTCTATTTGAATAGATGTAGTCTGTCATTCCTGATCATTTATATGCAGTCAGATTCAAAGTGAGCTTCAGCTTCCATTTGAACACACTGGTTTTTATAGTAATTGCTAATGTGACAGGATTCACTTTTCTGGTGGGAGTCCTTAATAAATTGTTTCTTTGAATGGAGATAGTCCTAATAAGTTTCTCTGATAATTATTCTTCCCTGGTATCAGCTGTTGCTGTGACACTGATTCCTTCTAATTATGACAAACTGACCTGTTACTAATTATCTCCAGTTCAGAAATGCTAATGACATCTCTTGGAAATTTATCCTGATAGAGGGAGCCACAGTTGGAAAACAAACACGCTCAGATGAACTTGTTATCTGCTCTGGAGGATGCTTTGGAGATACCCCAGCAATGTCGGTCTGATTGTCCAGTGGGCAGAATCATACACTCACGTGCTGTAACACTGGGTAGCTGTAGCACCAAAATAAATATTTTTAGTTCACAAAGCTTCATTCATCCAGGTTGGGTTTTGGATTGGAAAGGTATTCTTAAAGATGTCCTACAGAGCAAGGTCATTTCATTTTCAGACAAAAATCAGTTTAAGAGGTTTAAAGAACATTCACAAGGTAATACATTTGTGAGATTTCAACCAAGTGACTTCTCAAAGATGACAAAACTGTCATTCCATCTACGGATCCAATAGAGAAGAGAAATGAGATAAGATTGGAATCACATAAAAAAGCGACTGATCATTGTTGCTGTTGTATAGATATTTATTACCAATATAAAGAAACTATTTGTTGTTAAAAAAAATAATGTTTTAAGACTCCATTTCCTCTTCCTAGGCATGAAGGAAGAACACAGTTCACCTGTCTGTCTTCATATAGTTATGTGGGGACCTGCTACTGAATTCTGGCTAGTGGAAATGAAAGCAGAAGTGACAGTGATGCTTCTATTGTGATGCATATAAGAGTGAAAGTGTCTTTTCTAAGCTCTTTCAGAAGTTCATGTGAAAATGGGAACAAAATTTTCAGTGATATCAGTAGCTCTAAAAGGTCTTAACCAAGATCTCTGACTCACTTATTGGAAGTAAACCATTGGACTGTATTGTGAGAAATGCATCTGGTTTAAGTTGCTAATATGTGGGGGATGGGCATATTTTTAAATTTCAGCACATCCTGGATAAAACAGAATCTTTAAATTGTAATAATGGCAACAGCAGCAACTACTCTTTGTGGACCACATAATAGTGTAGGCATTGTACTGAAAAATTTACAAAACAAAATCTTGCAGGTCAATATTGTTGGCCCAAGGTCTTATAGCAAGCAAATGTGTAAAAGTCTACTTGCCTAGTTCTAAATATATTATTTTTACTATGTGATGGCTGCCCCTAAATGTACATATTTCAATTGATTGTTACCATATTTCACAGGCAAATTTTAATTGTTGGAACTTCCTGATGGTAAGGATTCTCTAAGTTTTAGAAAGATGCCAGGAAAAATATGGAATAAATTAATGGATTAAAAAATACTGAACCAAATATATAAAGGAATATAGCACCAGGTGCATTTACAATATAAATGCCAATAAAATCCATTTTAGAATGTCTAATCAAGATCATAATTCTTGATATTTCTCTCAGCTATTTTCATCTTAATAACCACAGCAGCCAAAAGTAACTCTTCTCAACAGATTGAAAGAACACACCACACTCAATTTCTACAAAGCCTTCATAAAGGTACGAGGTTCTCCAACTAATGTTGTGTTCTTATCACAAGAACTAGAGACCTGGTGCATGAAATTCATGGATAGGGTGGGGGGGTGTATATCCCTCAGCCCAGCCTGCACCCTCTCCAATCTGGGACCCCTCGAGGGATGTCTAACTGCCTGTTTAGGCCTGACTGCTTCTGTCTAACAGTCTGATCACCCCCTAATCATTCTTCTGACAGTCTGAAGGATGTCTAACTGCTCCCCTGCTGGCCTAATTGCCCCTACCTGCCCTCCCCTGCTGGCCTGGGTCCCCTCCAACTGCCCTCCCCTGCTGACCTGATCACCCACAACTGCCCTCCTCTGTTTGCCATCTTGTGGCAGCCATCTTGTGTCCACATGGGGGTGGCCATCTTTGACCATATGGGGGCAGCCAGCTTGTGTATTGGAGTGATGGTCAACTTGCATATCACCTCTTATTAAATAGGATGAGACATTTACAGGACCCACAAGTTAAAGAGCATAAAAAAGTCAACTTGCCCAGCCAGCATGATTCAGTAGTTGAGCATCAACACATGAGCCAGAGGTCATGGTTCAATTCAATTCTTAGTCAGGGCACATACTCAGATTGCAGGTTCAATCGGTAGTAAGGGGCTTGTAGGAGGCAGTCCATCAATGATTCTTTCTCATTCTCTCTCTCTCTCTCTCTCTCTCTCTCTCTCACTCACTCTCTCTCTCTCTCTCTCTCTCTTCCTCGCTGAAATCAATAAAAATATCTTAAAAAATAAAAAATGAAAAATTCAACTTGTCTCTAAAATGTGTACTTTTAATTTAAGTAATATTTAATAATCCTGACAATGGTCATGACCTATGTAAGATATTTAGTTTACAGCCTATTTTTTATTATTAAAAGAAAATTTGTAGCATGTAAAAGAGATTAATTACAATTACATCTAATTACAATTTTACCTGATATCCTATAGGGCAGTGGTCGGCAAACTCATTAGTCAACAGAACCAAATATCAACAGTGCAATGATTGAAATTTCTTTTGAGAACCAAATTTTTTAAACTTAAGCTTCTTCTAACACCACTTCTTCAAAATAGAGTCACCCAGGCTGTGGTATTTTGTGGAAGAGCCACACTCAAGGGGCCAAAGAGCTGCATGTGGCTAGCGAGCTGCAGTTTGTCAACCACGGCTATAGGGTAAGTCTAAAAAGATTTGTTTTTTATGTAAAGTTTGAATATAAACTAATAAAATGGAATTGCTTGTGTTTTTTTTTTTTTTTCCTCTCAATATGTCTTAAAAGTCACTGCCCATGCAAAAGTTCCAAAGGCATTTTGAGCAATGGCACCATCACTGGAATATGTGTGTATTCTCGGGGGGGGGGGGGGGAGGGGGGTACTTAGAAATACAGCACTCATTTAGATGTATGAATTATGACTTGTTTGCTTTTAAAAAGTGCAATTATTTTTATTCATACCTCCTCTATGCTCTTGTATATCTTTATAATGGCTATCTGCATGTTTTCCTTAAGATAAATGTATTATAGTATTGAAGAAAATGCTTTTGAAATACAAAATTGGAGACAATTTTTTTCGTTTTAATGGAGTTAGGATAGTATTAAAATTTTCTACTTGTTAGAGGTGTATTAGTAGAATTCATTCTTACTTTTGGCAGGCTGGTATAATAGATCAAAGCTCTGTGCTAGGACTCAGACACCTTGGTTACAAAATTGGTTTGTCCTTGTATTATCAAGAAAATGTGGATAAACATTAATAATGATATTCATTTCCATTTATTTATTCTTTCTTTATTCATTCATTTAATAACTTAGCATCCATTTTTTTGAAGAAAAAATATGAAATGCTTACTATACTCTTTTGGGGGATCATAAAATTTTGTAAAAAAAATAGCCCCTTTCCACAAAGTTCTTTCAGTTATGTGTATAAAATGCCAAGCTTGCTAAACCTTAAAGAACCTTCCCTACCTACCTCATCAATGTATTGTGAGATTATAATGAAAGGGCTTATGTGAAAATGTTTTATGAATGCTAAATTGCTACACACATATACAAGTTCTAGGGGCCCAGTGCACAGATTCGTGCACTACTGGGGTCCCTCAGCCTGGCCTGTGCCCTCTGGCAATCCAGGACCCCTTGAGGGATGTAGTAGTGTGCCAAGTTACAGGCGGCCAGGGAGGAGCCTGAGCTAGGGCCAGTTGCTCATCCCAGCTCTGCTGTACCTGTCACCTTGCAGTGGCCACCATCACAGTAGCACCAGAGGAGGGAGAAGCTCCTGCTGCCACAGCTGTGCTTGCCAGCCATGATCCCAGCATCTGGTGCCCTTCAGTCAGCTGAATGGTACTCCCACTATGAAAGCACACTGACCACCAGGGGGCAGCTCCTGTGTTGAGTGTCTGCCCCCTGGTTGTCAGTGTACATCATAGCAGCCTGTTAACCAGTTGTTTGGTCACTTAGGCTTTTATATATATAGACTAGAGGCTTGGTGCAAGAAATTTGTGCTTGGAAGGGGAGGTTCCCCTCAGCCCAGCCTGCACCTTCTCCAATCTGGGACCCCTCAAGGGATGTCCGACTGCCAGTTTAGGCCCAATCCCCACTGGCTCCTAACCACACACCTGCCTGCCTGCCTGATCACCTCCAACTGCCCCTCCCTGCCAGCCTGATTACCCCTAACTGCCTTTGCCTGCTGGCCTAATTGCCCCTCTCTGCCCCCCCCCCCCTTGCTGGCCTGACCCCTCTTCTTGGCAGGCCCCATCCCCAATCAATACCCTAACTGCCCTGCCTGCTGGCCTGATCACCCCTAACTGCCTCTGCCTGCCTACATGTTTGCCCCCAACTGCCCCCTCATCCACTGACCTGGTAGCCTCTAATTGTCCCACCTGCTGGCGTGGTCACCCCTTACTGCACCCCCTTCCAGCCTGGTCACTTCTAATAACAACCCTCTACTGCTGGTCAGGTTGTCCCCAACTGCCCCCCTGCTGGCCTGGTCTCCCCTAACTGCCCCCTGCTGCTGGCCAGGTCTCCCTTAACTGCTCCCCTATGCCAGCCTTGGTTGTCCCTCAATACCCCTGCTGATGGCCAGGTTTCCCCCAAATGTCCTCCTTGCTTGCCTGGTTGCCCCCAACTGTCCCCCCCCACCAGCCTGGTCACCCCTAACTGCTTCCCCGCCCCCTGCCCGCCAACCTAGTCACCCCCAACTGCCCCTGCTGCTAGCCTGTTTGCCACATGCAGCCTGATGTTCAGTCCTTTGGTCGTTTCTCACTAACCATCCTGCTGGTCTGGTTGCCCCATGCAGTCTGATCAGTTGTCCATCTGGTTGTTCTGGTTGTGAGGGCCCCAGACTTTTTATATATATGGATTAGCATGGGGCCCTTTACAATCAATGCATGTCATTGAAACTAGTGTATTGATATAGAAAATATTTTCTCCATAAAGGGTCATTTTGACAAGTTTTCTTTGAAGTATTTGGCAATATTGAAATGGGAAAAAGATAAGGGAGGCATGAAAACTTGGAGAATGAAGGTGAAAGGATAATAAAGGGGTTTAAGAGGGAGTCAGGTTGAGGTCTGAAAGAGGACTGCTCTGACAAGCATGAAACTTTGAATTCATGAGGATGACCTCAAAGCAGGAGTGCAAGAGAACTAAGAGGAAAAGGAAAATAAGGATGGAGTGGAGTCAATGAGTGTGGGTGGCATAGTTTTTACTCTCAGACTTTTCTCAAACATATATGGAAATCATCCTTAATGTGAAAGAGCAAACTTCAGCTTCTATGCATCATGAGCATTATTTAAATGCAAAGAACTATTGTAGAAACAAAGATCTACCCAAGAAGATAAAAGAAAGAACATATGTATTATAATGCTACAGGGAAACCTCATAGAAATTATTGCAGGAAATAAAGCTAGAGTTCACAGAAAATAGAAAATAACTCTCTCTCTCTCTCTCTCTCTCTCTCTCTCTCTCTCTCTCTCTCTCTCTCTCTCTCTCTCTCTCTCCTTACTCCAACATTCCCCTTTATCTTCTTTAACTCTGAAGTCACCTAGTATATATTCTTTGCTTCTCTCTCCATATTAGCCTGTTCTTTTTCTCTTTGTAGTGCATAGATTACTAGTATAGTGTTAGTATACCTGGGTTGAAATCTTAAATCTGTTGTTTTTATCTGTATCACTTTCATCAGGCTGCTTAACCTCTATGTTCTTCCATTTTCTCATTTCTAAAAAGAAGATGATAAAAAATAACTTACTGGGTTGAGGTGAAGATGAATTAGTTTAATTTATGTAAAAATGCTTAAAAGAATGCCTGATTCTTAATAAGTGGTTCACCCTTTTATACCACCCTTTAGTCAGTTAGGCTAACCATAAATAACCATTCAGATTCCTTAGCCAAATCTAATTTTCCAAAGGAGAAAGTATTTGTTCAGCTCTGACACTAGCTTTCTATATGAGCCCGACCAACTCCCATCAATGCTAGGCATTTTGGTATCCTCTAAGATGAAATCTGAAGGTTGGATTTGATGCATGCCAAAGATTCTATGATTCTCTGAAACGGCTTCCTTTTGATAAACTCAGACATGCATTAAATATCACTTACTATGTATTTTATTTATAAACTTGTGTCCTGGTGCATAAAATTAGTGCATGGAGGGGTGGGGGGTGTTCCTCAGCCCAGCTTGCACCCTCTCCAACCTGGGACTCCTCAAAGGATGTCCTATCGATAATAACGGTTTACAGGGATCGGGCATAAACCGGTAGCAGGACATTCCTCTCACAATCTGGGACTGCTGGCTCCAGCCGTTCACCTGCCTGCCTACCTGCTTGATTGCCTCTAACCACTCTGCTTGCTGAACTGCTCTTCCCCAACTGCCCCCCCTGCTGGCCTGCTTGCCTCTACCTTCCCTCCCCACTGGCCTGCTCACCCCCAACTGGCCCACTGCTGGCCTGCTCACTCTAAACTGCCCCCCCTGCTGTCCTGATCACCTCCAACTGACCCCCACTGATGGCCTGCTCACCCCCAACTGGCCCCCCTACTGGTCTACTTATCCCCAACGGCCCATGTCATCCCATCCTGGCCTGATCACCACCCCCTGGCAACCCAAGGTCCCAGCCCCTCATTTTCTTTTTTCTTTTTTTTTTCCATCACCTTCAAGAGCAGAGGCCAGGGCGGGCTGGAAGCAAATATCTAGGATTTATTTATCTTCTATAATTGAAACTTTGTAGCCTTGAGTGGAGGCCAGGGCCAGCCATGGCAGGCAGGAAACTTGGCTTCCTCCATTGTGGGTGCAATCCAAGCCTCCTGCTTGCTCCAGTTCTGTGGCCGGCCACCATCTTGGCTGGGTTAATTTGATACTCACTCCTGATTGGCTCATGGGCATAGTTTGTGGGTGTAGTGGAGTGATGTTTAATTTGCATGTTTCTCTTTTATTAGTGTAGATAATATGCATTAAACAGCCAAGTTCCGAGTAATGTAAATCTCAGTCACAACATATTTATTTCTAACTCCCTGCACCTTACTCTTGCGGGGAGGAGGGTTAAAACTACCTACATTTTTCTGAAAAGCTCAAAAACAGAAGGCACTGATTTGGCATTTCAAAACACCCCACAATAAATATGCATTTGCTTACAAAGTGAAGCTGTTTAGATTGAAACTGACTGGAAGAATAAAAGTGGAAAGGAAAATTAGGAAATAAGTGAAGGAGTAATAATGAATTAACAATCTGCATAACTTCCATTAGACTTTATTAGGAGAGCAGAATCTGGCCATGTGGTGTTATTACACAAACTAATGAGATTAGTAGAGAGGGGCGAATGTAAATAATCATAATTGTGGTTTTTTTTCACTTTGCACTCTTTTATTTGTTCCAAAAGTAAAACATCCTTTCTAAGACACAGTCTTGTTATACATACAAACTTTGGAAAATTGGGAAGAAGCATACAAATTACTAAAGTGTTTAGTGCAAGGCCCCACTGTGGTGGGATTTTCAGAGTTTCCAGATCAAAAGCTTTGCCAGTTAGCTAAAGCTAATAGAGGCTCCTTTCTCTAGCTCCACAGGGAAATTAAAGCTACCCACTAGGGGTTTGGAGGACAGGACTTGCACACATGTGCTTGTGTGTGTGTGTGTGTGTGTGTGTGTGTGTGTGTGTAGGGTTAGTTATATGTTCTGAGTGTTTTCTAAAGCATTACAAACTAGAAAGCTCAAAAAAATGTTTGAATTTTCCATAATGTTTTCACTGGGAGAAATGAAATGCTTAACCGTGCCATTATTTTTCACTTAGGTACTCATTGTTTTTATCTTACCCAAAATGAAACTGGACTCTAAATACTACAAAAGGTTGGATAATAAGGTAACAGTTAATGGCAACAGTAAAAGAGATTTTGTTGCAACCATTTCAAAATCTTAATCTAGTTTTCTCTGCTAAATACCTATATATCGATAGTACAAGCACCAATCACATTTAATTTTATGTTAAAGTATGTGTGAGGAGTAACTGCTTAGTGAATACAGAGTTTCCTCTTGGAGTGATGAAAATTATTTGGAACTAGATAAAAGTAGTGGTTTTATAACATTGTGACTGTATTAAATACCACTGAATTATAAACTTCAAAATGATTGCTACAGCATATAAGTAAATAACAAAAATGTGTAAATTGGTGCTTTTAGTAAGTTCCTAGTTTCTGTTTTCTTTGAATATGATGAAGTTAATGTTTTGTAGTTGTTAATGAAATGTAAAACTATCATTCTTTTAGTCCCTGTGGAAGCTACATTTGAATGTCTGCCTATAAAGTCACAGTTTAAAAAAGATTAGTTTTTTTATGTAAAGTTTTATGTAAATTCCTTTCCCTCTCTGATATTGCTACAAAGAGAGAGCTAATCCTTTAGAAGTGGAATCTTTTTAAAAAATATACTTTATTGATTTTTTTACGGAGAGGAAGAGAGAGGGATAGAAAGTTAGAACCATCCATGAGAGAGAATCATAGATCAGCTGCCTCTTGCACACTCCCTACCAGAGAGGTGCCTGCAACCAAGGTACATGCCCTTGACCGGAATCAAACCTGGGACTTGCAGTCCACAGGCTGAGGCTCTATCCACTGAGCCAAACCTGTTTCATGCAAATTATAAGTAGAATCTTTTGTCTTACCTTGATCTCTTAATGATCCAGAAGGGTTTAAACAACTCAGTGGCACTATGTTAAAGTAGACTGAGAATACTTGTTTTGTGACTGTGGACCAAAGTTATAGGAAGAAAGAATAGCATCTGAGAAGTTGGAACAGATAAAGACCTCACCTTTTTTGAGAAAAAGAAAGAAAAACAGTGTGGCTCAAGTACAGACAGACTGGAAGCTAATAAATAAGAGTTAATATGGAAAGGTTCACCTCATCTTTGTGAAGCATTTGACTTCCTCTGATACATGGCATTTTCAAATTAACCCAGTAAAGGTCTCTGGATATCAGTGATCATGACATGATACTATAAAATATGTACATGATGTACTCTTTTGTATCTGCAATTCTTTCCTCAACATGTTTTTACAGGTTTTTGTGGTTTGTTCATGTGCATTACGGTATATGATTGCATTTGTCTTTATACTATATTTATGAATTTTCTTTGTTGATGCATATTTAAAAAGTTTCAACTTTTAAATCCTTGTAAAGAATCCTGCTATGAAAATGCAAAAATAGAATACATATATCTAAAATCAAAAGTCCATAGTAGTGGTTACATTTGGACCGGAATTCCCTTTCCAGATGTGACTATGAATAATAATTAAACTATCACCTGAAAAGCAGAGGGGATGCTGCTATAGGTTAATTGCATATTAATCAAAATGGCCTTCACATTTTAATTCATCATTAATCACTGAGAATGTGGTCATGTCATCACAAACCACACTGATATACTTTGTAGAATACTTTGCGTTCTTGTGCAAATGCAAATTATAAGCACTTCAGTGATTTTAAGAAAGAAAAATGTTGAGATTGTTGTGACAAGATAAAAGTTGAACAATTAATGATAACAGAATGAAAGGAAATTAGGAAATGAACCCATCCTGTTTCCTTTTAAATAAGGACTTCTGCCTTGATTAAAATCATTATAATTTGGAGATACTCTGGTTCAGAGGGCTTTCCTGCTGTGAAGCGGAATGCTTATGGAACAGGAGTCCGCTTCTGTCATGAAGTCATTTTCACCTCATCATAGATTATCTACCAAATAACCAAAGGAAAACTACTTTCTTATAATGTCTATACTCTGCTAAACATTAGTAGTCTAAGTATTATTACACTTTATTTAACAAATTGTAGCACTTGAATACATTATCAAACTGATTTATACACACTAATATGCATTTATTAAATAATTAGTAACAACAATGAATTTTCTGAGCTTAATGTGACTTTCAAAATGTCCATGGAGATGTTATTTACTCAAGGATATTTCATCCTTTTTCAAATGCTGTTATAACTTTTGTGATCACTTTGGAAAAGTAAATGAGTGATGAAAATATAATATTTCTTGATCTTCTCTCATTAAATGACATTTCTTTAAATGACTGACATTTAAAAAGTCTGCTACCATGATCCCATTTTTACTAATACTTGCTTGACCACATTCTAGTAGTTTTAAAAATGTTTAACACTTAGAATTTTATAAGCACAACATTTGCAGATTTTACAACTTAATATTATAAATTGAGGTTAGCAGAAGAGATGCTGTTACTTGAATTGTAGTGCACTTTTACACATACTCTTATCTTGAACATTCAGGTGATATTTTTGAATGCCAGTTGTGATAGTGAGATGTGTCTCTGAAAATTTAGAATATCTGATGCTGCATCAGTGTTGTGAAGGTTACAGTTTTATGATGCAACATCAATCATTTATAGGTCAGTAAACCAAGATTAAACATGGGTTTTAACAATTTAAATAAAATGTACCTCAAATTTTCACAGAACTCAAATGTCATTTTTTTCTACTAATGCATTGATATTATTGTTTCAAGTTATTTTATATTTCTTTTCATTTATCTCTATTATTGAAGATATTACAGATGTACCCTTTGTATTTTATTATATATTTCTTTAATTTTATTTTACTTGGGATGAATTTGAATTTAATATTCACTAGCTAGTTGGATTTCTATTTCTTTCATATTGATAATTTATATATTTAAAATAAAGTTAACTGTAAACTTCTTAATATACTGTATTAGAAATAGATTTTAAGACTTTATTTATTGATTTTAGTTAACATGTTTATACCTATAAATTCAACATTATTCTTGGTTTGAAAAAGTCATTATTTATTAAAAGGGCTTTAAGAGAACATTCAGTAAATAGATCACAGATTTTTGTATTTTGTTTAAAAATATTTCCAATATTATTTTCATGACTGAATTACATAGTTTGATCAAATATATGAGTGGCAATAAAAAGTGCAATGTAATGTTATGAGTTAGAACTAGGACATATCATCCAAACAAAAATTTAAAACACTTCCAGAGATAAATAGTTTATCTTGGAATTCAAGTGCTTTCTGTGAAAACTTGAAATATATTCAAATATCCTAATTCAGATAAATTAAACTTCATAAAGGAACCTTCATATGTGAATAGAAATACTGTATTTAACAGTGATACTTACAAACATGTGTAGAATAAGAAGTGTGCCAGAAGACCTGATAAAACTTTTAGGGGCCTTGAGCACTGATGAGATTATGATGCCTACTGCTTCCATTTGTAATAAAAATAAAAGAAATACCAGATGAAAAAGTAATTACTAAGAAAATATAAAACAAAACACTGAAGCCCAGCCAGCATGGCTCAGTGCTTGAGCATCAACCTATGAACCAGGAGGTTACCATTCAATTCCCTGTCAGGGCACATGCCTGGGTTACGGGCTGGATCTGTGCAGGAGGCAGTCCATCAATAATTCTCTCTCATCATTGATGATTCTATCTCTCCCTCTTCATTTCTCTTTGAAATCAAAATATATTTTAAAAGATAAAACACTAAGGTTTTTCTTGGTAACCACTGTGATGCTGTGTTTTCTTTAAAGATGTAGATTTTTCCCCCTAAGATCTTTTTTATTACCTCTGCCTTGCTGGTGGCTTCTATCCTTACTCCACACAATAGATAAACCCACATACACTGACAGAAGACTAAAGATAGGCTATATTTAACTCTTCTTTCTAAAAAATGCTGAAATCCAGAAACTCCACATTTATCATTTTAATATCAATGTATAGAAAAATCCCAGCACACTTCCAATCTGGTGACTCTATAGCACTAATAATGTAAAAATTAGTAGCAGCTAGAATATGTTCAATAACACTGAGTCATGTTAATGATATTAAATTAATATAATGATTAACTTAGTAGGAAAGTGTGTGTGTGCATACATATTTTTTCTTGATTTGTATAAGTGATTTGATAGTATCACTTTATAATATATTTAACCAAGAAAAGGAAATAAACTAAATGACAGTAAGACAAGTGGATATTTAACTGGTTGAATTAATATTATTTATGCATTCATTTATCCATTCATTCAATGACTATTTAGGACCTAATATTATATCAAGCACTTGAATTCAGAGAAGACATAGTATCTGGTCTCAAGGACCTTATTTTCATGTTTGTGTATGTGTGAATAGTAGTAGTAGTAGTAGTAGTAGTAGTAGTAATAGTAGATAGTAGTAAAAGAGGTTGTGCCAGTAGTAATGGTGATAGTAATGGTAATAATGATGTATATGAACTCTAGAGTTAATTAACTGGATTGGATTTCTTGGTCAACCATTTAGTATCGACACAACTTTAGACTTATTCCCTAACTTCTTTATACCTTAGCTGTTTGTGTGTTATGAGAGAATAATATTAGTATTGGATCATAAGTTATGTATGGATTAAAAGAGAACACACATGGCAGTGGCTGCTAGTTATTCATTAAAATCCAATGAACTAATTTTATTTTAATTATCTGTATTCAAATACAGTCACATTCTGACATACTAATAGTTATGGCTTTAATATATGAGTTAGGGAGGGGGGGCACAATTTATCCCATAAAAGTGAATGGCCCCAAATCAACAAAACATTTCTAACATTTAGAGTTGTGAAAAGTTGACATGGGCTGTCTGTCTTAATATGCAGTGAGCTCCCTGTTACTAGAAATGATTAAGCAAGTGCTATAATTGGTGTCTCAGATGTAGACTTTGAGACAAAGAGGTCAGGCAAATTGTGCCAGATCATTAATAAATGCTAAAGCTCAGAACCATGTAAAATTCCCCTTTTTCTTACTACTAGAGGCCCAGTGCATGAAATTCATGCATGGACAGAGGGTTCCCCCAGCTCTGCCTGCACCCTCTGCAATTCGGGACCCCTATACCTTTTTCTTATTTAGCTAACCTCTTCATATTTAAAAAAAATTAACTGAAATATCACCTTCTTTAGGAAATCCTCTTTGAACTAATATCTTTACAATCTGTATTAAATATTTTCATAGTATACCATTCTTTTTCTTTAACAGCTAGAGTGGATGCAATGTGGTTTTCATTCTTGCATCTGAATTTTTTTCTTTTTGCTCTTGTAATAGCAAAGCTTATCCAATTCACATTTTCCCTCCAAGGGCTTATAGTTGGTTCAGTTTCTAGTTGGCTCTCTGCTTTTATTTAAGCAATAAGTTTTGGTTGTGATAGTAAGCCTCATTTGTAATCAAGCCTGTAGGTCTCTCTATCTGAATATTTCTGTAATACCTATCACTTTAGCATGCCAGAGATTGTGTTCATTTATAGAAAATAACAATAAATGTCACCTGATCATTTGATCTAGTAATATTTTATAGCAAGATGTATTATTCTAGTAATTTAGCTATTACAAAATTGAGGCGTACAGAAATAAATTACTTTGAACAATAAAGAATGACTCAAATACCAAAGCATAGTACACTTAGGGCCTCCCTTATCCTGGGCCTTAGATATCATAACATAGTACACAGTTCACATGGAACTCAGCTTCCTTTAAAATAGGAAGGAATGCCATACTCATGAAGCAGCTTAATTTTATTTAAGGGCCTCATTTGTTCTGCACCTTTACGGAGGAGTGAGTAGGGGCTGAGGGAATTTGAGGAAACCCAGACAGAATTCTCTTCCTAAAAGATTTTGCTAAGCTGGTTACTGGGACCACCGGGTATTTGTCCAATTAAAACCCAGGTACACAGCAATAACAAAGGCACTGGTCTCCTACTGCTAATGCATAAGGATCAAACCCAAGCCTGCAGGAACTCGCTCCCTCAGTCAGTACCAGGTCACTGGGTAGATCTGGGCTGGTGCTCCTAACTCTGGGGAGAGGGAGACTTACCATGACTGCAGGTTAGAGCAGAACAGGTCCATAGTGCAGGATGGTCAGCAGAGTGACTTCTTTGCCTGGGATTGCAGGGCAGCTTGGCCTGGCCTGTTCACCCAATGATTGCAGGTCAGCTCAGCTTGGCCTGTTCGCCCCTTGGCGGGGTGGCTTGGACCCAGGCTCTTTGTCCCATGATCATGGGGCAGCTTGGGCCTGGGCTCTTTGCCCCATAATCGAGGGGTGGTTCAGCTTGGCCTGCCCATGATCATTGGCCACATTGGGCCTCTGCCTCCTCCACCTGCATACACAAATTTTTCCACCATCTTTGCTGGGTTAATTTGCATATCATTCCTGATTGGCTGTGGGCATAGGGAAGGTACGGTCAATTAGTATTTTTCTCTTTTATTAGTGTAGATTCAACCCTAGATTTATGAGACCATAGGTAAATACAACAGTATATCTTTGAGCCACAGGAAAAATAAAACATGACATATCCATTTTTCTTGATATTATTGTAATATATTAAGTCATTATTTTCAGATCAGAATAAATATAGATGTATTATAAAGTGAAATGCAACTTCTACTTATTTTTTTAAATAAAAACAGATTTACATGTGATTTTTGTTCATAGAAGACTGATGTGTTCATAGAAACTCTAAGACTTCCCTAATTTCTATTCATAGATCCCTCTATGCCTTTAGGAATCTTCAATGGAAAATTTTGAGAAACTGCTATGTGATGCTGTCACCTTGTTATAGAGGGACATTGGTCATACCTGAAGAAGTAATTTTGTATGCAACTAGTCATCCATCTAATAGAAAATTCTCATAAAATATAGTTTACTGCAAGCTGTCTCTTCATTCACAGATAATTAATCCATCAGAGAGAGCCTCCAGTAGTAATTACTTTTACTCCTTTCCAATCAACCTGGGTTAGATTTATACCGCTGACCCTGAGAGAAGACTCTAATCTCAAACCTCTGGATATTTCTTTTATAATGTATTCTGGCATGTTTAGAATGGTGATAAGCAATTAATTAGGGATATTCTTTTATTTTTAATCTAGTGCCAGAAAACACAAACTTAGTTATATTGCCAAAGGGGTTGGGTTTAATTATGTTAAAAATGCTTACTTTAATACTTGCAATGAGTCAATTTCATCCTCCTGAAATAAATATTATTTAGTCATTGGATTCTAGATCCTGCTTGTGAAATAGGATGATTTGAAATGGCAAATTTGATATGAACATTTTGATGCTGGGGATATTTTGATGTGGCTGAAGCAAAACAGCTATGGAAAGTTTTGAGAATACTTTATTATCAAGGAATATGAGCAATGTATGTCCTTGGCTCTCATCTCGTCCTTGAGTTTTATTTATAGTATATATTTATGATATTTGTGAGGATCATGGATGAGATAAAATGTAAATGATGAGTACTCATTACTTTGGTATAAAATAAATAAAAACAAATTTTAATGTTATTCTTTTGAGTCAGCAGCACTAAAAATTTCCCCATATCTAATCAGCTATATCCATTTAGTCTTTTTTATAGTCCTTTTCCAGAACCTGGATTCAGCCAGGCCAGGCATGGGTTGCTCAGCAGCCTCTCACCTCTCTCTAAAAACTCAAAGAATTTCTGATTCAATAGGTCTTGTGGTGGAGTGAGCAGTAATAATTAACAGTTCTACACATTCCTAAGTGATCCTGATTCTGTACATCTCAAGTCTATACATTGAGGACAAATAGCCTAGAACTAGGCACTGCCTTCACTATCAGTCTGGGTGTTCTATGAGCTTCTTATGCAAGATCTCATTTTGTAAGTAACCTAATGTATAAAGAGCCAGGGTCCATCATGATTTAAATGACCAAATGGACACCTGAACAGGAGGCTGCATGGGGCAACCAAGCGAACGGGGGTGGGGGGGGCAGTGAGGGACGACCAAATTATTGGGCCCTGGGCACAAGCTGGGGCATGGTGGAACTCTTGGTCTTCTGTGATCAGGGGCATGGCCAGGCTTCAAACCCAAGGCCCAAAGCTATCTGTGGCTGCTGCCCCCACATGGGGCTCAGAGCTACCTCCAGAGCTTCCTTCTGCCTCCACAATCAGGGGTGTGGTTGGCCTTCAATCCCTGGGCCCAGAGTTCCCTGTCACCACTGCCCCCAGTCAGAGGCCAGTGGCAGAAGGGAGCTCTGGGCCCCAGCCGGAACATGGCAGAATATTGGGTCTCCCACAGTCGAAGGTTTGCCAGCCTTCAAACCCAGGTCCCAGAGCTCCCTGTCACCGCAGCCTCCGCCTGGGGCTCAGAGTTCCCTCCAAAGCTCCCTGTTGCCACCTGGGTAGAGGTGCTGTGAAAGGTGGGAGACAGGAGGTAGAAGGTGGGAGGAGGGAGGTGAGGCATCAGTCTGGGTCCTGCCTCCCACAGGCTTGGCAGGAGTCAGTCTGGGGGAACTTTCTCAGACTTCCTTGGTTCTGGGATTGGATGCATCCGAGCTAAAGGCAGGTTCCACAGAGGTTCCTGGTGGCCAAGGGTGCAGAGCCAAAGTGCGGGCATATGGGTGTGTGCATGAGCGTGGACCTGAGTAACACACACACTCACAATCCTTTACCCACACAGGGCCTTTAACCACACCACCCGCGCCTCTCTTGACTTCAACCTTCAGCCAGATCCTCCTGGTCCGAGCCTGCTGGCCTGCCCCCACCTAAAGTTTCTCAGTAACACAGCATGTGGGATTCTAGAGTAAGGACTGTGAGCAACTGCATGGTCTCACCACCACCTGCTGTACCCACCCACTTGCCTGGGGAAGGGGACAGGGAAGGGCGCTGGGGCCACTTACCACTCAGTGTTGGTGAGGAAGTGGCCAGAGGGGACACAGCCAAACTGCCCAACCACACCCTGAGGCCCACCCAGGGCTGGCCCCGCCCTGTGTGCCCAGCCCCAGAGTACAGGGGGCATCAGGGAACACCCCTACCCTGGAGGGGGGGGGGGAGGGTTCCTGCTGAGCTTATACCTCCTTAGGAAACTGCTTTTCCAGCAGAATCATAGGGACATTGGATCCCTTTCCCTCCTTCCTTCCCTCCCTCCTTCCTTCCCTCCCTCCCTCCCTCCTTCCCTCCCTCCCTCCCTCCCTCCCTCCCTCCCTCCCTCCTTCCTTCCTTCCTTCCTTCCTTCCTTCCTTCCTTCCTTCCTTCCTTCCTTCCTTCCTTCCTTCCTTCCTTTCTTCCTTCCTTCCTTCCTTCAAAAGTGCCCTGAAAAGTGTACAGACAGTTATGTCAGAAAGTGATCACTCAAGTTCAGCAAGAGTTCTGATTTGCCAAAGGCACATTGAATAGTTTTCTCTTACCCTGTTTGTGGGTGTATAATCTGATTTAAAACCAATGGACTAAACAAACAGAAGCACTTTCTAGGAAGTGGATTTGAAAATGTGGATCAAAATTCAAGTGAATTAGCTTTGGGCCAGGAGTTCCATGTCTGTGAATGTGTCCTAAGTAAACTCTCAAATAAGCAATAATATTTATTGTATTTGTTGATGTCAGGAGAAACCAGAAACAACCTGCCCCACAATAAAGGTAAATCATAGTAATGTCAAACAGACAGGGATAACACTGTAGCCATTAAAAATTATGTCTGTACATCTAATTTGTTGACATGAAAAGGCCATAGACAAATATTAAGTGGAGGGCAGGGGAAGCTCAGAAGACTGCATGTATACTTATATGAATGTATACTTTATATGTTAAGGAAATAATAGTTTTTAAAACATTGATTCTTCCTGAGCTCTTCAATTGTGTTAGCAAATTGTGTTTCCGGTATGACAGGTGGGTGTCCTTTGGTGTCCCACACACACAGACATCCTTGCCTATGGGACAGCCTGAACCATTGCCACACCTGCCCCTCTCTGCTGTGCCAACGGCCCAATCAGACATTCCCTTTTAGAGGGCTGGTTTCCTTTTCCTCTTTGTCCAAACCATGCCTTTCCAACAAAAGAATATTTTTCAACAAAAGAATATTAACCAAGCAATCCTAACAAGTTTTGTTGCCAACTGGAATTTATGCCCTTTTACACAAATGTTGTTGCTTTCAAGCCTACCAGCTTGTATTTTTAAAAGTTTTATTTTTCTGCAACTTGACCATTTTTTATTCACTTGAAATATTCTGGAGTATTTTAAATACGTATAGAAAAGTAGAGAATAATATGACAAATATTTACCTATACTAATAAAAGGGTAATATGCTAATTAGACTGGACATCTACCAAACATCCTTCTGGAAAAAGCCACAGTGGCGGGGGCCCAGGCAGAGTCAGTTAGGGGCAACCAGACCTGCAGGGGAAAGCAGTTAGGAGTGACAAAGCCAGCAGGGGAGGGCAGTTAGGGGTGATCAGACAGACAGATAGGTGAGCGGTTAAGAGTCAGTGGTCCCAGATTATGAGAGGGATGTCTATCTGCTGGTTTAGGCCTGAAACCTGTGGGAACAGTCCTAAACCAGCAATTGGACATCTCCTGAGGGGTCCCATAATGGAGAGGATGTAAGCTGGGCTGAGCCCCCCAGCCCCCCACCTCTGGGGAACTGGCCTCTAGTATAAATATATTCAAATATAATAGAAATTGTATTTAACTTCTTTCTTCTAGCTCATCAAAATCCTTTATCAGTACTTATATATCCTTTGTTAGTGTTTTCAGTCCTTCAAAATTCCATCTTTGGGTCAATGCACTAGAAGATCATTTGCACTTGTCTTACCTGGCAGGCAAACCTTCACTCTATGGATTTACTTGGTGATTTTTCTGATAAATTCCCTCAATTCCTCTTCCTCAGATGTGATGATAGCCTAATGTTCATCACATTCTGCAAATGAACTTTTCACATATGTCACTCTGGCATTAAGATATATGCACCCCATTTTCTCTTTTTATCCCCACAAGATCCTGCTTCTTTTGATCTTTTAGTGACAATTCCTTTTTTCTCTATACATGCCATTGCCAATGCCAGACTCTCTTCTCTGTTATCCTTGTGTCTTATTTTAACCCCTAGAGGCCTGGTGCACGAAATTCATGCACTAGGCAAGGGGGGGGGTGGTCCCTCAGCCTGGCCTGTGCCCTCTTGCAGTCTGCAGTCTGGGAGCCCTTGGGGGGACCTAAGCTGTCAGTCAGACATCCTTAGTGCTACTGCAGAGGAGGAAGTGGCTCCTGCCATCACCTCTGTGCTCGCCAGCCATGAGTCCTGCTCAGGGCTTCTGGCTGAGTGGCATCCCCTTCTATGGGAGCACATTGTCCACCAGGGGCAGCTCCTGAGTTGAGCACCTGCACCCTGGAGGTCAGTGCGCATTATAGCGACCGGTCATTCCACCATTCAGTCGATTTGCATATTAGCCTTTTATTATACTACTAAAGGCCTGGTGCATGAAAATTCATGCACTGGAGGGGGTATCATTCAGCCTGGCCTGCCCATCTCACAGTCTGGGAGCCCTCAGGGGCAGGAGGTGACCCTGTGATCAGGGGAAGGTGGCACCCCATCACACCTCTACTGCCACTGCTGGCAGTGCAAGCCTCTGCTGGCCTGGTTATCTGAACCTTGGATGGCCCTGGACAGCTGGGCAGCCAACATCTGAGGCTTGCTTGTGCCTCAGGCAGCCCTGGGTGGCTGGGAAGCCACCATCTGAGGCTTGCCTGTGCCTCAGCCCAGCCTGGGCAGACGGGCAGCAGCCATCTGAGTCTTGCCTGAAGCTTGGCCTGGACCTGGGTGGCTGGGGGGCTGAGGGGACTGAGAGGCTCCAGAGGCAGGCATGTGGAGTGGCTGGGCCTTCCTGGGGGAGGGCCCAGCCTTGCTGTGTGCCTGCCACCCCTGCAGGGCTGAGGGGACTGGGCACCACCATTTGGTGATTGTGGGTGTTGCCATCTTTGAGGGTGGGGCAGTCAATTATCATATTCCCTCCTTATTGGCTGTGAGTGCTGCCATTTATGTGACAGTGTGAAGTTCAATTAGCATATTCCCTCTTTATTAGATATCAATAGAATAGATAGGATAATGGAAAGGCAGTATTCTATAATGGTTAAGAGGCCTAGTCACAATGTTGTAAGTACCTAGGTTCAAACCCTATCCTTAACATTTATTAACTGTGTTAGCTTTGGCGTGTCATTGAACCTCTGTATCTCATTTTGTCACAAGTAAAATCTGGATGGTAAGTCTAACCTAAGTATGGTCACTGTTATAAAGTATGAGACCAAATTAGTTGTAAATGGTTTCTTTTTTTTCTTTTTAAATATATTTTATTGATGTTTTACAGAGAGGAAGGGAGAGGGATAGAAAGTTAGAAACATGGATGAGAGAGGGGCATCTATCAGCTGTCTCTTGCACACCCCCTACTGGAGATATGCCCGCAACCAAGGTACATGCCCTTGCCCAGAATCGAACCTGGGACCTTTCAATCCACAGGCTGACGCTCTATCTATTGAGCCAAACCGGTTTCGGCTGTAAATGGTTTCTTATTATGCTTGGCACACAGTAAATGTATCAGTGTTTGTTGGATAAACTATAAGTTATTCGTTATTTCTTCTTAGGCCTAAAATATGCTTACATCAATATTTCAGAAAAAGAGAAACTTTATCCTCAGTGAGTGGTGCTTAGAAATTTATTTGATCATTTTTTGTTGAACTTATTCTTACTCTCAATTCTCAATGTATTATCATCTTGCTTCTGTGACTCAGCTTCCCACCTTTTTAAGGCTTCTTTCAACATTCTACACTCATATCTAAAGGCTTCTTCTCTTGTTCCCATTTTCTTTCAATATATCTTTAAATACTGTTGAACAATCTATCTTTGAAATTTAAATAGGATATACCCTTTTTTACTAGTAGAACTTAACAGAACTTTCTTACCTTAAATAATATCTTTCTTCCTCATTATAAAATTAGCCTGTGCCACACACACACACACACACACACACACACACACACACCCCAGACTTAATAAGCAAAAATTCAGAATCCTACAAAAAATATCAAATAACATGTATAAAGAAAGATTAAGACTCATGTGCAACACAGGACAAGTTAATCATTTGGTACCACTTCACATGACCATTTATTTTATTTTTATTGATTTCAGACAGGAAGGGAGATGGAGACAGAGTTAGAAACAACAATGATGAGAGAGAATCATTGAGTGGCTGCCTCCTGCATGCCCCCTACTGGGGATTGAGTCGACAACCTAGGTATATGCCCTTGATTGGAATGGAACTTGGGACCTTTCAGTCCACAGGTTGATGTTTTATTCACTGAGCCAAACCAGTTAGGGCATGACTATTTCTTTAGAAGGGAGTGTCTAAGTATCAGATGAAAGAAGATCACAAGAGATCCTTAGTGGCATGGATCAGTCTTATCTACTCTGTGGTACTTAGACCCCAAACTTGTATACCTCCCAAATATAAACAAAAGTCATGCAGTTAATTGGGTCTACTTTATTTAATAGGACATTTCTTAGCTATGTTTTAGGACTGGAGCATGATCTTTGTGGGGTATCTCACCATACTAGATGTAACTGAATTTCTATATTGAGGTATCTACCCCCTCAAATTAGTATGTTCCCTGAAAATTGCTCTGGTAAATATTTTTTCTCAGTCTAATTATATTCACAATGATGTTCTAATCTCCCACATATATTGACAACTGAAGAACTACCTGGCTGGTTTTCTCCTTGTTTGGCTAGAACATATTTTAGTCATTTTATTAAATAATAATATGATGGAATATTTTTAACAAATATTTACTACAATATAATTTGCTGTGGATGAAGTGTAGTCAACAGAATTAAGGTGTCATAATTTATTTAAAGAAGCCCATCATGTTGGTTTTTATATTTTTACCTCTGTCTTGATAGTATTCACAAATATATTGCATTTCATATTTATCTGTGCCTATAAATCTTTGCATGTATAATGGGTTATTTCTTTAGGAGGAATTTTTAGAAGAAAACTTGATGGTTCAAATAATAAAAATATTTTAAGATAACTCATATGTACTTATATTAAAAAGACTGTACCAATTTGTATTTTATGGAGATATGAGCTATAAAACCAATAAAATATTTGATAGAAGAGTGTTCCTGAGAGATGGAACCTGAGACCATGAAGTAAATACATGTCTGGTGTATTTAAGGTGTGATAAGGTGGGATGCATGGCCTGAACTGAGTGAGTAGAAGGGAAGGAGTAGGAAATGATGTCACAGAGATAGCAGGGAACCAAATGTAGGGTGGTCATTTTAGAACTTTGACTCTGAATGAGGTAGAGCATCAATGGAATGGTTTAAGCAGAGAATAGACATAATGTAACATGTTTTAACAGAGATACTCTGGCAGCTGTGTTGAGGAGCTATTGAAAGAGGATTATAGTAGCTGTTAGACCAATTAGGAGGCTACTGCAATAATAGAGTAAAGGAATATGAGATTGCAGTGACTTGAAACAGAGTAATAGCAGTAGGTAAGAAACCTCACATTTTAAATATATTTAGATAATAGAAGAGATATAAGTTGTTAATTGACTGATTATTAAGTGCTAAAGAAAGATAAAAGTCAGGAATGACTAAGCATCTTAGTCTGATCAGGTAGAAGGATGAAGTTGTCATTTAACATGTTTGAGAAGACTAGAAGAGGAGAGTTTTTTGTTTTGTTTCTTTTTTAGATGGAAATTGGGACCAGTTTATGTCCCAGATATAAAGACCAGGAAAATATTTCACCTTGATAAACTAAGGACTGAGTCACTGATCTGAATAACTGTGTTTAAGGAGAAGGAACACATTATAATCTGTTTTATTTATTTTCCCAATACCGTATATCAGTCATATTATTATTTGCGTTACAGTTATCTCCATATTATGTTGGATGGACTACTGTATTAAAAGCATAACTTCGGGCAAGTCACTTAATCTCTCTATATTTAGTTTCCTCAGCTAAGATATAAGGAAATGAAGACATTTAATTGTAAGGATTAAATGAGATCATACATGAAAGGAGCCTAGTATGATGTTTGGCACACAGTTAAATTTCAGCAAATGTTTTCTCTCCACAAATTATAAATCCCTTCAGAATAGAAAGTTTACTCATGGTATGTTTTATGTTATCCTATATATTATAAAGTATGTAGTATTTATTTATTTATTTATTTATTTATTTATAATAAGTACTTAAGCACTTGTTTTTAACCTCCATGAACTGTTATTCCCAAACATATGTATAAATGTCAGGTAAGGTTAGTTACATATATTATTTCTTATACTTAACATTTGTATCCTTTCTCTTTAGACTACCAGTGATCTTTTGATAAAAAGTCTATTTTACTGAAAACCACTTCCACTGCCTATAGTATTTTTTAAAACTGAATTCTTCCATTGAAAGTGATAGACACATTGTCCTGTCTTTACCAGGTCTAGGAATGATGAATTTGATTGTGTTTCCTCTCAGGACAGACTAAAGATGAGGTAGCTGTATCTGAGAAGTTTGCTCTATGATTTGGGTAGCAGTTACCCAGGGCACATGTCTTCCAGCCAGCTACCTGTGATATAAGAAGTCTTACTCTATGTTATATCTTATAGGAATATCTGCTTATGCTTCACCATAATATTCAACATCGATGCAATGGTCTGTGGTACAAATATGGCTAGCTGTGAGCACATGTACTCTCCTCCTTTTTCTCTACTTTCAATTTCTGTCATCCATGAAATAGAAGCAGGTTGGGGGTTCTTTATTAATTCTCAAAAACTCTCTTTGATAATTACCTGGATATTACTTTTTTATTCTCTCTTTTGAAAATATATATTGGAATAAGTTTGTTAGCATAGTTCATACCCAGCTCATTGACTGTGACTTAAATATCCCAAGTGACACTGGTTAACAATATTATACAGTTTTCAGATACACAATTTCACAACACATCATTTGTACACTGTATTGTGTGTTCACAATGAATGGGTTAACAATGAGACCAAGTTAAAAATCAAAAGATACCTTGAAACAAATGAAAATGAGAATACAACCCCAAATCTATGGGACTCGGTGAAAGCAGTCGTAAGAGGGAAATTCAGAGCATTACCGTCTTACCTCAAGAAACAAGAAAAATCTCAAATAAAAAAAATCTATCTTTACATTTAAAGGAACTTGAAAAAGAACAACAAAGAAAACACAAAGTGAGTAGAAGGAAGGAACTAATAAAGATCATATCATAGGTTTTACTTTATATTTCCCTAGAAGTCAGAAGAAATGGATTTTCTCCACATTGGATATTCCAAATTATAGGGTTCATGCTTTGAGGATACAGTCTTTAAGATACCATGTGACAGTAAAACATGATCCATGCATAATTCATATTCAGCTTGCTGATTGTGACATAAATACTGCAAGTGATAGCACTTTTTCTCCTGTTTATAATTTCAGCAATTTCACCCAACTAACTAAATTCAAGGATACATCTAATCAGCTAATTGACCAAATTCAGATATGATATTATGGAAATATTACTAGACAAATTATTATTTATATTTTCTTTCAAGGTCTATAGGATAGGAATTTCCCAAACCTTCTTCAACTTACACTAGAAATAAGTGAGCATCACCATTAAGAAATGCTTCTTGCCTGACTACTGGGGCTCAGTGTTTGAGCATGGATCCAGGAACCAAGAGATTACCAGTTCAATTCAATTTGATTACTGGTCAGGGCATATGCCTGTGTTGCAGAATTGATTCCTAGTGCAGGGTATGCAAGATTAATGATATTTTCTCTCACCAATGTTTCTATTTCTCTCTCTTTCTCCTTTCTTTTCTCTCTAAAAATCAATAAAAACATATATTTTTTAAAATGCTTCTTTACTTTCAACCTAACTTCCCCAAACTACGCCTTGTGTTTGTTTTTTTTCCTTCCCTTTGACTAAAAAATTCTTTATTTTGCAAAGACTTTTAAAATCTATGTTAAAGTAATTCCAATGGCAACTTGGGTATACAACTATGCTATAAAAAAAGGTTAGTGTTTTCTAAGCAAATCATCTCTTTTTTAAAGTATTCATTAAACATGTCATATAAAAACACTGAAATGACTACTTCTGAGCATCTTAATTTGTTACAAATCTCAACTTAAAATGCAACAGCTTTTATGTTTTTAAATAAACAAAATTAAATTAATTTATATACGTTTTGTTTATATGTACCCTCTTCTTAGGTGGCTAGAAATCTAGGTTATTTACATCTCAGTTTTTACTAAAAAGTCAGGGTATAGTGTGAAAGTATATGGAGTAAATTAAACAAAATGAATAAAAAGCAAATGATTTAGTATAAACTGAAAAATAGTAATGAAACATAACAAAAATAAATAATTAGAAAATATTACGGATGGGCCAATTATCAAAGAATGATGAAACAACGAAACAAATCAACTTAAATGGAAAATGTCATAATTAAATTAGATAATATAACATATAGGATCTCATAATTTGGCTCAATATTGGTGTATATTTATAAAATTATAAGTGACGACCATTTAAAACACTTACAATTTAGTGTTCAGCAAGTTTTTGAAATATATAATTTTGCTCAATTTTAAGTCAGTCTGTAAGTGTATTTCTTGTGTCACATGATCTCACTCATCTAAGGGAAATAATGAACAACATAAACTGATGAACAAAAGCAGACCCAGAGACAGGGAAGCATCGATCAGACTGTCAAACCTCAGAGGGAAGGTAGGGAAGGATGGGGGTAAGGGGAAGAGATCAACGAAAGGACTTGTATACATGCATATAAACCTAACCAGTGGTCAAGGACAACAGGGGGGTACGGGCATATGTGGGGAGGGTTTTGGGATAGGAATGGGGAGATGAAAACAAACATGTGATACCTTAATCAATAAAGAATTTTTTAAAAAAGTTAGTCTGTGGCTGATAATATAATGATAGAAATCTAAAATGTCAAGCTTAAAATTATCACATAGGGATATGAAGTTCATAGAAATGAGCAGGGTGCTATTCATTAGTATGTCAGTGATACTTCTTCAACAGGATGCCATTAAATTATTGTGGTGATAATTGAAACACTAAAAAGAGACAGATGCTGGGGCTGTAGTTTCTAAGATCTTATAACCCATTAGCAATTAAATTTCAATGAGCTAACATAACTTCACTCTCACTAAATTAACAACTGAGAATATTTTTTTGAAGTTGTCACTTTCCAGGTGTTTTTTTTTTTTTTGCCTGATATTAAATGCAAATCGGAAGTCTATCATGGTGCAGGATTCAGGAAACAAAGCATCCAGGTATTAGAGAAGTGCCCGCCACAGAACTTGGAACATGGATGTCAACCAACAAAGACAGGGCTGCCACTGGCAGTCATTTGTATCAGAGGGGTCTGATGGGTAGGATATTGCAATTGTAAAGAACAAAAATGTATGGTCAGAAGGTCAATTCCTTCAGGAAAAGCATGTTAGTGCTCTCTGTAGATAAGTACAACCTCAGAAACTGATCTGTAGGTAATTCAAGGGACCACAATTCCAATCTGACTGGCATGTATTAGTGAGGATATAAAAATCTATGCTATGGTAACAAATCAATCCAAATATTTCACTGGTTTAACATAGGAGCTGTATTTTATGTTACCTTAAATCTCAGTGTAAGTACTCTGATCTAGACAGATTAGACATCATAATGTTATCACATCAGCATATAACTTTGACGTCTCTAGAGCAGAGAGAAAAAGAGCAGAATGGGAACTTGAAATAAAAGATCTTAGTATGCACAGAATGAACATATATAATTTCCACTGATAGATCAGGGCCTAGCACTAAGTATGTAGCATCCCCCCCTCCCCACTCATTGCAATGGAGCTGGGAAACATAGAGAAGTACATGTATATGTATAAACAGTAGGTATCTCTGACCCAGTATCTTATTGAAATAGAGGTAGAGTATTACAAGCAGGTCAAATTTGATAAAAAATAAAGCTATAACCAGATAGGCAAAGTCAAAATCCTGATGGCTTAGAAAATCAAGCTGTAGGCCTAGAGAACACTGGGGCTAAAACCATTCTATCATCAAAATAATAATAATGTGTCAGGAGATAATGAGCAAGTTCCAATTTCAGTAGTTTTTAAACAGGAGCTTGAAAAGACAGCACAATGGTTTGGGAATAATATGAACATGACTTCTAGAATAATGTAAACATTAGATTATATCTTGTACTTACTAGGATATCAAACTCTACTTACTAGGATACCTTGACATATTATGTAACTTCTCTGATGATGAATTTCCTTGTGTGCTGATATGGGCTAAATTATACAACCTAAATTTTATACATTGGAAGTCCTAACTTGTAGTACCTCATAATGTGAGGAATTAGGTGAAACTGAATAGAATGGGCTCTCTCTATTATGAACAGTGTCCTTATAAAAAGAGGAGGTGAGTATTCCTCTCTCATAGGACACTGGATGTTTTCATGTTTTGGCCACCGTGAATAAAGCTGTGAGGATCCAGGCAAGGACTAAAACAGCAAACTGTATTTTGCAATCAAATAACATTGTGAAATACTCAATGACCTCATCTGAGGTTTCACTGTGTTTTAAATGATGATAGTGCATTTAGGACATTAGACGATGAGTTTCAATGTGAAGGGAGCATCTTCATTGAGGATAGGAGAGGTATAAAGAATGATTAAATGCAACAAACATTTACTGAGCACATTCTTATGAAAGAAACTCTTCTCAGTTATGGGGAATAAAAAGGTGACTAAGACCTAGTTCCAAACTCCAAGAGCCTGTAAAATTCTGCTTATTGAAATGATTTCTATTTTCTCATCCAAATAAGCAAAAAACATCAGCAAATACTCACCTGTGTTTGTATAGTTACATAAAAATAAATAGCGCAGCCAGACTGGAAAATAACAATTACATTTCAAATAATCCCCCTGAAACCTAAAATAATTTATTTGCATTTTCATAAAAAGAAGTTGATGTTAAAAATGCACACAGGCGCTTAATAGATGCCTATTGAATGAAGCAGAATTAATTCCTCGTATAATCAACAGCAAATACCTGCAAGTCAGTTACTAGAGGCTGGTCAAGGATTTAGCTTTTGGTTAAAAAGAAGGGAGGGAAATGGAGAGAAACAAAACTGTCTTAGATTGTCAAAGTGTTCAAGGTCAAATCATGACTTAAGGATCTATGATTGTGTCTCTTTATAGAAGTGATTAAATATGTAAATATGTAATCCAACCATTCCCAAGAGAGCCTTCAAGATATTTGAAAATATGCCATTGTTTTTCTGTTGTGAGAACTTGTGTATGTGTGTGGCAGAACAAAATAACATTTTGTAGTACTAACCAACCCAATGAAGTTTATTACCCTAAATTACTTGCATTCTTAGCTTTCCCCCTCATTCTAGATGACAAGGGAACAGAATGTATTCCATATGATATGAAAACATGTGGAACATGGTATTTATTATATTATTATTAGTAGTAGTAGTAGAATTGTTAATTGTTAATTCTCACCCAAAGATATTTTTCCATTGTATTTTAGGGAGAGTGGAAGAGAAAGGGAAAGAAAGAGAGAAATACTGATGTGAGAGAGACACATCAATTGGTTGCCTCCTGCACGAGCCCCAACCAGGGCCCAGGCCAGGGAGGAGCCTCCAACCAAGATACATGCCTTTGACTAGAATTGAACCTGGGACCCTTTGGTCACTGAGCCAAACTGGCTAGGGCTGGACATGATATTTTGAGTTAGCAGTCCTAGAGAGGCCCTGTATTCAAAATGAGGAGGGCATGACAGAGTAAAACATGTGGATTGATGGAAGAAGGTGAGGGAAACAGTAAGGACATTTTAGTAGAGACTTAAGTATTGAATCTAAGCTTGGGCTCAAGCTCAGACCACCATTCCTAGAGTAAAGATAAGAATAACAGTATTAGCTACTATGTATTTAAGCCTACCATGTGCCAAGTACTATGTAATATAATTTACATAAGCCACCCACATTACCCACACATGGATCCTAGAAATTTGTTATTATGCATATTTTATATTGTCAAAATAAATCTCAGAATAAATTCCTAAACACCACAAAGATAGAAAATGAAAGCAGCAGGGTTTGTACCAAGGTTGATGTGATTCTTGATTTGGTACAGTACTCAGATTGCAAAACAAAACAAAAAAGGAGTGAAGCAACTAGCCTCAGGTGCAGTGTGTCATAATTACTTTTGATAGGCATCTCAATCATGGTGTGCTGATAAATGTGTAAAAGTTTTATGATTTTAGCATTTGCTTATTTCTGTGGTGTTGATAACCCTTTCACAGTTAATTTTGGGCTACTCATGTGAAGTTGCTCAATATGCAACGGGGAAAAGATGCTCACAACTGGCTTTCCTGAGTTGTTTAGGCCAATTCCAGCATGCTGCTAAAAGCACCAGTCATAGCTGCAGCATTCAAGTTTGGAGAGTGGTTTTCATTTTTACATGCATTAGAGTGGATTCAGGACTAACCCTAAAATATCAGCACAAGTATGAACTTGCAATCAAAATTATTTCCTTTATTAGGAGAATGTACCATACATGTATCATTACTATGTGTATTAGAATAAAAAACAAAGGCCAAGGACTTAATTTAATGTTGTAAGTCAGCAACATCTGGCATTCTTATGAAGTAGCTTGTTTTAAACTATGTATTTTCACATGCTGGTCAGTAATCTTACTACATGTAAGTCAGCTGAGACTTTATTAAAATACTATAGGCCTGGTGCACAGATTCATGGACCAGTGGGTTCCCTCAGCCTGGTCTGCTGGGGTCAGGCCAAAATTGGCGCCGTGCATGGATTTGTCCAGGGCGTGTCACCCAGTCCTGATTGGGGTTAATCAGGGCCAACTGGGAAGGGACTATGGCAGGGCTCCAAGGTGTGTCCAACCTGTCTTGTCCAGTCCTGATTGCAGACTCCACCAGCAAACAAACCTACCGGTCGGAGCGTCTGCCCTCTGGTAGTCAGTGAGTGTCATAGCAACTAGTCGAATGGTGGAATGAGTGGTAGGACACTTAACATATTAAGCATTTATTATATAAAATAGATTCCTGTACCATCCACAAGAAAAGGAAAATGGTCTGAAAATGGGGAACATGAAACTGCCAAAGCGACATTATTCAAGTGTCCAGGAGCCAAGGTGAATGAAAGGTCTGATCAGCCTATTGTCCCATTTTTAAGACCCTTGAAATCCACTCTCAGTTACATGAATGGAAACTTGACTTAATATTGATTTTGTGTCCTCAACAACCTATTAAGAGGGAGGATGAGCTAGTTACAAGAGTCTTGGCTCAATCCCTATTGTTTCCCTGTAGAGATATATCAAGACAATTTCTCTAGTTAAGGGACTCCTATCTATCTAGAAAGATGATGGGCAGGGATACCCACAACTGTACCAGGATAATCAAGGTTTGAACTAAGCCTATTAGACTACTCTTAAGTGGGAAAGTGGGAAAAGTAGTCATCAGTTATACATGTGGTATGTCAGTAGATCTTAATAAATAAATAAAAGTAGTCCATGAAAAACTGAATTTGAAAATGCTGGATTAAGTAGTCAAAAATGATTACTAGAGGAGTTCTAAGAGCACTTATTATTCAAATAAAGTTGGAATCTCCCAAAAAAGGATGCAGTGTGTGATGCTTCTGAAACATATTTCACCATGGAATCTTTATTTTGTGCATCTGAGATTAATGGTCAGTGGCTTGGGATATGCTAGAATAAAGAGATCTTCAGATATTTAATTTTATTTCTAATTAGTTTCAGTGGAAGAATTAAGGGTCTATGTTCCCATGATGCTCTAACCTTCTAGCTAGGGAGAAAACTATTTCATGATTCATGTATATATATCTTACCAGACAATCTAGCAGTTTAAATTTCTACTTTTTATCAGCTGCTTTATATATATTTCAATGATCTATGATAGTATTGGCAAATTATGTTTGAAGGGCCACTAGTAAACATTTTTACCCTTTATATGCCATGCATATTTATGCCTTGTGCATCTATCTATCTATCTATCTATCTATCTATCTATCTATCATCTATCTATCTATCTATCTATCTATATGTTTCTATTATTATCTATCGTCTATTTGTCTATATACTTGTTCTATATTTCTCTTTCAAACTGTAAAAAAAACACATTCTTACTGACTATATGAAAATAAACTGCAGACCAAATTCGACCCATATGCCATAGTTTGTTGCCCCCTGATCTATGCTGACAGTTTCAAAGCTCATTGAAGGATTGAACATCAAACTAAATACATGGTTTAGATGTTCTCAAAGAGGCTTTCCATTCCTCCTTACCCAAGCTTTCCTGATATTAGAGAGTTAAGGTCTCTAAGGCCAGACCTATTGTTTCTATGCTTCTGAGAGTATAATATAATACATGGCCCCTTGTTACAGTCCACTTCCAAGATAGCACCAATGGTTCTCTTTCTCCTAGTGTTTAAAGCTTTGTGTTGTTCCCTCCCACAATGCAGCAGCATTGCTATGATCGATCAGTAGAATATGGCAGAAGTATGTGATATGTGAGGCTAGATTATAAAAGACATTGTGCTACCTGCATTGCTTTCACTTTCCTTCTTAGATCACCTGCTTTGGGGGCAGACAATTATTATATCATATTGTGAGGATTCTCAAGTGGCCCTGTGGAAAGGGCTCATGCCAGTAACCAGCAAGGAGTAGATGCCTTCTGCCAACAGCCACATGAGTTACCCACCTTGGAAATGAAGCCTCTAGCTACAGTCAAGCCTGAGGATGATTATGCATCTCAGAAGACTGCTTGATTGCAACCTCATGAGACACATTGTGCCAGAACCATTCAGCTAAGCAATGCACAAGTTCCTCACCCATAGAAACTAGCGAGTCGTAAATACTTGTTGCATTTAAGTTGTAAGTTTTGTGATAATTGTTTACATAGCAATAAATAACATACTCTTTTAGCTAACCATTTTGACATAGTTGACTTGCTGTGAAGAATATTTTATTTCAATCAGTTTGCCATAGGCATTTTTATGTAGGTACATTTTGACAAGCCTATTTTGTTTAACTCTAAAAAAAATAACCAAATAATACATAGATTGCACAAATTCAAACTCTCCTATTGTCAGCTCCCATCTAAACGGTTTGAGGCAGATCAGATAAGGGATGGGCTGATGCCTAAAGTTGAGGTGAAGTTCAGCAACAAGTTGAGAATAAAGTGAGGCTTAAGGATGGGTTAAAGATGAGATTCAGGTCAGAGATAGGTAAGAAACAAGGTTAGGGTAAACCCACATATATCCTTTCATAATTTTAAAAATATATTTTTGGCCATGCTCATCTCCCATCTTGATTCATCCTGTTTCATTTTTCGTAACCAAATTATTGTCCAGGTTGTACATATTCGGGCCAATATGTCAGATACAATTAGATGTATAATTTACTCCATACCCTTACCAGTCCATCCCTTTCTACCCACAATTATTCATTGATATAATTAAATATATATTATCAAGTTAAACAAATACAAGCTACTTAAGGGCAAGTATCTTTTGTTCTCAACCTTTGTTTCCCTCCCACTGAACAAGGTACATATGAAACTAAGCAGAACAGAGCTGAGTACAAATAATATAAGTCTATGAATTGCAATATGATGCTTCCAGTCTCATTTAGTAGCATATAGGAACTTTAATAACCTCATTAGCAAGTAGGGATAATAATACTTTTTCAACAGGGTTATTTTGAAGTTTAATGGAATTATAAATGTGAAAGAGCTTTGGCAACTTAAACTCTATGCAAATGTCATGTATTGTTAAAACAAAGATCCATAGCTCCATAAATACACACTGAGTTAATCTATTCAAATGATTTCAGGACTCTGATATATTTTTAAAAATATATGAGGCAAGTTTCTTTAAATGTATCAGTTAACAACTGTGTTTCCCTATTAAAGGCAAAAGTCTGGTCTGCATTCTAAAGAGGAAATAAAACATATGGAAATTCTGACATAACCTATATATATCAGTATAAATAGACAAGAAGGAAATCCCAATATTTTATCATTTTATGTATGCTTTGGTTTTGTTGGCATATTTATAGAAATTAGTATACATCCCCACCTGTGATTAAAATTCATGACTTAAATTTAAAATCTGTTTAAGTGCCTTCAAGATTGGGCTGTTAAACATTTTATCTCAATCATATGGTTCAATACCTCAGATGTTGTTGTATTTTCCTTTATTACAATTCAGTTCTCTTATTTTAAATTCTTATTTATTTCAGATTCTTAAACTATGAAATCAGAACATGCTGCTTGGAAATGGATTTGCTATTTGTTATTTTCTGATACAGCTTACCCAAATCATACCAGTCCTATCAGTCTAAAAAAGATCCCACTCTAGCATTGCCATAGGGAGTCAGGACATTATTAATTTAGAAGACATACATATTCTTTTATATGATCCCAAGTGCTTCAAATCCAATGAAATCAAGAAAGAGCCTTTTTATAATTTGATTTTGCAAAAAAAAAAAAAATTGCCAGAAGCTCTCAGATTAGACATACTAGTAAGTCACACAATTGAACAGAGTTTGGTATCAATGCCTGTAAAAAAACAAAAACAAAAAACCTTTATGTTTTCAAATAGAGCTAAAAATGTTATGTTATCTCATTAAAGTAATAAGTAATTCTTGTGTTCATTTAATGTAACAGTTATTGTTCTATGTGCTGTGTGAGTATAGAGATAACAGAAGAGATAGATGTTTTGCATTATCTTATATAATAAATGGCTAATGTGCAAATTGGCTGAATGGCAGAATGAATGGTCGCTATGATACACACTGACGACCAGGCAGCAGACACTCAGTGCAGGAGCTGCTCCCTGGTGGTTAGAGTGCTCCCACAGGGGGAGCTCCACTCAGCCAGAAGCCCTGAGACAGGTTCATGGCTAGGGAGCACAGTGGTGGTGGTGGGAGCCTCTCCCGCCTCTGCAGCAGCACCAAGGACATCCGACTGATGGCTCAGGCCACATTGAGGGACCCCCCCCCCCCCCCAGTGCACAAATTCAATGAACATAACAAAATAAAAGTTAAATCCAGGTATAAGTTTTCACTCTGGATACAGAAAAGCAATGATTAATTCTAAATAGAGAGACCAGGACACTGAATCTGAACCTGAATGAAAAGGATTCTAGTAGGCAGCAACCGAATGGGGCACGTGATCATCCAGGCAGAGGGAATTATCTAAACAGAAATACTGAAGCAAAAAAAAGTGTTTACTGTGCATACTGAGTAAATACTTTGATAAGGCTTGAGTTTAATATCAAAGGAAAGGTGAATTTGGATTTGCAACTGAAAAAGTGATTTGGGTCCTAATTGGAAATTCCATGCTAAGTTTAGAGTTTATTGTGAAGCAATTGGAAGTCATTTACAAATTTTGAGAAACAGAATTTGAGATATCACTTTTGCTTTATAAAGTCAATTCTGAGAACAGTATGAAGATTGGTCTAAGTAGACAAGAGACTGAAGACAAGGATTCTAGTTAGTCCAGAAGAGAAATGTGTATTTGAATGAAGGTAGTGCTTATTTAAATAGAAAGAAAATGGATAACTGGGACTAAAAATACAAAAAAATACATTGCAAAGACTGGATCAACAGGATTTAATAGATCGGATGGGTGAGGGAAATAATCTAAAATGATTCTGAAGTTTCTATCATGGGTGACTAGGGAATATGATGTGCTGGTGGACAGGAAGCTGAATAAGTTACAGCAAAGGTGTTTTCAGAGATATTTCCTAAATGAGGATCTACTCATGGATTAAAAAAAAAAAAAAAAAAAAAAAAAAAAAAAGAGGGTTGGAATGGGAACTGATTACTTTTCCTTATAGAAAATGAAGAGAGCAAGACATATTTATATTAAAAAAAAAGATGTGTAATGAAGTCAAAGGCAGTGACCTAAAAAAAGATATTAATTCACCTCTACATGAAGAAATAAGGAAGTGTTCAACCTTTCAACCTAGGTGAGCCACGCTCACAGTTGGAATGGCAGCAGGTGTCTATGTAATCTTTGAGACCCAAAAGGGTAGATAATAGACTAATCCTTGAGAAATGATGATTCAAAAATCAGGAGTGCTTGTAAAGATATGGAGGCAGCCTACATGGAATGACTTTCCAGTTATTTAGCCAGACTGAATCAGGTTCATACTTATAAATAAAATTAGGACAATAACAACATGGTGGGTCAGGTTGGTGTTGGCAGCTTTATATAAATCACTGAGCTAAGATTGTTTTATCTTAATTAAACATATTAATATCACTCTGCAGCAAGAGTATATCTCTTATATTTCAAATATACTTGAAAGGACTGGGAGATTTTCCACTAAGGTGATATTATATGAAACTAATTAAGTAAAATTAACAAATGATTTATTAACACGGGTATGACATAGGAAATATGCTGAGGAATGCTTTAGCCAACATATAATGTTAGATGGTTGTCTAAACACATATAAGTCACAGAGTCATTTTCCAAAGGTCATATATGTCATTCCTTATTTATTTAGTAAATATTCATTAATATAAGTGTCAGTTACTATGCTGGGTACTGGTGATGCAAAAATAAGAAAGTTCTTGTTCTCAGATTACTACCTAGTTAAAGATATGTTCATCTAGAAGCTTAAAGGTGAGAGCAGTTTAAAATTAAATTTACTATCCATTTCTAAAATTAAGTTTACTATCCATTCCTGAAATAGGAATGAACAGAATAAGAAAACAACAAAAGATACAGGTAGCTATGATTGAACATCTATTATATGCCAGAAACCGAGCTGGGTAGTTTACACCTGTCATTTCATTTAATCCTCTCAACGATTATATAAGTAGAGATTGTTACTACAAGTTTTTGGATGAGGAGATAGAATGTGAATTTAAGAAATTTTATCAATGTCACAAAATATAGTTATTACAGATAGAAATTGAACATACATATCACTTTCTCATTTTCTTATTTGATTTCAGGCTACCACTCAGGAAACTTCTACATAAAACTGAGGAAGAAATGTTACAGAGTTATAGATAAGAGTGTGAGAAAATCTCTGGGAAGAGGTGGACCATGAGTGTAGAAGAAAGCAAGAAACTTAAATTGCAGAAATTTTTTTGGTGTACATATGTGGGAGGCAGACTAAAAAGAAGGGAATGGGGAGGGGGCAGAAAACATCAGCAAAAGCCCTGAAATAGAAATGAGCATGCAGTGAAGTGTGCCAAAGAGACCGGGCTGTCTGGAACCCAGAGCCATATTGCAAGACACATACCGCTTCTAATTTCCAGAATAGTGAGCTTACTTCAGTCATTGAACCTTTGGGAACCTTAGCTGGGATGTGTCATCATCATGTGCGTGATTTGTTTCTTCCTCTCTCACCTCTGTCCAAGTTTTTAATTAGCTGCATGCTCCTAGAAATCAGCGAAAGTGTAAACAGGCTACAGCTTAAAATATGTGAAAGCAACTTCCAGCTGTGAAAAGCTTACCCACTGGGCAACTAGATTCCAGGTTGTTGTTAAGAACTGCACAGTTCCAGTTCTGAAGCCCTGCTGGAATGGTGCTGCAGATGTGTGTGTCATCAAACAGTGATGGCATCTCACATCAGGAGGCTACCTGAATCACAATGCCCATTGGGAGAAGCACCATCCTGACACTGAGTTTCATGGGGTTCTGATTGTAGTCTAAGATTGCCATTTCATATTCCTTATTTTTTTCTTTGATGGCATGCCTTTATGAGTTGATTCAGGGCTAAAATGATCAGAAAACATGTTACTGAAAGCAACTCCTTCCCCAAAATGTCCTTGACTTAATCTCTATGCTTCAAATTAGGAAACAAAGAATATGACATTCATTTATTTATCCATTAATTTATGAAAAATTTTAACAAATTTCCATTTCAAAAACTGCAGTAAGCACTGAGGGAAGCATACAAAGATTAATCATATAGTCTATGCTCATCATAAATTACAGTTTGGGAAGAAAGACAGTATATCTCAATTCAATAATACAATGCCTTGGTTCTCAAACTATGGCCTTGGAAAATATTCTCAGGTTTTAGAGCAGTGGTTCTCAACCTTTCTACCGCTGGGACCCTTTAAAACCTTTTAATACAGTTCCTCATGTTGTGGTGGCCCCCGTCCATAAAATTATTTTTGTTGCTGCTTCATCACTGTAATCTTGCTACTGTTATGAATCATAATGTAAATATCTGTGTTTTCCAATGGTCTTAGGCAACCCTGCTAGCAGTTCTCAACCTGTGGGTTGCTGCTGTAAAGCCTAAGACCATGGGAACATATGAGTATCTGGGGAAGCCATTTATCATGGGCCATTATCCATCCTGCCTGCCTCTATCCCAAATTGCTCTGATAAAGATCAAGAAGATGTGATATACTTTTCCAGTTCTATGGCTTCTTACTAGTCCTCATTTTGACTGAATATTCTCAGGTATTTGGTACTATTATCATTTTCTTCTTTTTGAAACTCCTTTTCCTTTTGACTACTGAAAAATCTCTCCAGTCTTTTCTTCTGTCTGACCAGTAGGGGAAAGGGAGGGAGATCAACCAAAGGACTTGTGTGCATGCATATGAGCCTAACCAGTGGTCACGGACAACAGAGGGGTGGGAACATAAGTGGGGAGGGGTTTGGGATAGGAATAGGGGGATCAGGACAATTATGTGATAACATAATCAATAAAATAAAATAACTCCCAGTTTCTTACATGCCACACACAAAATTCCACACAGTATTTGAGGCATTTTATGATTTAAACTATGCTTATATCTTAGGTCTTCCCTCTTATGCTAAACCCCAAAATCTGATATACATCTACCCCAAAATCTGATGTCAATCATACTGAAGTACCTGAAATTATCTGCGTAAAATCTTCCCAAGTTAACCCACATGATGCAATGCCTTTTTTCTATATCTCTCCCACCCATACCATCTCAATCTATCTCCAAACTAGATAAAAAAAACACCTCTATTTATCTTTTAAACCTAACTCAATGATGACTGTGAAGCATTAACTGATATTTCCAGAAGCATATAAATTCATCTGTCAATTTTAGAGGCCTGCAAACATCATTATGGAAGGGCTGTAACTAACATAAATTCTCATTAACAGTGTTCTATCTCCAATCACATTCATGATTTAATCTCTGTTGACTCCCATTATTAGTCTAACCATAACTCCAGATATCAACTCTCATGGATGTTTGAGATAGGAAATAAGGGGGAACATTTATCTTATTTTGCTTAGCATAATACCCAGAAATGTTTTTTCTAATATTTTGTCAGACTAACAGGTTAATATTGCTTTAGTTTCTTCCTTAAAGCATTCCACTAGAGCAAGGCTTTCTGACCTAATTTGCTCATCTCCCTAATCTGTAACAAAATAATGGGGATCTTCAATTTTTCTCTAGGCTATATTACTAAAGCTTCAACTCCAAACGTACACATTTTTAATCTGTCTTAGCCCATATCAATCACTAATTCCACTTTTTTTGCAATTATCAGTAAATTCTAATATGTAGATTTTTGAATGAAATGAATGAGGGAGATATGAACCAGCTGTACTGTGACAGAAAGCAGATAGGTGGGGACATCACTAGAAATGCTTGGTACAGACTAATCCTGTATAATAAAAGACTAACATGCAAATTGACCAAACTGTGGAATGACCAGTTGCTATGATGTGCACTGAACACCAGGGGGCAGACACTCAAGCAAGGAATTGCCTGTCATGGTCAGTGCACTCCCACAGGGAGAGCACTACTCAGCCAGAAGCTGGGCTTATGGCTGGCAAGCTCAGTGGTGGTGGCAGGAGCCTCTTCTGCCTCTACCGCAGTACTAAGGATGTCTGACTGCCACTTTAGGCCTGCTCTCCAAGGGGTCAGTCTGACATCCCCCAAAGGGTTCAGGACTGTGAGAGGGTACAGGCCAGGCTGAGCCCCCCAAGTGTATGAATTTCACACACTTGGCCTCTAGTCTCTAATAAGCTCTGCTGCATATTGTCATTGATTAGATTACACAACTGAATAGTTGTGTATATGGCACAAAGAAAACAAAGACAGTTTTGTTTTGTTTTTAAATCTATAGTACTACTTGCTACAGTTAAATTGTAGCACTGCTGATAATATGACAAAATTATGGAAAATGTCAGGAGCCTAAGAAAGATGTCAGCAGTTATTTCTGAACAAAGGAAGAAAATAATGTATGTATGTAATGGTTACATTTTTGTGTCATCAGTGCTTTGGGTAAGATTATATACATTTCTGGGTATATTCTGCTAGGATTACTTGGAATTTGGCATGAAGAACATTATCTTGTTAATGGAATCGTTTTCCTTTATTCGATTTTTTTTGTATCCACAATACATCCCTACATTTGTTTCCCAGGCTACTATAACAAAATACTATAGATGGAATGGCTTCAACAATAGACACTTATTTATCACCATTTTCAATGCTGAGAAGTCCAAGGTCAAGGTATCAGCCAATTTAGTTCCTGGTAAGGACCATCTTCCTAGCTTGCATATGACAGCCTTCTTGCTATAGTCTCATGTGACAGAGAGAACAACCTTTCTCACTCCCTCTGTGTTTTTATAAAGTCACTAATCTCATCTTAAGGGCCTCTTTTTCATGTAAGTATAATTATCTCCCAAAGACCCCCATGTCCAAATACTATTACATTGGAGGTTGGTTAGGAATTTAACATACAAATTTGGGGTACACAGTTCAGTTTAGAGTAACTCCCATGAGGATTTATTTTATCATGCATAAATTATGCTTCAATAAAGTTAAATTAAGAAAGAAAAAAAAGAATAACTGTATTTCATTAAAGATATATTTAGTGTCAGAGTAAATATTGGGGAAGGAGTTTTATGGTATAAAAGAGAAGGTGGTTGTCTAAAAGACTTTTATGCTCCCTGATAAAAACAACCTAGAAGGCTGTGTCAGGAGAAGGGAATAATAAGACATATTCTTTGGACTTACCCTTAAAAAACCATTTTCCTAATAAACCTTCTAAATTCACCAATGATACCATTCTCAATGCATCTTGTGAATGCTGAGTAAATACATCCTTGCAATCACATACTTTTTTTCAGGTTTTACCATTTATCCCCTCTTAGAAACCTGCTAAAATACCCATCCTAATAATTTCCATCCCCCTTACTATTTTTCCTCTTTTAAATATAGAACAGAAGACTTTCTTGCCTCCTATTATTAACCTTGCTCATGATATTTCATTCCCATAGAAATAGCCTGATTTTATGTATATTTTTTTCCTTGGAAATTGTTTTTATTGAACATGTAATAACTTAGGTACACTTGTATCTCATTTTTTGAAATTTGCAACAGAGACTTTGCCATCTACACTAATAAAAGAGTAAGATGCAAATTGACCATACTTTCAGGATCTCCACCAGCTAATCAGGAGTAAGTATTCAAATTAACCCAACAAAGACGGAAGGTTAATTTGCATACACAGACACTGAGCAGTTGGGTTTGGGACGGGATGTCTGTGCCATCACCAGCTTCTCCAGGCCTCTGGGCAGTGCAGAAAGGTGGAAAGGTCATTCCTGGATGGAGCATAAAGGCTGCTCCAGCTGGAGCAAGGGTGGTTCCAGCAGCCAGGGGAAGGAAGGCCCATTCTTGCACAAATCTTCATGCATCAGGCCTCTAGTGTATGCTATATTTATCCTTGGCATTGAAGTTGTTGAAAGAGAGCAGCTCACTGCAGAAGTAGCATTTGATTTAGAACTTAAAGGACAAAGAGCTTACATCATAGGTTGACAAGGAATTAAAGGAATGTTTTAGGTGAAGGAAAAAATATGTGCCAAATGACAGATGAAAAATATGAGGGTGTTTATATACTAGAGTGAATTTTTATAGTTCACTGGATTGTTGGAGTTTGAAGAAAGCATAAGTGAAACTTTTGTAAACATAGTTTGAGACAGTGGTGTGCTGGTGAATGTATAACAATTGTCACCAGGTATTAGAGGAATTCCTGATTAGTAGTATTTGCTAGTTTTAATGATGGTCAATTTTAAGCTATCAGTGTGACATCACTGAATGCAGAATTTAGAGATGTACACAGTCAGTTCTTGAAACTTAGTATGAACCATTTCAAGCATGTCCCTCTTTCGTGTCACTTCAAGAAGACCTTCTTATAAAGACCAGTAAAAATCTCAGCACCTAAAATAAGGGTTCTTGTTTCCTAACACATGCATCTTCACTCCAGTCCTCAATGCATGCTTTAGAATTTCTCTTAGATATAAGTTTCAGAATTGTCTGTTAGTCTCAATTCAATTTTTTCAAATAAATGAATGCATGTACTCACTATGGACAATGCCTGTCAAAAATTAACATTTCTTATGAACCACCCTTTTAGATAAGGACTCCATCAAAGTCATAATCATCTATACTAGCAAAATAGAAATATGTTAAATTGACCATTACTTTATGACACCCACAGCCAATCAGGAGTGAATATGCAAATTAACCTGACAAAGATGGAAGCAGCCCCACTCCCCAGGCCACTCTGGGCCTCTGAGCAGCAAGCCTTCTCAGGGTCTTCCTGCTGTGCTCCAAGTCTGTCAATAGTCCTTGCGACTCCTATGGCCCAGCCCCCACCTTCAGAGGTAACCTGCTGGTGCCTGAGGTCATAGCTCCAAGTGTCTAGTGTCTCCCTCTACCCCACCCTTACCTCACTGCTCTGGTAAACAAAACCCTAGCATTGGAGCAGCCCCCTGAGGACAGATTTGAGTGGGAGCTCATTTGGTGCACAGTCATCACTCCACTGGAACCCCAGGCCAGTCAAGGGGTGCTGGTGGAGGCTGCGGCAGGCAGTTGAGCTTTGCTTTGAATAGATGAAAGAGACCACCTACACAGTAACCCAAATTATCAGATCTCCCTCCTCCCTATCTCACCAAATCAAGAAGGGAGGGGAAATGAGTGTGGAGGGAGGGCGGGTGGGCAGGAGGTGGAGGGTGGAGGAGGAAGAGGAGGAGGAAGGAGGCCAGTTGCATCCCACTTTCACAACGGGAAATGAAATGCACTAGCGCACCCAAACTCTCCAGTCCTCCCTGCCTGCCTAGCTCCCCTTATCTCTTCCCCTCCATGCCTCCCTGGGAGCTCCAGGGCTGCACAGAGGAACTCTCCAGAAAAGGAGGACAAGGAGGAAGTGGCGTCAGAGCATGCAGGACTTGCCCACTATCAGGAGCCTGTGGCATGCTGGCAGCCAGGAGAAGGAATGCCTATTCTTGTATGAATCTTTGTGCAAAGGGTTTCTAGCTTAAAAATAAGAGAAAATTATTGGGGTCAGAATTTAAATAAGCCCACAAAGCAAATTTTTGCATGTGTAAAAAGAAAGGATTTTAGAACCACTCAAATGAGAAAAAGTAATTACTTGAATTAAGAAGAAAATGTTTCTAGATTTATTGAAAGTAACTTAGTATTTATATTCAATATTATATTAGAGTTTAATGAATTTAAGTAATTTTTCTACATAATAATTATGATCATTTCTTAATATTGTTTGTCATAGGAGCATTTCATATGGAATTATATTATTAGGAATTCTGATAGATTGGCACTTAACTTTTTAAAATAGGGCTTGGGTTATCTTTCAAAACTGTTGCTAGACTTTGGAAGGTATAACTCAGACAACATTACTTTGTGACACCCACAGCCAATCAGGAGTGAGCATGCAAATTAACCTGACAAAGATGGAAGTAAGGAAGGAGCCTCCCAGAGGCTTCAGAAGGATGATTTCCCTGACAAAACCTGGTTTTTTGGATTTGTAGCTGCCAAAACTATGCCGTAATTTATCTCTTTAGTTTAAGGCATCAAGTTTGCAGTACTTTGCTACAGCAGTAAGAAAACTAATACACATAGCAAAGTCTATTTATACCTTAATGGAATTCATTTTTTGAGCTCTGGTTACTACATTAAAGGAAATTTCCCTACCATTCATGAAACTGTTTCTATGGAAAGATGTCTCCTGAGGCTCTACTTCTTTAGGGCAATCATTAGGATATTAGGATTCTTTGTCTGAACTTACAGATTTACTGACCAGTGGAAACAAGTACAGTGATCATAGGATAAGGAATCTGATAGGAATAGACACCCCATTATTTAGAGAGCAAATAAAGCATGGAGTGGAGTTTTTCGGCATTTAATTTATTTGTTATTATTTTTTACTTTTAAGAAAGAATTTAATGATGTGTACAAATTTATAAATCTTAAAAATGTGCCTGTCTTTTCAAAACAATATAACTAATAATCCATATTCTATTAAAATGTATATTTATTTATTAAAATGTGTATTTTACTACAAGTTATATCAATTTTGTATCTCTGTATTTTTGCACTGGAATATTAAATGAAAGGTTGCCTGGATTTTCTGGTAGGACCCCAATTAGATATACAACTTTCCAATGGGCCAGCTTCCTATATCCTAGAATTCCATTATGGACTTTATAAGATTGTCAACATAGCCTTATTTTCAAAAAGAATGACAGCCTTTGGCAAATCCTAGGCCTAATCATAGCATAGTAAAGTGACTTTTGGAAGGTACATTGCCAAGCAATTATGACACATTTAATAAATTATCCCTTAAGGAATACTTTGACCCTAGTGATCTGAAGAGGTTAATGTACCTCTCACAACTGAGTGATACTCACTTTTCAGAGGTAATTTCAAGACCATAGTTAATCCAAACCTTCTTACTCTGGATCCACTTCTGGGTTCTGGCATCATTAATCCTACACACTTATATTTCTTCTGTGCATTTCACATGCTTCACTTTTTTCATTGCTTTTTTATTGAATTTATTGAAATGACATTGGTTAATAAAATTATATAGGTTTAAGGTATATGCTATCTAATAAAGAGGGAATATGCCAATTGATGCTCACCCATGCAAAGATGGGGGAACCCACAGCCAATAAGGAGGGGATATGCTAATTGACTGCCACACCCTCAAAGATGGCAGCACCCCAGCCACAATGGCAGCTCCCATTCCCCTCAGTCCTGCCAAGTTGGCAGGTGCAGAGTACGCCCCTGCCTCTGGAGTCCTCCAGTCCATTCAGTCTCCCAGCCACCCGGTGCTGGCCTGAGGCACAGGCAAGCCTTGGATGTCTGCTGCCCAGCCACCCAGGGTTGCCCAAGGCTCAGGTAATCAGGGCCAGCTGAGGCTTGTGCTATCAGAGTGTCAGCAGCAGAGGTGTTATGGGGCATCACCTTCCACTGATTGCTGTGTTGCCTCCGCCCCTGAAGGCTCCCAGACTGTGGGAGGGGGCAGACCAGGCTGAGGGACCCCTGTCCAGTGCAGGAATTTTCATGCACCAGGCCTCTAATAATTCTATAATACATCATCTGTATATTGTATTCTGTGCATTTTAACCTGCCAGGAACATTACTCAATCCTGGAGGGCTCTTTCTAAAGCATTTATTGTCCAAGGAACACCTGGCACTGGGATGACTCTATACTTTTTATAGTTTGTAACTTTTAATTAAATTTCTATTCCATTGATTAGAATCTTGTACACAACATGGTGGCTAAAAATTAAATAGGATTCAAGATGATTACTTTATGTTCTCATAAAACATCTGGAACACACTGTTGTTTTTTTGTGTGTATTTGTTTGTTTTCCTGGAGTTAATTAGAACTGTTATGATGTTTTAAGGCTACAGTTTCTAATTGCACTACTCACCTTTCCAAACAACTGCTTAAAGATGAATTCTCATTGTTCTATTTGCTCTTTCTTTTTTCTGGCCAGAGCCCAAACTTTTCTTGACCTCATTTCTTTCTTTGTACACTCTTTCTGTGCATGTGTATGTTCCAAAATTATTTTTGTATTTTTCCTTCCACACATCAAGACAGAGAATACACCACTCAACCTCTAAAGGTGAACTTCTCCACTCCCTCTACCCTCCAGGTCTGTCTGAGTCCACCATACTTGTCACTTCTATTGTGTTGTGATTTTTTCTTCTAAGAGAACTGATAATACTCAAAGTGATGTCTAAATAAGATCCAGGGAATTGTAGAAAACAGAGAACATTGAGAATTTATACTACTTACATCCAGTTATAGGACAACACAACAATGAGGTTATTTTGACAATCTTATAATAGTAATGATCATATCATTGCTCCATTTATTTAGGTATAACAGATGGTTGTACATAACAGTTTTAATAATTCTTTAGAGACAACATTTTTCGTATGAACTTATTTATCACTATTAGAAACAAATAAAATATTAACAAAAAAATCAGAGAATGTTACATGATATATAATTTTTAGTTTTTTATAAGTAATAAAAGAATGTTGGTTTTTTTAAACAAAAATTGTTTGCATTCTGTAGGTATTTTATATTTTGTTGTCTATTAATATTCTCTCTTAATTTGAAGTAATGTTTTTAAATCAAATAAATGTTGCCCCTATATAGCCAAAATACTACTATGATTTAAGTTGTTATTTTGAAAGTGAAAGTTAAGAATTTATTACACTGTATGGTTTCATGTATATGTGGAATCTAAATACAAACAAAATAAAAACATACTCATAGAAACAGAGACCAGCCGAAACCGGTTTGGCTTAATGGATAGAGCGTCGGCTTGGGGACTGAAGGGTCCCGGGTTCGATTCCGGTCAAGGGCATGTGCCTTGGTTGCGGGCATATCCCCAGTAGGGGGTGTGCAAGAGGCAGCTGATCGATGACTCTCTCTCATCGATGTTTCTAACTCTGTATCTCTCTCCCTTCCTCTCTGTACAAAATCAATAAAATCTATAAAAAAAAAAAAAAAAAAAAAAAAAAAAAAAAAAAAAAAAAAAGAAACAGAGACCATAAGGATCATAAACAGAAGGGAGAGGTTGAAGGGATAAGTGAAAAAAAGAAGGGGAATATAGTCAATAATATAGTGATAAGTTTACATGGGTTGATCACATTTTAAGTTATAGTAATGTCAAATCACTATATTGTTTACCTGAGACTAATATAACTAATATAAAATTGTTTATCAAATATACTTAAATAAAAATAAGTTTAAAAAGAATCCACAACAGATTAGCACATTTTCCTGAGGTGTCACTTAAGTTATGTGACCTTTAAATATATGTACTTGTGTCTTTGTCCAGGCTACTATAATAAAATACCATAAATTGGGTGGCTTATAACCAATAAACATTTATTTCTCATAGTTTTTGAGACTGGAATTTCAAGATCATGGTGCCAATATGATTGTATTCTAGTGAAGGTCCTCTCCTGCCTATTTCTTACTATGTCCTCAAATAGTAGAAAATGATAGGAATCACTCTTGGGATGCTTTGATAAAAAATTATTCCCACTCATGAAGGCTTTATCTCTATGAACGGAATATTTCCCTAAGGCCCCACATCTGAATACCATCATCTTTGAGGATTAGGATTTCAACATATAAATTTTGGGTAGACAAAAACACTCATCAAAGCAGTACAAAACCACTCCACTGTATTTATCTCAAAAGACCATGGCCTTTCAGAGCTGCAAGTCTTTGACCATGTTGGGCCTTCATCTTGGAACACATTTACCCCACTATAGAAACAATATCACTTCCTAAAGATTCTGCAATTTTGTATTGTCACCTTCAGTAAAACACACACACACACACACACACACACACACATTTACACCAGTATTAACAGAGATTTAATTTCTATGTTAAACATGTTTATAATATATAATTTTATGAATTCCCCCCAAAACTTTGTGAGCTATTATTTCTATGCTTTACATAGAAGAAACGTCTCAAATATTTTACATACCTTACCTAAAGTTGCATATCTAATGTGGGAATCAACAGACACCATGCCCAATTCTGCACAGATATTGGTTACAATACAAATAAGACATGAATAAATATTTTGACAATATTTGATTAAAGACCTCTGTAGTATTATAATTCAATACCACATCATAGCCACCCACACCATCCACAGGGTTTCTGAGAGAAACACATGTACTAGAGTCAAAAGCAAAAAAAAAAAAAAAAAAAATGTAAATTACCATTGTAATGAGAGCCTGGTTTTTATCCAAATCTCATTGCAGGAAATGTGGGCACATGTTTACACCCAAACTCAGATCTTAGGATCTCACCAAATTATAGCACAGCCAAGAAAGAAGAGAGGACAAGATAGCCGAAGGAGTCTAATCTACTATACCACTTTAGACATAAGGAAGGATGATTTAGAAGAGAATAAGTGAGACATGTGCATCACCTTTTAACACACTAACTTTGATAACTGCTAAAGAGTCCCATGCTCTGCCCCTGAATCTAAGTAAAGTTTCATATTCATTGAGGAAGGAGTTTAGGTATGATAGATAAGGTACTTTCTCCATCACCAAAGGGTTCCATTATCAGTTAAATTTGATAAACTCTTGGCTATATGTTTTGCTTAATGAGTGTCCTGTTCAGGGCCCTTGAAATACTATGAGCACCAAAAATTTGAAGAGACGATAGCACTTTCAAATCGTGATTGGCTAAAAAACCATTTCTCCATTGAAATAGCCATTCTATTGAATACATAGTAAAGATGCCAACATAGAGGGTAGATCATGGGATATAAGCATTGCAGAAACCTCATTCACTTAATGTTACAGCACTTTCTAGCTGTATAAACATTACATAATGGTCCAATTATGTAATACATCAGATTTTCTGTTTTCTCATGTGATGAAAACATAATAATCTCAATCACACAAATTCATAAGGGCCTATGAGTTGACAAATGTAAAATGTCAAATTGTGCTTGGTTTAAAGAAATTGCTCAGCAAGCAGTTTCCTTCTCTCCATTTTCATGTGTACTTGCTTTGGTGTTCAAAATACCAAGTCATTGATGAATTTATTCAATTAAGTAAAAATAATCAGTCAAATCTATAACAAGATAATGGAGAGAGCTAACTCTGCATGACAGAACAATCAGTTATGTATAATGCTGTGGTGATTTCATGCAACTCTTTCTCAGTTATTAATTACCAGTGGTTTGGGAAAGCTTTCAAAGGTTGAAACTCAGAAAAGGGCCATGTAACTTAGTGAAATCATTGGTTTTGATTTTTACTCTGCCAATGCTTATGGGTATATTAGCAAGAGTCTCCTCTGATTTATAGCCAGAGAACAATAATTTACTGTTTGTAACAGAGTGTTACTTAAAAGCAAATCAGAGTTTGACCAAACTCACAAGGGATTGAAGTATGTAGGTAGTTTAAGTTAAGTGCTTTGAATAGATGGTGCTTGCTTACACTGAAATCTCGGAGATTCAAGTGTCAAGAGATTGTAACCTCACCGTTTACGCAAAACTTATTGAGCTATATTAACAAGTGGATAGCATTTAGAACTTGTGTTCTCAATGATGTTAATGTCTCAAGTACTTTTTTTTTTTTTAACAAGGGTTCTTTTTCAGAAACTTTGTAAAAGACAAAACAAACAAACAAACAAACAAAAAAAAACCACAAAAAACAATCAAGGTTCAAAGTGGTTAAATGACATGGAATATCTAGAGCACAAATTTTCAGTGTCCGACTCCAAGTTAACTGCACACACACACACACACACACACACACACACACACACACACCTGTGTGCGCTCACGTGCACAGTTGTATATCTTCCTTGAGGGAAGAATCCAATTGGGTTTAGTTCCTAAATCTTCATAAAGGTAACTTGTGTGTTTGTATCCTAATATTATCTATCTCCTGAGTAGGAATATTTTTGCAACAAATCTGTCTTTTTATCCTATTCAAAAATGTGGGTGGTTTTATTGTATTGGTAAACTTTCTAACCTTACATGGTATACATAAGGCTCTATTTCTTGTTTCATGGCCTTTCACAGTAGTTCTTGATGCCCCATTACGTAAAACTGTAACATTATTGACCTCCACTCTTCTCTCCACCTTTTCTCCTGTCTCATGACCTCATTTCTGTCAGCTCACATTCCTGCTGCTGCGGTATCAGTACCCAGTCTCTCTTGAAAAGAGTATCCCTATCATTTGTTTAAAAGAGCATCCAGGACTGCCCTTTACTCTGTCACTCATCACTCTGAATGGGTAAGGGAATTGACACTAAAGGCAAGTCTCAATGTTATACTGTAAACAATTTCAAAAAATTCCCTTGTTTTCAGCACCACTAATAAACCCTATTACATGTACCTGCCAGCTCCAAGGCCAGACCTACAAAATCAATCAGTAATCACCACAGTCCTCCCCTGGGCTGTTTTTTCTTCACTCCACTTTATTTGCCAATATGTTTCTATTTTCAGTCTTCTAGAAATTTGTTGAAATACTTTAATCATTAGATGTCCTCTTAACATTCTCTTCCCTCTTACAGGTTTATTTCTGTTTCAGTTATGTATCAAGTCAATAACATTGCACAACAACAAAACACAAAACATCAGTGGTATACAATAATACATATTTATTTGATTTTCTCTGGTGTTTAGTTGATCTGAGCTTTGTTCAGTGAATTTAACTGGGCTCTCTCTCATGCAGCTATAATCAGCCTCAGGCATACTAGGTACTAATCTTGGGTAGGCTCCCTCACATGTCTAGGAGTAGACTGCTTGTCAGTTGGAGCAGTTGCTCTGCTTTATGTTTCCCTCTCACCTCTTCAGCAGGTCAGCTTAGATGCACTCCCACACAAAGGAAAATATATAAGAGCAAGTAAACTCAATTTTGCAAGCAGTTTTCAAGCCTCAGTTGTGCCAAATTTGCTAAGATTCCATTTGCCAAAATAAATCACATCTTAGCTAATCCCAGAATCTGAGCAAGAGGATACTATTAAAGAATTTAATATATGATAAGAATACTATTTCAAATTACAGTTGACCCTTGCACAACATGGGTTTTAAGTACATTGGTCCATTTACACATGGATTGCTTTCAATAAATATGCACTCAGTCCTCCATACATTTGTTTTTTATCCATGTATTCAACTAAACATGGATCAAAACAATATTATCTATCCACAACTTGGAATCCACAGATGTGGAAGACCAACTTTATGCATTCTATTAAGACATTTTATACAAGACTAGAGGCCTGGTGCATGAAAGTTCATGCACTGGAGGGGTAATCCCTCAGCCTGGCCTGTCTCTCTCACAGTCCAAGAGCCTTCAGGGGCAGGAAGCAACCTGGTGATCAGGGGAAGGCGATACCCCCATCATACCTCTGCTCCTGCCACTGCTGGCAGCACAACCTGGCCCTGGATGACTGGGCAACCATCATCCAAGGCTTGCCTATACCTCAAGCCACTCTGGGCGTCTGGAAGTTGCCATCCAAGGCTTGCTTGCACCTCAGACTGGCCCTGGGTGGCTGGGCAGCTGCCATCTGAGGCTTGCCTGTGCCTTGGATCAGCCCTGGGTGGCTGTGGGACTGAGGGAACTGGGAGACTCCAGAAGCAGGCACATGGAGAGGATGGACCTGCCTGGGGGCAGGCCCAGCTGTGCTGTGTGCTTGCCACCCCAGCAGGGCTGAGGGGACTGGTTGCCACCATCTTGTGGCTGTGGGTGCTGCCATTGTTGTGAGGGTGTGGTGCTCAATTAGCATATTTCCTCTTTATTAGATAGGATACTTGAACATTTGTGGATTTTGGCATTAATATTTGGGGGGCTGGTGGTCCTAGAACCAATCCTCCATGGATACTAAGAGATGACTGTAGCTAAGTTTTTGGAGAGTCAAAAATTATATGTAGATTACCAACTCTGAGAAGTTATTGCCCCTGACTCTGTGTTATTAAAGGATCAACTGCAATTACATTGCTTACAATTGATAAAAGACAACTTCATACATATCTTACCTAATAACAAACATGTAAATTGACTGTACCTCTGCTATGCACACAGCCAATTAGAGTGAGTATGCAAATTAGAAGGTAAAAATGATGGCCACCCAGCTGCTCCAGGCTTGGAGTGGCCAGGCAGAGTAGGACACCTGCTATGGGGGGGAGGGGAGGAAGAATGGGAGGCACGAAGGGATCTACAGGGAAGGAGTGCCATAGCAAAGACAAAATTGCAAACTCCAAAATCTGCAGTGAAGACAAAGATGGCAGACTGTGGCCAGAGAGAAGGCCTGGGTGCTTATACCAGAGGAAAGCTGGTCTGGAAGCCAAGGGAAGGAAGGCCTATTGTAAGGATCTCTTCATGCAATGGGCCTCTAGTCCTATCTAATAAAAGAGTAATATGCAAATTGACCATCACTCCAAGACACAAAATTGCCACTCCCATGAGGTCAAAGATGTCTACCCCAAGTGGACACAAGATGGCCACCACAAGATGGTCTGCAGGGGAGGGCAATCATGGTAATCAGGCTAGCAGAGAAGGGAAGTTGAGGGATACCAGGTCAGTAGGGGAAGGCAGTTTGGAGGGACCAGGTCAGCAGGGGAAGGAAGTTGAGGGGGCAGACCTGCAGGGAATAATAGTTGGGAGGGATCAATCCTGCAGGGGAGGGCAGTTGGGGGGGAACCAGGCCTGCAAGGGAAGGTAGTTGTGGGCAATTAAGCAAGCATGGAGGGCAGTTAGGGGTGACTGGGCTGACAGAGGAGAATAGTTGGGACCAGGTCAGCAGGGATGGGTAGTTGGGCGGGACCAGGTCAACAGGGGAGGGCAATTGAGGGGGCAGGCCTGCAGGGGAGAGTAGTTGGAGAGATCAGGCCTGAAGGGGAGGAGAGATGGGGAAGGGGAGAACCAGACCTGCAGTGGAGGGCAGTTGGGGGTGGAGGGGCCAGGCCTGTAGGGGAAGGCAGTTGGGGGGGACAGACCTGCAGGGGAGGGCATTTGTGGGCAGTTAGAGGTGACCAGGCTAGCAGAGGAGGGCAGTTGGGGGAGACCAAGCCTGCAAGAAAAGGCAGTTGTGGGCAATCAGGCCAGTGGGAGGGAAGTTAGGGGTGACTGGGCCAGCAGAGGAGGGCAGTTGGGAGAGACCAGGTCAGCAGCAGAGGGCAGTTGTGGGAAATCAAGCCAGCAGGGATCAACACAGCAGGGCAGTTGTGGAAAATAAAGCCAGTTAGGGGTGACCAGGCTGGCAAGGGAGGGCATTTAGGGTCAATTGGGCCAGCTGGGGAGTAGTTAGTTATTGATCAGGCTGGCAGGGGGTGATCAGGCTGGCAGGCAGAAGCGGTTAAAGGCAATCAGGCAGAGGCAGGCAAGCCGTTGGGAGCCAGCAGTCCTTGATTGTGACAAGGATGGGGCCTAAACAGGAGGTTAGACATCTCTCAAGGGTTCCCAGTTTGGAGAGGATGCAGGCTGGGCTGAGGGACAAACCCCTGCCCTGTGCACAAATTTCGTGCACTGGGACTTTAGTTAAAATATAACATCTAAGAAGCCATAATTATAATAGAGGAATATATAGGTCTATTTTAATTATGCTTTTAGAAAGGATTTCCCAAGCAAGAGATGAAAAATTAAAAAATAATAAAGGAACAGATGTGATGACAGATTACAAACCTTAGATTGAAAAATATCTATAAACTATAATAAAAAAACAAAAATTAAAATTATGCATTTCAAACATAATATATGAATATCACTTATAAAGCAATAAAGAAACAATTAACAAAATATGAAGAAAATTGAAAGAAAGTATAAAAATGCACAGTAGTCATATGTTGGGTAGCTAAATACTGTTAAAAATAGCTCTAGATAAAATTTGTTAACCTTTATATTTGCCAAAAAAAATAAAGATTTGTAAAAAAAATCAGATGGTAAGAGTATAGGGAAAGAGAACAACCATATATACTTTTTTTTAAAATTCTTTATTGATTAAGGTATTACATATGTTTCCTCATCCCCCCATTACTTTCTCAACCCCCCTACCCACTCATGCCCTCACCCCCTTGTTGTCTGTATCTATTGATTAGGGTTATATGCATGCATACAAGTCCTTTGGTTGATCTCTCCCCCTTACCTCCCCCCTCCCTTTCATTCAGTTTGACAATCTGATCAATGTTTCTGTAGCTCTAGATCTGTATTTGTTCATCAGTTTATGTTGTTCATTATATTCCATAAATTAGTGAGATCATGTGATATTTATCTTTCTCTGGCTGACTTATTTCACTTAGCATAATGTTCTTCAGTTCCATCCATGCTGTTGCAAATGATAAGAATTCCTTCCTTTTTACCGCAGTATAGTATTCCATTGCATAGATGTACCACAGTTTTTTTAAATCCACTCCATCAACAAAAAATAAGAAAGCCCACTGCATGGGAGAACATACTTGCCAATGATATCTATGATAAGGGTTTCATCTCCAACATTTATAAGGAATTCATACAACTTAACAAAAGGAAGATAAACAATCCAATCAAAAAATGGGCAATGGACCTTAATAGAAACTTTTCAAAAGAAGACAGAAGGAAGGCCAATAAACATATGAAAACATGCTCAAAGTCACTAATTATCTGAGAGATTCAAATCAAAACTACAATGCAGTACCATCTCACACCTGTCAGAATGGCTATCATCAACAAACGACAAGTGTTGGCAAGGATGCCAAGAAAAAGAAACCCTTCTTCACTGCTGGTGGGAACGCAGATGGTACAGCCACCTTGAACACTATGGAGTTTCCTCAAAAAACTAAAATTGGAACTCCCATTTGACCCAGTGATCCCACTTCTAGAAACATATCCCAAGAAACTAGAAACACCAATCAGAAAAGATATATGCACCCCTATGTTCATAGCAGCACAATTTACCATAGTTAAAATTTTGAAACAGCCTAAGTGTCCATCAGCAGACGAGTGGATTAAAAAAACTGTGATATATCCAGATATACTTTTGATACTAATATAAATGTGCATAGCTTTAGGATGATAATTTTGTGTATTCATAAATAGTTTTGCTGTGCATAACAATTTTACTATTAACTATATTTTTACAACACTAACAAAATTGTGCAAGATTATACCTACAAAGATAATTTATTTTTTTACAATAAAATCTAGAAACAGTTCCATTTGCAACCAAAAGGGAAATAATTAAGTTAAATATTAATACATACAATAAAGAACATGATAAGAATTTGGCAATTCTATCTGTACCAATGTAGAAAGGCATCCATAATATATTAAGATTTTTCAAAAGCAAATTGCAAAAAAATATATAATCTATGTATCTAGTCTTGTAAAAAAGAGAAAGAAAAAAGTATAGAAATCTTATAGAAAGATAATCATACCTTTCTGTTAATAATAGTAAGTTCTAATTATGAAATTTTACTATGAATGCGATGGAGTTGGAAGAAGTTCTCATTCTACATCATACACTTTTTGATTTTCTCACTATTATTTACATCACTTCTGTAATTTCCAGAAATAATAAACATGAAAAAGTAACAAGTTAACTAGTAAAACTGTAAATTTATCACATGGTTTTAGTGTCTAGATCCTTGCATATTTCGGAAAGTTTTCCTAATGATTTGACCTCATAAACAGAAAATATCAGAGTGAAAATATATAATTTTAAAATTTTAAGCACTATAAAAATATCTGAGACCTTTATTAATGATACCTATGTTAAACATTCTTTACAACATTTTTGGTTCTACTGTGCAGTGCCTAGAGTGTGAGTTGGTGACTTTATGGTACAATGGCTAATGAACAAAGTCAAGTAATAGGTTATTGATTTGTTTAATTCAATCACACAAGTTTAGATTGGAGATGGAAATGGAATTAGCCAAAATATTCATATAGTCCCAAAATGCTCTAAGTAATTTGTATTAAGGAAATATATTTTTATTTAGCTTGCTGAATAATTTCTACTGTGACGACTAAGCTCAAAGAACTTACTATACATTATTATCATCAACTGGTCTCTTAATAATGCTTTGGTATGGAAGAAGTTATGTTAACTTAATAGAATAGACTTTTAGCAGCTGAAAACATCCCAAACACAATTATTCTACCTCTTCTAAATTTTCAGGGTTTTACATTTTAACCTATTACAGTAATATTCAAACACTAATATTAGCACACAGTCAATTAAAATCCTTTCTTAGCATCTAAAATACAGAGATTTGGGGAAAATTTTTTTTGCAGTTTCCTGTATATTTCTGCTGCATTTTCTCAGAAGCCAAATGCAAATCAACATCAACTAGAATGTTATATTTATAGTTCCTAAACATAAATTACAACTTCAATTTGATTAAAGCAGGAGTGCATGCAGTATTTAAAGCTTCTTCTCCCCATGGTATCCAGTTCCAATTTCTTTCTGTCCATAAAAATCACCTGATTTACTGTGGCATATATTAAATATTCAGTTTTCCTGATTTGTCCTATGTTGTATCTCCTGAGTGACAACCAAAAATAGAAAGAGGTTAGGGATGCATATCTCTTACTTTGATGTAAGCATAGCTGCTGTGTAAAGAGTGAAGGTCCAGCACTATTCATGCAGGGATGACAATTGCTTCTTAGACTCATCCTCAACAGTTGGTGGTCCAGAAGGTGAATATTTACAAACAGGTCATGTTGTCTGACACGGAGGTCCATTAGAGCCATATTCTCAAAAGTTTGGTGTATAAAAGGCAATGCACTCAATGTTGGGCAACCTACGAGAATTGAATTTTGAGCATCTGTCCTTAGAACAGGCATAGAAGGGGCAATGGTGATGCCTTAGAATTTTTCCAAACCTGCATAGAAGAAAAAGTCCAGACCTGAGGGTATTAGGTTCCATTTGGTTTCAGGATACATCAATACCGTTTATCTTTTGTTATTATAGCTTTTCAGTGATTAGTACCAGCAGTAGTGGCTGATTACTTTTCATATCAGAGTGTTCTATTTCCTTTGTGGAAGTACCTTAACATTTCATAAAGGTTAATGGATTTTCAGTAAATTAGTATCAGAGAAATACTGTTGGTTCTTAATATTATCCTTAGTCTATCTCTTACTCCTTCTCTATACAAATTAATATGACTTTTCCCTGAAGATGCCCCCATGACATCCTTAATTCACATCTTTACTTGTGATAAATCTACCTAGAATTCATGATCATTCTCTATTTTTATTTATAATTGTGAATAATATAATATTTCTTTAGAAATTCTTTCAAATATGATTTAATCTGTGGTTTATATTTATTTCAACATTTTTAATAGTTACTGGGTGTTTTGCTATGTGATGAAGATCTTCTTTCCTTTCTGTGTTCATATGAATAATTACTTTCCTCACATAACACAATTTATGTACAAATTTTAGGTAGAATTTTCTAACCCTTATTTAACAATATTTAAGGATAAAGACAAAGTTGTCATTCTAATAAGATAGAATTTAGAACAGGGTTTGACACTAAAGTATCTTTTCAACAAACATTTGCTAAATAGAATAGTTTAAAAGGTGACTATTAAAATCCTAAAGTACTTTCATTCTAAGATATATTTAACTCATATTTCCCCTATTTTAAAAGATATTTTGTGAGACTTCTAAGACAATGAAGAATAAAAGTGATAACACACTAATTGAGGGTGGGTGGGTAGAATAAAGCTGAAAAAAGAAAATTTCCGCCTCAATGAAACTAGGAATTAGCTACTCACTCAAACATAAAATATTAAGAATATCTGCTAAACAAAATAGAATTAGGAGGACTTCTGGTTTCTAATTCCACATCTGAGGAGATTGAAAGCCACCATACTATACTAGTAAAAAGTAAAAAACTGGACTGACTGAAGTCAATAATTCTCCTAACATCCATAAAAGTGGGGAAGACTTAGGGCAAACCATTGCTCCCAACATTGGAGAAAGGTGAATTCAGGGATTCTTGACTTAACATAGCAGAGAAAGATGAGTAGAAACCATCACAGGAGACAGTGCTTGGGTAGAAAAATCTGAACAGGAATTGATGAACTGTTGGAGGCTCAATGTGGAAACTGACAATTAAAGATTGCAAGGAGACCCAGTCATAAGAGATTCCCTATTATTTTGTGAGATTTATCTCCAGGCATTTGACCAAATTCCCACAGTCAATATTAAGAAAAAAAAAATTCCTTCTGCTCCCAGCAGAGACAGGGCAAAAGTAACCATTTTGAATTACACTTTCTAAGGCTTGTTGGGGTATTATCAGAGCCTAACTTACCTGGGGGAAGGGTGTCTACTACTCAGTCTCACTCTAGCCATCCTCTACCACCTTAAAAAGTAGAGGGAGGGGGGAAACACTTGAAAAGTTCACAGAGGTAGGTACCCAATATGGAGAAGATTATGGGACAGTTGCTGTCATGCAATGATGGTATGAGCTAACACTGCCTTATTGAAGAGAAGTCAGGAAATATTCAGGAATATAAAAAGTGTTTATAAGCTTTAACCAACTATTCCAATTTTGGTATATATTGTATCTCCCAAATGCAAAATTATGCATTCAGGTATGTTAAGTGCCAAATTGTTTATAATAGAAAAAAAATGGGGAAACCTAAATGTTTCCCAGTTCGTAAATGGTTAAATAAGTACAGTGCTTCTATACCATGAAATATTTTGTATTTTTTGAAAAACATTGGGCTAGATCTATGTGTGTGGGCATAAAAATATCTTCAAAATAAATTATTAACATAAAGTACATTGTAAAAACTGTGCATGGTGTGATCACATTTGTGATTTTTTTATTTAATTAAAAATATTTTTATTGATTTCAGAGAGGAAAGGAGAGGGAGAGAAATATCAATGATGAGAGAGAATGATTGATCGGCTGCCTCCTACACACCCCCTACTGGGGATTAAGCCCACAACCCAGTTATGTGCCCTTGACTCAAATTGAACCTGAGACCCTTCAGTCTGCAGGCCGACACTCTATTCACTGAGCAAAACTGGCTAGAATATGAATTTTTAAAATTCAAGAAAGTGTGTGTGTGTGTGTGTGTGTGTGTGTGTGTGTGTGTGTAAAGATACACTCCACATTTTAATGGGAAACTTCAACTTTTTACTTTTTAAAACTATCTTTTATAAGTTGTCACTATTTAAAAAAAATAAATTCAAAAGAGAAACAGAAATCAGATGTCTACTCAATTTTACTGAATTATGTTCTCTAGGGGTAAAGATTGGGCATGTGTATTTTTTTAAAGCTCAAGAGATAATTCTGATGCATAGCAAGAATTCAGTCTGTGGAAAATAGTCTGGCAGTATTTCAAAATATTCAACATAAAATTACCATATGATCCAGCACTTCTATCTTTGGGCACATACATACAAGTAATTAGAAGCAGGTACAAACATACCTAGGTTTATAACAATATTATTCACAAGTGTTAAAAAATGTAGAAAAGAAACTGCCCATGCATGGATTAGTGAATAAACAATATATGGTATACAGATAGAATGAAATATTATTTGGCCTTAGAATGTAATTATTTTTTAAAATATATATTTTATTAATTTCAGAGAGGAAGGGAGTGGGGGAGAGAGAGAGATAGAAACATCAATGATGGGAGAGAATAATTGATTGGCTGCCTTCTTCGAGCCTGAAATCCAGGCATGTGCCCTGACTAGGAATCAAACTGTGACCTCCTGGTTCATAGGAGGATATTCAACCATATGAGCCACACCTGCCAGGCTAGAATGAAATTCTAACATACACTATAACATGAATGAACTTTGAAGACATTGCACTAAGTGAAACAAGCCAGACACAAAAAATGACAAGTATTCTATGATTCCACTTATATGAAGTACCTGGAGTAGTCAAATTCAGAGACACAAAGAAGAAGGGTTGTTGCCAGCAGTTGGCGGAGGGACAAATGGGGAGTTAGTGTTTAATGAGTACAGAGTTTCAGTAAGGGAAGATGAAAAAGTTCTGGAGATAGATCATGGTGATGATTGCACAATAATTTCAATTTATTTAATGCCACTGAACTGTACACATAAAAATTGTTAAAATGATAAATATGATATTATATATATATTTATCACAACAAACACATTTTAAATGGAATTTGAACAACTGAAAAAAATGAAGATACTAAGAAGAACAGGTATCACAGTATTTAACCAAGATCTATCAGAAGTTACATTGTCATATAGTTAAACCATGAAGCATGAAAGAATGAAAACAGTAAATGAAAATAAATGAATTCAATAACTAAAACAAAGTTAACCAAAGTAAAGCAGAAATAAATTATTAATAGGAAATCAAATGTTAATGATACTTCCAAAAGTTTTCAGTAGATATCCAGAAGAGGGGTTGCTGGGTCATATGATAGCTCTATTTTTAAAAAGGTATCACATAATTGTCCTCATCCCTCCATTTCTATCCCAAACCCCTCCCTATGTATGCCCCCACCCCCCTGTTGACTGTGACCACTGGTTAGGCTCATCTGCATGCATACAAGTCCTTTGGTTTATTTTTCCCCTTTCCCCCACCTTCCCCTACCTTTCCTCTGAGTTTTGACAGTCTGATTGATGCTTCCCTGTCTCTGGGTCTGGTTTTGTTCATCAGTTTATGTTGTTCATTATTTCCCCTAGATGGGTGAGAACATGTGATACAAGAATTACACTTATAAGAACTGAAAATGAGACAAGCAATAATGGTTATGCTGGGAGGCAAATGAATTAGTCTGTAGTGAGTTTCTTTCTGGGCCAACAGTTCTTTTGAGTCCCAATTTCAATATCAAACAGTTCCTTATGTGTACATGTCAGCAACGATATTTCAGTTCTGAATGGTGGACAAATGGTGGCAATGCAAGTCCGATCCTTTCTGGTTTGGTCCTGGGCAACCTGCAGTGACACACATCTGCTGACTGCTAGTATGGCAAGTCAACGTCAGTGTCTTCCATCTCTGGACTGTTTCTCTTCTGTCTTCATGGCTGGAGCTGTCCTGTCGAGTATATGTTTGTATATTTTCAGAAAACAAATCCAAGACCATATGGATTCCTGCAACAGAGAGGATAGCTCTATTTTTAATTTATTGAGGAACCTCTATACTGTTTCTATAGTGACTGTACTAGTTTACATTCTCAACAGCTGGAAACAGGAGTTCTTTTTTCTCCACAAACTCTCCAATACTTGTTAGTATATCACAGTTTTGATTTGTATTTTCCTAATAGCTAGTGAAGTTGATCATCTTTTCATATGTCTGTTGGCCATTTGTACGTCTACTTGAGAAAAGTGTTTGTTCAGGTCCTCTGTCCATTCTTTAATTAGATTGTTTATTATTTTGGTTCAGTTGTATGAATTCTTTGTACATTTTAAAGATTAACCTCTTGTTAGAACTATAGTTTAAAAATATCTTCTCCTATTTGCTTAGCTGTCTTTTTGTTTTGTTTACAGTTGCTTTGCTGTGCAGAAGGATTTCTTACACGAGAACCACCTTCTTTGGGTATAAATTAGCTAATTTTTTTCAAGTGTGACACAATTTTCCTAGGGCTACTTGAGGGTGGAAAAATTAGTATATTCCTGGAGCTGTTCTCAACAAAGGCCCTTCAATAGAGTACTATGGGATACTCAAGTACTATTTTTCACCCGACAGGATCTAACCCACATTCTTAGAGCCATTTTTTCTTGGTTAAAATACTCCTCCTAGGAATGTATGTGTTTGATTGAAATGTACTGGAGCCACTCACCAAATGACTTAATTGCCTGTCCCTGTGAGCTTATCAGCCATAAGAACATGTCACTGATTTTAAAGGTGAAGATTTGAGTGTCTGGAATTGTTTCATTATTAATAGATGGGGTGGATATGTCATCAATGACATTACTAAAAATCATGCCCTACTTATACATATATAACTTTATTAAGGCATCCACACACTGTTATCTCACTTTCATTTTTGTAAAGCTTTCTGCTATTTGTCATATTCTGGCCTATAGGTCTGATTTTGGTAAGTCTAAGCTATTTTCCCTCTTTTTTTCCAAAGGTCTCCATATGTGTCCTTGGACATGCCTTCAAGTCTCAGGTAGGCAGTTGACAATTCTGTTTTAGCTTTCACTTTCTACTTGTATAGAACCCTTAGATAAGTTTGAGGTGAATGCTTTGAGTTTTTTCATGTGTTTTCTGGGCACTTACACAAACTGTCACATGTGTATTGACTTGTAGATGCTCAGAAAATTGTAGTTTTTTAAAGTTCTCTATGGATAGATCATTCCCTAAGTATTTGTTTTAACTTTTGACCAATCTCTTATTTGTTCCAAATGATATCACTACTTCACACAACTCCAGTATTAAACAATTGCTGATGATTGTTTTTCACAAACACCCTGGGGATAGGACTTTCAACCTGAGAGTACTCTGAACCAGATCAAATAAGACAAGCACTGCTAATGAGGCTTTTCCAAGGAGCTGCCAAAAGGTCAAATAGTAATTGTTATCTAGGGACTGGGTAATATGAGAAGTTACAAACACATTCTGCTTCCTACAGTGGCTGCTAGATTATTGTGTAAGTAGAGAATACACTCTCTTTCAAGCATCTATGTTAGGCAGCTTTATCTGTCATTTTCACTGGCCTCAGATTTTTTTAGAGTTCTATTTGCCACAGGAATCATCATGGAAGTCAAGACACTACCACAAAACTGAAAGCTGTAGGTGAGTCTCATGCTTGGCCCAATTTGATGAAACTGCATTTTGTGGTTGTTGTATGGCCATTCTATAAACATTTCCCTAATCTAATCCTAACAGTTAAAGAGAGGGATTATGTAACTTCATCAGCACACAAAACCAAAACACTAGCTTAGTTTAATTATCTTTTCCACCATCTCCAAACCCCACCGCTTCCAAAGACCAGTGATAGGTACACAATAAAGAGCCCCGTATTTTAAGTTTTCCAGAACAAAGGGAAGATTTTCAGAACAAAGGAGAGTTTTTCTTAATATTAACTTTTATTCATAGGTGAAAAGTAAGTTACTAGAAACATTTCAAAGACAGATAACAACTTTAAAACTTTGGAAAGTGTTTAAAAATAAAGAAAAGAAATAGCAGCTATATGCCTTTCATTCAATTCATGTACTCACAATTCTGTCCTCTCTCTCTCTCTCTCTCTCTCTCTCTCTCTCTCTCTCTCTCTCACACACACACACACACACACACACACACACACACACACACCTAATCTTCAAGAACTAGATAACAAGAATAGTAGAAAACTATTTTATATGCCAGGACTTTTACCCTTCCTTTATGGAAAATTCTTCCCCCAAATTCCATGCACCTTCATTTAAACCAGAAGATTTCACTGAAACATTCTCTCTGTTCATATCAATTTCTCCTCCTTGGTAATGGTTGATTGGTTTTGCACAGCTGACCAAAGTGGCACAAATTTGAATACCCTGAATCCACAAGTACATGTCATTATCCAAAGTTGGGAACATAATTGAAGCTTGTACAAATATAATCCTAACTTGATTTTTTTTTTCAAAGTACAGCAGAGAAAAAGCAATGCAGTCTTCTTAAAAATAAGCTGCATAAATGTGATATATAAGAACTGCTGGTAGGTGTGTTTTATACAGTGTGGAGAAAATCATGTTGGGTTAATAAAACCAAAACAGAGTGGAGATGAGAAACATATAGAGAATCCATGTGATATTGTAGTTCATTGTTCCATTTGTCCTTGAGACCATTTGAAACACTGCCATTTCCAGTTACACGAGTCTTAGAATAAATCTTCCTGCTTACTTCAACTGATTATAAATGAGTTTCTGTCATTAGCAACCAATATGGAAAGAAATGTAACCATAGCCATACTAGACAGAGAACAAGGAAAACATTAGGTAAAGTGAATTTCAAGAGATAATATGTTATCTGGATTTTAAAGGTAAGTAGACTATCACCTGTTAGAGAAGAAAGGAAAACAATATTATAGTCTAGTCAGAATGATATCAGTAGCCAAGATAAATGAGAGGAGGATCAGCTCTGTTTAGTTTTGTGGGACATACAGGCAGAAAAGTCCACAATAAAATTCAAGTATATCTCAGGGGAGAAAACTGTCCTGCAGATACGACTTTACTAGTTAAAAAGTCTAGTTGTTATTTGAAACCACAAAAGATAAGAGAATCTACAAGGACAGAGTAAAAAAATAAAAAGAGAGGCTTCAGACAGAACACTGAGGGACACCACATTTAATATATGAGGAGATTGAAAGAAGCACCCGAGTTTGATTCCAGTCAAGGGCATGTACCTTGGTTGCAGGCACATCCCTAGTAGGGGGTGTGCAAGAGGCAGCTGATCGATGACTCTCTCTCATAGATGTTTCTAACTCTCTATCTCTCTCCCTTCCTCTCTGTACAAAATAAATAAAATATATTAAAAAAGAAAAAAGAAAGAAGCTGATAAAAAAGCTAAAAAGAACAAAAATTAAATGGTAAGATAAACAAAATAAAATAGTATTTCAGAAGCCAAGGGAGGAAAAATGCACTAAAAATGATATAGGATAGAAAATTAACATAAAGTAGGGAGATGTTAGAAGATTATTGTGCTGGTCCAGGCAAGAGAAAAAAAGGATAGTCATTGTATTTTTTAGTGAACAAGAGATACTAGGTAAATATTTAGAAGTTAATATTGTGAGGACTTAGAGATTATTTGGATGTAAAAGATCAGGAAGAGGAAATCATGGTTGTTGCTCAGACTTCTGACTAGGAATATTGAGTATATAATTAATGCCATGCATTGAGCCAAGAAATATAGATCAAGAAGCTGCTTGGTAGAGAAAATAAGAACTTCAGTTTTGGATATGTTGATATTAAATACACATTCTATAGTCCAGTATATGTGTTGGAAAGACCATTGAATAGTTTTGGACCTCAGAGAAAATATTTGTGTGAGAGAGATCCAATATTCTCAGTTAGTTGCTTATAATTGAATTGAGGGAGTATATGACATTGTCTAAGGCAAAAGAAAGAAATGAACAGGATCAAAGAGTGATCCCTCAGCAACTCCAACATTTAAGGGCCAGCTAAAATATAATGAGTCTGCAAAATAAATTTTCAAAAGAACAGGTAAAGAGATAAGAGAAGAACCAGAAATGAGGGATTTCTCAGAATCTGAAGGAGTATTTATGATTGAGTATTCAATTATGTCATATGTAATAGAGCATTCTAATTAAAGGAAGACTAAAACTATCATTAATTGGACAAAATATGGAGGCCATTGGTAACCAAAGAGTAAGACAGTTTGTGGTAACATTAATGGTGGAGAAACAGGATCAGACTGGAGTAGTTTAAGAAGAAAATAGGTTATGAAGTAATGAAGAGAGCAAATGTAAACAACTCTTGAGAAGTTGGACTCTGAAAGGAAGAAGGAACATAAAGAGTTAGTTGAAGAGGGAAACTTTCAGCGCAATTGTAAAAGTATATATCTATATTTTAATGTGCTTTGTTATTGATACTAATATAAGACTGGGACCATATCATGAAGTGTCTTAAATGCCATCTTAAGGAGTTTGGAATTTTTTCCTGTAGGTAATGTGGGATCATTGAGAGTGACATGAACACATCTAGATTTTAGTGAAAGTAAGAAGGTTTTAAGAGTAAGATTAATAAATAGAGATAAACTTGGTGATTATTATAATAGCTCCGGTGAGATAAAAATAAATGTACAAAATAAGATAGTAATGGAATATTTAGGGATATTAATAAGATGTAATTAACAGGGTATGAATGTAAAATAAAAGAAAATACTAAGGATGACTCATAAATATTAATCCTGAGTGTTCAATGGTGGTATCACATATAGAACTGGAAACATAGGAGAAATGAATTTATGGGTAAGGTGATAGTTAGATTCTAATATACTTTACTTGTGAAATACCCAGGTAAAAATGTATAGTATGGAAGCTAGGAAGAGAGGATTAGTCAAAAGGATAACTGTATTCAAGGTGTTTCATTGTATAAAAGCTTAAGTAAGGGAGCCTTTATATTTGAAGCTATATTTATGTTTTCATTTTTCTAGATTGAATATATATAACCATATATGTACAGCTTCATTACTTCAAAAGGTTTTCTATATCCAGGAAACTGTGTATCAGGAGCTCTACAAAAATAGTTGTAAAATTCAATAAAATCCCATAGGATGCTTCAAAAGAGAAATAAATACTAGACACCAACATATTTTGACTGACAACTCTAAATGATATACTTTTGTTTTCACTGAAATATAAACAATTACTTGGCTTGGTTTATTATAAATATCATCTTTCTCATATATGCTTGAAAATTATCCACTGATATAATTATCTTGAATATACAGTGCCCTATATTTATCTTGATGGATGGAGGTTGGCTACCTTTATGGAGCACAGAAATCTATAGGCCTTTCAAATCAATTAAAGTTTGTTTTATTTGTAAAGGGGGAGCTTGTTAACACTTTATTTTTTAATTTTTATTTATTTATTAATTTTTATTGAACTTATTGCAGTGACATTAGTTAATAAAATTACATAAGCTTAAGTGTACAATTCTATAATATATTGTCTGTATATTGTAGCATGTGTTCATTATCCAGTCAAGTATTTTTTCTGTCATCATTTTCCCTCAGGTAGTCACTATACTGTTGTCTATGTCTCTGAGTAAAATTTGGGGAAAATATCACATTTGTTTATAAAGTCAAAGTGACATGTGTAGACAGTGCCTGGGAAGGCACTTGGGCATTTCTTTAAATTATTGTCAGCTGAGTCCAAGGGGACTGGCAGAGAAGTCTTGGATACACATTCACCAAAAAGGCGAATGTATTATCAGTACTAACTCTTAACTTTGCCCAGGGATCCTATAGTGTGACTTTGCTATGCAAATCCAGTCAAGCACCAGGAATGCTCAGGCCTACTCAAGAATGCAAATGATCTCCTTTGATCCTAACTTTTGGTGATACTTCCTGTTATTTGGGAATATAAATAAACACAGTGCATGGACTCTGGATCCCTGTCCCTCCATCAGAGAAGGCAGTGGTTCCACCTGGCTCCCAACTTTGTTTCTATTTCTGCATCTTGCTTTCTTTTATTTCTCAATTCCCAGCCACCTCCACTCAGAACTGGTTTATCTCTCTTTTGGTGCTGGACGCAGAAAAGGGAGATCCCTGCCATATCTGGCCCCCCACCACAGACATGTAAGCCTGTATATACATTTTATTCTATCTTATGCCTCCAAATAAAAGGGCTACAACTTGGGAACTTTATTCCTTGTATGTACTCTGCCAAATTGAACATCTGGCATAGATACAGTTTAATACATACTCATTTTTTTTTCATTGATATGGTAGGTGTGGAACTCAACTCAGCATACAAATAAGGTTTGTTTTTTTTCCTCCAATTTTCTTACTTATTTTAAAAATAGTTGCTTTTAAATGTATTCTGTTATAGAAAAATTCTGCTGTAGTTGTGGTTCATTAACTCCAGGTATTAATACATATAGTGTGAGAAGAGTAGTAACATTTAATAGGAGAGATTGAGATTGACAGGAAATACAAGTCTTTAGATGTCAAGCAAACTCTCTCCATGCATGATTTTGAGCAAGTTATTAAACCTCTGCAAGCAACAATCTGTCTCTATACAATGCAAGCCTGGAGTTATTTGGAAATATTCAGATAACTAACTATATTCAGAAACTGTTCTCTTATGTCCCTATTCTTAGTTAAGTTTCCCGTCTTCATTCTCATTGAGTAAGATGAGAAACTCTATTACTAGCCTTATGAGATTATTTTTAAAGGTTATGTGGGTAGACCCATACCAGGAGGCATCTTACCATGTGCTATTCATCTATTTTTCATCCATACATAGCAAAGGGCATGGAACCATAGTTAGTGCTCCATAAAGCTTTATTACACTGAACTGAATATTTTTCCATTTTCATCCAAATTATCTCAATTGTATAGCTTCACTAGCAAAGAACACATACCATTATGTATCTATTTTAAACACCAACTGCTCTAAAAGGTCAGAAGAGTTCTCATGCCAGTGGTATTTTGTTGTTGAATTATGAAATGCTGAATTTTATTTGCAATATAAAGACCCTATTATGGTTGTTGTTCATTCTGGCTAATTATATAGCTAAAGCCATACCATGTATAATGAATTAGATTTCTGATACAAAATCTATGAAGGATATAAATTATGGGATGGGAGAGTCAAAACCTTCCAGCATTAAGACAATTAGAAACTCACTGAAACCCAATCCTAGTGTTGATGAGTTAGCAATTGGTGGATGATTTTATATAAAAAATAAGAATAAATGTATTTCCTTAAGTCAAAGAAAAATGGGAACTCTCCAAAAATAAGAAAATACACTAGAGAAGGTTTGCAAGACTGAACACAGAACATTGATTGATCATGTTGAAATAGGGGAAAAGATCAATTATTCAAATCAACTTCTAGTCAGTAATTCAGCAAGAATATATTGTTGGTATGGCAGAGTCGTTGGCAGTCTGTGAGCAATGCAAAGCTATAACAGATTCACTAATAACTTCACAATTCTGGTGACCTTGGGAAATAACATACAAATTCAGGTAATTAAAATGAATATACATGATCTCACTTATATGTGGGATCTACTTAACAAACTAAACTGATTAATAAAATAGATTCAGAGGCTTGGAAACATGGAACAGACTGATGAATTTCAGAGGGAAAGGAGGGAGCAGGAAGAGATTAACCAAATAACTTATATGCATATGTTCATTGCCATGGACATAGACAATAGGCCAGGGCAGGAACTGGGTAGTGGGGGGCAATGTGGGGGAAAAAGGGAGGAAATCTGTAATAATGTTAACAATAAAGGTAAAAAAAAATAAAGTGGAGTGAAGCACATCGTAAAATTGCAAGCAGTTGACTCAAGTAAGCCTGAAGCACTCAAGTGTACTGAATAGTTTATGTTTATTGTTTTGGCTTGGTAGCAACTCTTCACCTCTTTCTTATAATAATAATACTCCCAATAATTGATATTCTACATTTTGTTCCTTTAGTTTAGTTGGAACTGAACTGACTGCAGTTGTGGAGTACAAGACCCAGGCCTGGCCAATTGTTTCACAGAATACTCTTAACTACAGTGATTATTTCATAAGTGAATATTTGACCTCAACTATTCCAATTAGAACGAATCCTTAGAATTGTACAGAATTTACTGGGAAGAAAAACACTCTTCCATTGTACTTGAATTTGGAAGTCCTGAGCCTGGACTGCAGGGCACCATGTGGAGCCCGATAATGAAGACAAAAGAGGTGAGGGCAGAGCTAAGAATGGATATAAATCAAAATAGGATAATATTGTTTGGGCTCCTAGTTCAGGTCTTACTCAAGACTTTTTTTACATAAGCCAACAAATTCTCCTTTTTCAAGGTCTATTTGTGTTAGGTTTTATGTCACTTGTATTCCAGGGCTGTTGTCTAATAATTCTGGCACAGGAAGCTGAATAAAAGGAGAAATGTCTAGAAAATTGGTATAACTTTGATCAGACACTTGCCATGTATGTCCCGTTTTTACCACCTCCCCCTTCTCCCCAAACACAAAGACTACATTTTTGAAGATTCAAATACTACCAATGAGCCAGTACGGTATGAAAGGTATGTGCACAGGGCCTCAGCATCTCATTGGCCTTTGGATGGGGTTCCCCATCTTTTCCATCTTTTCAGAAACCAGTTATCAAGCAGCTACTCTCAAAATCCCAACTGTCCCACTAATTTATTTTGAAAAATGGCAACGCTGATGCCAAAACCATGTAGAATCTCTGAAAGATATGATTTATAAGAACAGCTTTGAATGTAATTTTCTATCTTAGAAAACTGTACTATTTTACAGACATACATGCAGAAGTATACTACCTTATTAAAAATAGGTTGCCTTTAGTTATGTTAAAAAATATAAAAGATGAAAAAGAAAAGCGAGGTTGATAGAAATGATGACAATTTTCTTTTAGCAGAGGTTAGAAAGAGTCTCTAAAATTAATAACAATAAGTTTCAATGATTTTATAACATTCCAGTTATTACTTTTTAAAACATTCACTGAATGACTATTGTGTTAGATGTTTTGCCAATATAGATGAATCTGTTGTTTGAGCCCTCAAGGAACTCAGAATTCTAGTAGGATAGATAAGAACATTTTTCCTTCCTTTATTCATTCACCCAAGAGGCACTGCTTGGCGTTGTGTGTTGAATAAGAGAAAATACTAAAGGCAGAAATCTTTCCTGAATTGGGAAGGCTATGCATTGACAGAATTCCCGGCAAAGATTTTAGTGAAGTGATACATTATTTGGTATGTGGTAACCAAAATGCAGGCAAATCTGATGATGCTGCTTCTAGAAGAAGCATTCTTCACATAGCTTGGGTTGTTGCTCTCTAATGAAGAGTGACTCTGATGAGTTTTTTTTTTTAAATATATTTTATTGATTTTGTACAGAGAGGAAGGGAGAGAGACAGAGAGTTAGAAATATCGATGAGAGAGAGTCATCAATCAGCTGCCTCTTGCACACCCCCTACTGGGGATATGCCCGAAACCAAAGTACATGCCCTTGACCGGAATCGAACCCGGGACCCTTCAGTCCCCAAGCTGACACTCTATCCATTGAGTCAAACCGGTCTCGGCTGATGAGTTTTTTCTTAACTTCTTATTTTAAAATACTTACAGATTCACAGGAAGATACAAAGATAATACAGACAGGTACCAGTATCCTTCACCAATTGCCCTTAATAGGTTTATTCTATACAAAATATAATATCAAAACCAGGAAGTTAATACTTATATAATGTGTGAGTACAGTTCTATGTCATTTGATCACATATGCAGATTGGTGAAACCAGCATTCCAGTCAAGACACATAACTATTCCATCACAACAAACATCTTCCTCATGCTACCCCTTTATAGTCACAATCATTCTCCTGCCTATCCTCTGGCAACCACTAATATATTTTCCATCACTATGGTTTCTGACAAGAGGATTTTAAACTTTTTTTCTGAGAACAATGGCCTTCAAATATAGTGGTGAATCCATTTGTCAACAGAACTTTTAGAAATATATAGGTCTTCAGATGAGTACACTATTCCTGATATCTAACTATGAAAGAAGGTAGCAGAATGTGTGCCTTTAGGGTGTAGTTACAATGCAACTTAATAGAAACAATAGAGAGGACTCAATTGTCATCTGAATATTTATGTTGACAATGTTATTTTAATATGCCATATGTGTTCTTTTAACATAATTATTGGTAAGATATTTTTATAATGGGGTTATTTTAAAAAACTTAATGTGCACTGATTATCTATGTATCTATCATTAGTGTATAGAAAGAAGTTACTTAATTCTCAGAGTGGGTATTGAGTAAGAAAACATCTGCTGACAAAACCAGTGAACAGAAGATAAAAATAAGTAGAAATCTATTAAAAAGTCTGGGAAGAGCAGATTATCCAGTTCACTTTACATAAAGAAATAATGTCTTTCATATGGTGAAGGACCACTTTTGTGAACACCACACTGTGCAGATTATACAGGGATTTATTCTAACTTACTGAAATCCTCTAACAAGAATATTAGTAAGTTAGAATAAAATTCTGGACACTTCTCAAGGCAAAATGGTTTAGGCTTCAGTACACAGTTCTCTTGTGGAAAACCATTGTGTTAGACATCTGGTGATATAATCATTTGTGTAGAGGGAAAGTTGGGCTATACAAAGGACATCTTTCTGTGCCAGGAAAAGCACATGGCAACCATAGAAGAAATCATTATGAACTGGATTAATAGATGTATAGATAAAGAGGTTGAGAATCTGCCATTGGTAAGATTTGGAAACAGGTGCTGGATATTCAAACCCTAATTTCTATGAATGATGGTGAACATCTGCTCAGAATAGCAATGGAAGAGAATATTCAAATCGCTACTAAATACACTTGCAACAGGAGCCATGAGACCATAACCAAGACATTTTTCTGTTATCAATTTATATGCTAGTAAATCATTAACTCTAAATTGAGCAGTATTCTACAGCAAAAGTTCTCATTCTAGTTGTGTATTCTGATTATCATTGGAGCTTATTTAAAATGTTGATAGCTGTTTTGAAAACCAAGAGTACTGAATCAGAAAATCCAGAAGAGATGTTCTAAAATATGTACTGTTGCAAAGTTCCTCAGCAAATTCCAATGATCAGCCAAGTTTGGAAACCACTTTTTGAAATGGTGCTCAGTAGTATATGTCCAGAACTACATTTATTATTGTCCTCTTAACTTTCAGTCAATTAGACATTTTTAATTGATTTTTTACAGAGAGGAAGAGAGAGGGATAGAGTGTTAGAAACATCTATGAGAGAGAAACATCTATCAGTTGCCTCCTGCACGCCTCCCACTGGGGATGTGCCCACAACCAAGGTACATGCCCTTGACCGGAATAGAACCTGAGACCCTTCACTCTGCAGGCTGACACTCTATCAACTGAGCCAAACCAGTTAGGGCTGAACTAGTTTTACATATATTCACTTTAGTCATTTTACTCTCAATGGACAATTGAGTAAAATTTTAGAATCATTTGGTCAAACTAAAAGAATTGCAAGGGATTTCAGTTGAATTGTTATTAAACCAATTATTTAAATTGGGGATAATTAATACATTTACTTCATTAATTTTCCCAGTAAATAAGCTGTTTATATTTGCTTATATGCTTCTTTTAAATAAATAAATAAAAATGTGCTTTAATTAATTTATAATGTATTTATAATTATAGACTATATGTACTATGCTATATTATATGATGTCCCTCCCTCCCCGTTACCTGTGGTTTCACTTTCATGGTTTCAGTTAAACATTGTCAACCATGATCTGAAAACATTAAGTTAAAATTTACAGAAATAAACAACTCATAAGTTTTAAATTGCACATCATTCTGAGGTAGGCATGTTCATGGGACTAAGTTTTCTCCAGAGGAATATATATATATATATGCTGGATTTTTGAGTCACATATTTTTAATTCTGTTATTAATTTTTTTGTTCTTGTTTTGCATTTGAAATTCCACTCCAAGAATGGTCTTTAAGGTTTTTGAACACTGGCTGGCAAATCTCAAGATTTTTTTTGTTTATTTTAAAAATATTTTATATAAATCTTATATCATTATTTTAAAACAAATTGAGAAAGTTTATTTTTCTAAAATTTCACACGTTTTATAGAGCAAACACAAATGAATCATCCATAATAACTGTCTATGCTAGAACATTTTGGTGCCAATTTTTTATTGATTTTAAACTTTCTTCCATAATTATTAGTATTTTCTACCTTTTTAGAATTTTTAGTCATTTACATATTTAGAGAAAATTATTCATTTCAGTTGTATTTTATAATTTATGAGCATATGATTGAACACAGCACTCTCCTCTTCGCTCCTCCTCCCTATTTTCATTTCTGTGGCTATATATTATATTATAGAAAGTAAATTTCACATATTTTATGTCTTTTCATAATCATTTTACATGGAGGTTTTTTGTTCTTTTTACTTTATTGCCCTCCACCCAAAATTGTCTTGTTTATTCACTCACTATATTTTAAAGTAATTCTTCCTATCTGTGTCCATGTATTTTATTTACTACCTTAAATTTTTTTAAGACATTATTTGGTAAGACTAGTTTCTTTTCTCCACCTCTCCAGTTTGTAAGCAATTGAGAAACATTACAAGGACCTAATATGCGTGGAGTCATACTATAGCAACTTGAATGCAACTAAAGTTGTATTGATAATGCATCAGTTTCCTATCTTTTTCCTGATATGAACTTATCAAGCCATCCAATATACATGCACAAAAGGTGTATATGGGTTGCAAGGTGTGGACCAACTCCAGTGGTAATCTGTATTATCATGTGATAGATGGGAAGCAAAGTACATACTTTTTGAGGGCATCCATGTCTAAGGGGAGAGAGAAGGAGGAGTAGACATGCTCATCATCCTTGACATTTCCCCAGTGATTTCATCACTAACATGGGCCGCTAGAAATTAGGTAGTACCTGTTTTCACCAATCAGACACATATCTTTTTTTAATTTTTTTATTTTTTTGATGGAGAGGCCTAAGATATGAGTTTTAGACAGAAGTCAGAACGGTCAATTTAAATACTTCATTCTTCTGGGAAGTGCTATGGGCTCTGGAATCTGACTTACTTATGTAGTGTTGGTTGCAGACAGCTTACTGATAAGTGCCTTGTAGAAAATGCAGTCAGTGAAAAAGAGCTTCTATTCCCCAAGGGCAGCTGAAATCCAAAGTTGGGTGGATGTAAGGGTGCAAACGTGTTTAGGTATATTGCCCCAATTTAAGACAAATACAAAAGACTGTCCTAGTTCCAGACCTCCCTGTGGCATGGACTGAGGCAGACACCTCTGTTATAACTGCTGAAGTCCAACGTCATCTGGCTAGTTCTTTTGTGTTCACAGTCTTATAGATATTTTTGCAGAAAGTTCCTCCTAATAAACCTCCTATATACAAATCTCTGTAGAACCTGTTTTCTGGCTAACTTACCCCAGACAAATGAACACTGGCAAATCTCAAGAGCTTTTTAATAATGCTAGACCCTGACCTCAGAAATCCTGATTTAGTTGGTCTAAGGTAAAGCTTAAGTATTTTAAGCACTCCCCAGATAATTCTACTGTACAGCTGGAAATGAAAACTACTGTCAACCCATCAAACTTAGAAGTGAAGCATATGGTGTAGCCATTCCTCTTAGGAAAGTAAACTAGTAATGTATTAGGGAACTTGTGCTCCAACTTTGATGAGGTATCTCATCCCCACATCCCTAGTATCAACCACTTCTATTTTATGACTCTTCCTGGGACCAGCTGAGAAGATAGTTCAAACTTTTGTCCTCAGAAGACTATAAAGTAGGTCAGAATAAGACATTAATAAAATTAACTTCAAGGATGCATTGTACCCTAGGCAGAGTATTTTATCTTTATTCTACTTTCCATTTTAAATTATGCCCATCTGCATTGTTTAACATAGCTCACCAGAGATTATGCAATTAGCCTAAATAATTACAACATGAAGGATGCCCCAAATTTGAACACTTTCTATCCCCTCAATTATTTCTTTCCCAGAGAGAAATTAAAGAACAAAAATAAGATCTCTTTGAATTAAAAGCCCAAAGAAATAAAAGTTAAAAATGTTTGCCTGTCCAAATTTCTTATTCCTCTAGGTCATAGACAGGGGGCTCTACTTCAAGGGCATGTATAGAGATGGATTTCTTTCTGAAGCATCTATAGCTAGTATTCACCAGAAATGTATAAATCCTTTAAAGTTGGAATAATCCAACTTCCTATCTCTCACATCTCCCTTTTTCAAAGCCACACAATGCCAGGATCACATCCAGAAAATTTAGAAGTAAAGAATATAAATCCAGCTATACACAGTTTTCCTAAGCAATATTATATGCCTAAAACCTTGTATTTTGTAAGTGCCCTCTTTAGTTAAATTACAGACAATAGCAGACATAACTGGGGTAAAATGAGCAGACAGAAAAAAACAAAACACCATGAAAAGGGTACTGCAATTATTCCATTTTTATATTTTGTTATTTGATTACCTGTGAGATTGAATATTGCCTTATATGTTAATTATCTGAAATATGTATTATGTCTCTCTGTCTAAGACTTATATATAATTTACACATTGAGTGTACTTAGGTTCCTTATAAATCTGGAACTATGAAAAGTCCATAATAACTTTGTGAATTGGTTATTTGTTGATTTAGAAAATTGTACTAGCTTTCAATATGAAGTTATCCAGATTTAAGAATACTCTTCCCAACCCAGAATAAAACAACAGGATGGTGATATTGACTAGCCCAGAAGCCTTACTAGCCATAAACAGTAAAGGATGATGGATATAAACATGCTATAATGAAAGTGCATACCATTTTCCTAAGGAACTGACATTTCCTAAATATAAATATGCTTTAAATGCAAACAGTCAAGGCCTATTGCTAGAAGCTATTCACGAGTATTAAAGAAATAGTGCCTAGTGTTAGTCATAAATTCATTCTACTTATTTGTATCTAGTTAATTCTCTCATTTGAATTGATGAGCCTCATCTGATCCACATATTATTTTAATCTGGTGTTTTAGCTGCCTTCCCAAGTCAGTTTCAAGTGAGGCTCTCCTGAAATCAATCTACCTGCATGGGAAATATTAAAAAATTTACACCCAAGTAACAGGCAACATTTTAAATTTATCTCACCATTATAGGCATAATCTAATCTACCCAGAGAAACCTTCAACAATTCTGTATACACTGAGAAGTAACTTGTACTTACCCTTAACATTCTAATCTAGTTTCTATTCCTTATTTTCTGTCAATCTAAGTTTCCAAGGTTACAGAAATCCTACCTGCCTCTATCTTAAGGACAGGATTATAGATCCCTGTGAGATAGCTGTTACAAAATTTGATGGATTCACATGGCTATCCTATATAATAAAAGCCTAATATGCTAAGTGTACGGTCATCTGGTAGGCCATTAAACAAACGATATGCCAAGGCTGCTCAACTGCTTGATATGACAAGCACTGACCACCAGGGGTCAGACACTCTGACCAGTAAGTTAGCTTATTGCTGGAATATGGCTGATCAGGACTGAGTGAGATGGGCTGGACACACCCTGTAGCCCTCCCTTGATCCCTTGTCAGCTGGCCCACATCCTGTTTTTCTCCCTAGCCCCAATCATACACCAGTGGGGTCCTTCAGCCTGGCCTGCACCCTCTTGCAATCTGGGACCCCTCAGAGGATGTTGGAGTGCCAGTTTCAGCCTGATTCTGCAGGCAAGGCTTAGGGACCCCACTAGTGCACAAATTCATGCACTGGACTTCTAGTACTCAATAATTCAACATTGGTTAGATACAATCACCTCCTAGAAATCACACTCAGATCCCTTTGTCTGGCCCAGCAGTTGAGATTCCATAGTGTGAGTTCAGATTCAGGGTTAATTACTGTTACTATAGAACATATGTGTCTGCTTCCCAACACACACACACACACACACACACACACACACACACACACACACACATTTATTTCCATTTATATGCTGAAATGCTTTGCTTTGTACATGGCAGAAGAGGGGGTAAGTTTTGTTGATAAATACTTATGGCAGGATGTATGACCAGTATAGCTTTATTTCAGTGTTTTCAATGACTGTAATCTATCCCATTATATATATATATATATATTGTATATAAAATTTATTTGATTATTCTTCTATTAATGGGCATTTTGTTTCCAGCTCTTTATGAACAATCCTGGAAGTGACATTGCATTATTTACATCATTATATATTGGTAAAATTGGCCAATCAAAGGAGACATATACATATATCCTATATAATAAAAGCCTAATATGCTAAGTGTCTGAACATTCATTCAACCATTCAAACAGTTGCTATGATGCCCACTGACCACCAGGGGACAGATATTCTGACCAGTAGGTTAGCTTGCTGCTGGGATCCAGCAAATTGGGACTGGAGTGTTGGGGTTGACATGCCCTGGCATCCTCCCTGCAGTCCCTCCCCAGCTGCCCAACCTTCTATGGCCCCTCCAGCCGGCCAGTCCACAGGGGAAGCACTATTCAGCCAGAAACCGGGCTTGGGGCTGGTGAGCACAGCAGTGGTGGCAGGAGCCTCTCTCGCCTCTGAAACAGTGCTAAGGATCCCTTGGGACTAAGCCCACAGTTGGACATCCCCTGAGGGCTCCTGGACTGTGAGAAGGCACAAAAGTATTTGAAGCATAAAGCAAAATGTTAACATTTGTTCAATATATATAGTGAGTACATGGGTTATATTATTTTCCTCAAGTTTTCATAAGTTTGAAATACCTTATAATTTACACATTACCTTTAAAATGTATCTTCTTTATTTTTAAAGTTCAGAAATCTTAAAATACAGAAATCCATATATATCGAATAGGATAAATATTCATTGTTTTTTTTTCACTCTGCTGGCTCTTGCTGTGTCCTTTTGAACTGAAAACTCAAGGTTTTTTTTTTTTTTTTCACCTTGGGGATTACTTTTATTCTATGTTTTTCCTACATCAGTTATTTCCTCCCCTCCTATCACTTCTATTACTATGTGTTAGAGCACATGTGTTAAACACAAGGCCCGTGGGCCAAATCCGTCCCGCCAGGCCTTGCAATGTGGCCCGCACCGCGCTGTCATCACTGCACTCCGCTGCGTTTCCATCACAATGACAGTTTATGACTGTTCAGTAAACCATTCGGCCCGCGATTTAGGCTGGATTTTAGATTTTGACCCCTTCTCTGATTGAGTTCGACACCCCTATGTTAGAGCATCAGGCTGTTTTCTATTAATGTTACCTTTTATTCATTTTTTTTATATTTTTGCACTGTATTGCAGAATACATATTTCAGTTAATCTAGATCAACTATAATACTATAATGTAAAGATATGTACACATATAATACCTTAATAAAAAAATCTAGATCAACTCTATTCTTTTACCCTGATTATAACTGAATTTTGAGTTTCAGCAAGTATTTATTCAAGAAAGATTTATACTTTTGTGGTATCTTTTCGATTCTAATCTAGAATCTGTCTTAATGTGTTTTATCTTTCTTTATGAAATCTATTTCAATTCTGTTTTGGATGTTCAGTGTGATCCCCCTTCTCCAACTTCTGATTCCTCTTAAAGGTGAAGCAATTATGCTGCCTACTCATTCGTGGGCATAAAGAGTCCCACCTACTCATTAGTCAATTGGAATCAGTTCCTTCACCATCTCTATATATGTCAAACTGTCAGAGTCTTATAATCAGTGGTGAATCAGTAGTTAGTGAGGCATAGTGAGTAGGAAGGAAGAGCTCTCCAAATTATAATATCGTGGACTAGTTCAACTCAGCTGGCCAGTCTCCTCAAGTCCAGTTCATGTTAATATAGCTTATTCTAGGTCTGGAAGTAGACAGTGGTCAAAGTTAATTCTGATCCACCATCTTTGTGTGTTGGAGAAATGTACTTTAATCACATGCTGATTTCCATCTAATAAATTATGGATGATTGATTTCCTGTAGATTCTCCCAGAAGGATAAGACATTTTCCCAAGCAACATATTCCTCATTTTTGTTCCACCCTTCCTACTCCTGCACTTAAAATAAAAGTGAAATAGCACTTACCTTCCAATGGATAATATCTATAAGATATGGACAATAAACTCAGCAGGTAGACCAAACTTTGTATTTTAATATGTTTAAAAAGAGAGCCTGCAGATACGTAGGCTACCCTGAGCTATAAACATAAATTATTGTTATAAATATTTAAAAGGAAGTTTGTAAGAACCTGAGAACTAGAAGAGCTCCTACTAGGTCAAAAAGATGTATCTTCATCCATAGAGTACCCAATATAGGACTTAGCAACACTTGGGCAACTTGTGGATTTCATTCTATGAGTTTCCTGAATGACAACCCTTGATATGCATATAGATATGACCATGGAAGTTAATGTCATCAGTAAATTTCTCTAGACTTTTATAGCAGTGGATATGAACATAGGAAACAGAACAATAAAACAACATCAAGGCTAATGCTATGTAATGACTACGGCTGCCAGACAGACTTGGTTGTGATTACATTTGAGATATCCAAATTTGATAACTTCCATAAATAAATGAGGCACATTTTGGGTGAGAGGACTGAGATTTTTATTCATATATTTCAGTAGAATGGCAATAATAATAATGCCCAACACTTATTAAGTGATTTCTGTGTCCAAGGGCTTTAAAAAAGCAACTTGTATTAACTTATTTAATCCTTTTATCTACCCTGCAGGTTTGTTACTATTGCTATACTCTTCATATTTTACTGGTGAGAAAACTGAGATGTAAGAAGTCTAATGTTACAAATATTCAAAACCTGTGCTCTCTTAATCTTCACATTCTAAATTATATATATATATATATATATTAGAACTGGGAACTTCACAGTGAATAAATATTGAGGTTCATAATAATACCCATTTGTAAATTAATAGGCACTGAAAAGAATTTAAAAGACATAGAAACATTTCCTAAAAGAAATGAGACAGTTAATTAGTTAATTCAGGGTCAAGTTATCAAGTTGATCAAAGACCACTAAAACCAGAAGCCAATCACAGATTATCTACAGGAACTGATTTGAATGACATCTGTTCAACACACTGTAAAAATTATGTGAATATTTCCAAAGGCCCCTTTGACTCCACATAGTAGAATAACGCATGAATTAAACCCAATTTTCATCAAACAGGCACTTAATACGTGTCTCAGATTTCACTGAAAATAAACTGATGAATTATCATGGGAAGTGCAGAATAACTGAATTGAACAAAGGGGTATTAGCCAAAATAAGTGAAACAATGTTTTCAAAATCTCTCAGTGTGGGGATAAAAGGATAATTTCACAGGAAATGAGCTATCCTCCTTGATAACTTTCTAGAAAGATTCTTAAGGAAAATTGAGAAATGCTACTTTGAATGGGCTAAGATAGCCAAGCTCTAGTATTCAGATCCTTGAATGGTCACTGAACCATCAGAGCCAATTGTTCTTTGTGTGTATATGTTGTTCTTTATATAAAAAATAATAAATGTTAGGAATTTCAACTTACTAACTGTAATGTCTGTCAAACCTATTGAATGGGAATCAATAAACTCTCTTTTTCAGAGTTCACAGTACAAATGAGCTACAGAAGTTAGACCCAGACATTGCTTTTTCATGAGTAGAGATGCAAGTAATATGTTTCAGAAAAGTCAATCACCAGAAACAGAAACAAGAAAAATATCAAATGTTCTTCATTTTGGACAAGTTAGTATTTAATAAGTTATATATCAAAGAGTTGTGTGTAAAATATTAATATATGTGTTGCTTATTAGCTTGTGATCAGTTGTGTAGCCTTCTCATAATAGTCCTATAATTACTACAGTTATATAAATAGGAATCCACTGTAGGCTTCATGTGTTGGTTACTAAAGACACTCAACTATAATCCACCCATGTGTTCAATCACTCAAGAAATATTTCTTAATCTCCTACTATGAGATGGGGCTAGAACTGTAAAGAAGACAGACAAAAACTCTTTTCTTCCTAACCAACACTGCAAGAAATTTATTTGAGGAAAATAATTTCTATTTTCCTTACTTGATATTTCCAGAGCAGATTTCTAAAAATGTTGTTGTGAATACAAACAGAGCAAATTTCATTGTTCTTCAACAGGAGTTTGAAAACTTTTTCCATAAATATTCAAATAGTAAATATTTTCTGCTTTGCAGACTATATATTTTCTTTTACTAATACTCTACTTTGCTCTTATGGTATCAAAACAATCATAGATAAAATATAAATGTTTGAACATGGCAGTATTCAAATAGAACTTTATTTACAAAATAAAGTGGTGGGTTAGATTAAAATGAAAAAAAATCTATTTATGTACTTGAGCCCTAGTTTTATAAGTACTGGTGCTAACTATACTTTTTATGTTTTAAAAAAATTTAATTCACCGAAACCAGTTTGGCTCAGTGGATAGAGCGTTGGCCTGTGGACTGAGAGGTCCCGGGTTCAATTCCAGTCTGGGGCATGTACCCTGGTTGAGGGCACATCCCCAGTGTGGGGTGTGCAGGAGGCAGCTGATCGGTGTTTCTCATCGATGTTTCTAACTCTCTATCCCTCTCTCTTCCTCTCTGTAAAAAATCAATAAAATATATTTTAAAAAAAACTTAATTCAGCCGGGACTGGTTTGGCTCAATGGATAGAGCGTCGGCTTGGGGATTGAGGGGTCCCGGGTTCGATTCCGGTCAGGGGCATGTGCCTTGGTTGCGGGCATATCCCCAGTGGGGGGTGTGCAAGAGGCAGCTGATCAATGACTCTCTCTCATCGATGTTTCTAACTCTCTATCTCTCTCCCTTCCTCTCTGTATAAAAATCAATAAAATATATATTTAAAAATAAATAAATAAAAAATAAAATAAAAAAAACTTAATTCACTAAAAAATTATTCAGATGAAGTGAGTTACTTTTATAACTAAATTGTATATGGTAGATGGTCAAAATATATAAGATTTTGTATGAACTTGCAATCTATACATATAAGGATCATAAATGGATTATGGTAATTTATATAATGAAAGCCTAATATGCAAATTGTTCCCTCGACCAGGAGTTCCACTAGGAGTTAGACTAGGGGGCAAAGTTTAACCAGGGGGCTGGGCCATCTAACCAACCACCTACATTGGGGCCCTTCCTCCAGCTGGCCCCAATCCAGGCAGGCTGGCTGTACCCCACCCATGCATGAATTTGTGCACTGGGCCTCTAGTGCCAAATAATTGATGACAGAAAACTATTACATTGTGTTTCCAAGAAAACCCATGGAAAATCTCTTTAGATAAAGCTCATATTAGAAGTGACTTTTCCCACTGGCAGATATGAAAATTTCCTTCAATTGCAAAAATTCAAAGAACTCTGGTCCATAGAGAGCAGTGGAGCCACAGAAAAAGTTCAAATATGTTTACATAATAATATGGTTTAAATACAGAGATGCAGCAGCATAGTTTCATGAACTAAATTAAGGCTTTTGTACAAAAATATCAACCTAAAGTATAAGAACTCTGTTCTCAACCAGAATATAAGCAAAAACTCAGACTTAACAATAATGTCACTGAATTCCTCATTATTAAGTATATGTGGGGCAGAAGTAATAGAACCCACAGACTAGGGCCTATATGAATCTATAACTTTTCCAGTGATCATACTGATCAGGGGTTATCAGCAATTCCTTACTGAGGAAGAACCATGAAATGAGAATCAGAACCCCCTCTTGCCTATGTTTCTCATTCCAGAATATGGCATTAGCATGCTCAACTTTTGTAATCTTCATAAAGTCCTGAGTCAAAAAGCCCCTTAGAGTAAAATTAAATATTGATACCTTAATTATTCAGGCCCTACCTGATTATTGGAATTAAGGCTAGATTGTCTACAGAAGCCAACTCTAATGGGTTTCCACTGATTCATGATGGTACAACTTGATTACTAAGACTAAGCAATAACTTATTATACACCATTGAAAGCTGTAGACACCATCTCATTCCTATGAAAATTTATGAAGAGAAAAAAGTAAACATTTACCTTGCCTTTTCTATACAACTACCAGAGGCCCCATGCATGAAATTCTGGCACTGGGGGTGTCCCTCATCCTGGCCTGTACCTTCTCACAGTCCAGGAGCCCCGTCATCTATTGACCAGCAGAGGGAGCCCCTGCCCTTCCGCCACAGCACCTACACCAGGTAACCTGGGCCTTTCTCTTTGGGGTGATTGATTGTTGGGACTCAAAGATGTAGGCCCTGCCCACCCAGCTGGGGCTCCATGATGAATCGCCCCAGCAGAGGGAGGATCTGCCCACCCACCTTAGCCCGCAGGTCAGTGGCCTGAGCCTCCATCTTTGGGGCGATGAGGGGACCTAGGACCAATCACATCTCACCTGCCTTGGCTGGCCTGGTGCCAGTGGGTGTCATAACGAGCTCATCTAGACAGTTGTTCCACTGTTCAGCCATTCAGTCAATTTTCATATTGTGCTTTTATTATTATAGCTCTCACAGAATATCAAAATAGTTGAAGAGGGACACTTATTTTTTATAGAATAATTCTAATAAATAAAGGTAGAATGAAGGACAGTATTAGGGAAAACATTTTTGTATCCCTAAATATTATAATGGAGCAAAGCCATTATCATCATGGTTGTAAAAATCCTCAGATGAAATATTGATGGGAACTTCATGCTGGAGTCTGATATATTTGAAGGCATTGATGAATCTTGCCCACACTGAAAATGGGATAAACATATATTTAGTATTTATCATTTCTTTCAAGGTTAATTATATAAAACTGTATATGAAGTATTCATATAAATTACAATTTAACATTAATATTTTAAATATATATATTTTTACTGATTTCAGAGAGGAAGGGAGAGGAAGAGAAAGAGATAGAAGCATCAATGATGAGAGAGGATCATTGATCAGCTGCCTCCTATAGGCCCCCCAGTGGGGATTGAACCCACAACCCAGGCATGTGCACTTGACTAGAATCAAACCCAGGACCCCTCAGTTTACAGGCTAATGCTCTATCCTCAGCAAAACTAGGCTAGGGCTAACCTGAATCTTATCATGCTTCCAGATCTAACTCATAGTTTGTAGAAAATATAAGCTGAACACATAAAAAAAATAAGAGCCAAATCCATAATGTGAGCCATTCTACAGGAAAAAGGATGTATTTACCTATTTTCTATAATAAGTAAATTGTATGATGAAAAGGGATTTGGGAACTATTTTCGAATAAATGTGATCTAAGAGACACATCAATCAAATGCAAACCAACTGTAAAAAGACATTTTGAGAAAATCATGGGAATCTAAACATGGACTAAGTATTAGATGATTTTAAGTAATAATTAATTTTGTTAGCTATGATAATGACATAATGGGTATGCCAAAAATCATCCTCATAAGTTAGAGATTCATATGTAAGTATTTATGAGGTAATTTATATGACATATGGGATTTAATCTAAAATACTCCAACAATAACAGCAACAACAACAACAACAAACACAGGGAAGACTAGGTGACACAACTAGGTAAAATGTTAGTAATTGTTAAAATGGTTAATGAGGATTCATTACAACAGTATCGTTTATTCTAATTTTATTTATGCTTTATAATCTGAGGGATAAGGGGTTAAATGAGGTAGGTATCCAGACTGGTGAAATAAGTAAGCTACACTCAATATAGAAAAATTACAAAATTAGACTGGTTTTGAATTGGATGACTTTATATGCTTTAGTCACATAAGATTAAGTAAGCTATTTTTTATTTGAAATTACACAGTATTTTGGCTCAATTTACTAGTCATTAATTACTAAATATTCAATAAGTTAGACTTAGATTTCATAAAGTAATTTCCTGCTTTCCCATTATAAAGAAAAGTATCTGTGGGTTTTTTTTTTTTTCCTGTGTGTGGATATTCATGTAATCAAATTATCAATATCTGTTCAAATCTCAAATACTAAATATCATATAAAGACAAAGAGCTGTTGATTATAAAGAAGTCAGAGACAGGTCAATGCCATGAGAACATGTTTGTGCAGACACAGAGTCAGTCACGCTTTCATTCCAATGCCGAAATATGTAAGAAATGTTAATGACATTTAAAAACAAAGGCATAATAGAGAGGGGGTGGTGGTAATATAGAGTTCAATATGGATGCAATTTAAGAGATGATGAGAAAATATATCAAGTGCCAGGAATAGTATAGTATGTCTTCACAGTGAGACAATAGATACATTTTGTTTTCTTCTATAATTCCCTTTGCATATTAAACTTTCTTTAACAAAGATATATCATTTCTGAAAACAAAGTTAATTGTATGAGATTCAAACTTTTTATGGATAAATGTATGTATGACACATATATAACATACCATGAGTGTGACTTTAGTCTATATTCATGAAATACAAAGAAAAGGTGATTAAGATCCAAAAATGGATAAGAAACTTGTGTTTGCAAAGGATCTATTATTTAAAAATGTTAAGGACTAAAATAATATAGCTATAGATAATCTTTTTAGAGGGGATCAAGAAAGCTTTGTTTGTTGAGATTATATTATCAAGCAAGTTATATGCAAAGAGTATAAAGTCATGGACTTTTGCCTATTTTAATTTATTACACCATCCATGGAACTTAGAGGAGAATCTGGTGCAGAGTTGGCACTTAAATATTTGTTGAATAAAGGAATAAATGAATGTGCTAGTTCAGTCTCTCAAAATAATCCTTTCAAATAGATTATGATAGAGGCATGGTAAAGAGATCAAGTAACTTTCACAAGATCATACAGACTGAAACCAGAAGTATCTGACTCCAAAAATGTTGGTGCTATCAACTCAAATTTAGTGAAACTATGTGTCTTTTTTTTTTTTAATGTATCTTATTGATTTTTTTATAAGAGGAAAGGAGATGGAGAGATAGTTAGAAACATTGATGACAGAGAAACATCAATCAGCTGCATCCTGCACATTCCCTACTGGAAACGTACGTACCCACAACCAAGGTACATGTCCTTGACTGGAATCAAACCTGGGACCCTTGCGTCCACAGGCCAACACTCTATCCACTGTGCCAAACTGGTTAGGGCAAAACTATGTGTCTTGAAATATTATTTACATGTTACTAGTAAAATTAAGGTGCAACAGTACATATCATTTGAAATTAGTCAACCTATAATGAAAGCATTAAACACTATAAAAATCAGTCTTACTCTTGCAGATTATAGCATCTTACAAAATTATATGGAAATAGAGAAGGTTAAAGTTTTTATAGTGTGACCAAAGACAACAGTGAACAAAAAATATAGAAAATAAATCAATGCAATTTGATTCTGTAGGTGTGCTAAATTATATTTCCTTCAAATTCCCATGAACCTAACTAGCACCTTCCCCTCATTAGAGATTCACTATCCCCAAAGTATGTGGCTCCCAGAGGCCCCACCCTCCTGATTCCTGGTGGAATCTACTTCTGAGCTCTAGCACCCCATGAGATCTGTGCAGACTTTGGGATAAACTGAGTTGTGTGGCTGTAGTAAATACTCTTCCTAGTATTCTCCAAGACTGACCAACACTTATCCCTCAAAAGAGATCAAATTGGCCCACCCTTCTGACTTCCCATGACACTGCCTTGCTGAGCACAGACTCCAAGAAGAATCTAGGAGAAACTGAGTTGTGGGGCTCTAGGATGGGGGCCAGTTCTGTTTTCCACACCCGACCAGTGCAAAGCCCTCCCTTCAGCTGGCCAAATATTGGCCTCTTTGAGTTTGATAAACACTGGTGGACTCACCCTGATGACTCCTTGGTACCATGTCCAACCACAAAAGTCTGTGGTCACCCAGCAAGGGGGAAGTTAGACTTGATACACCTTGGGACTTTTGCTGAGTTGACAGAGCCCCAGCACTGGCACCAAGTTTGAACCTGTATCAATCTGCTGAACACCACTCATCCTTTGCTGAAGACTCACTGGAAACCTACTTCATACAACTTGAGTACCTCCAGAGCTCTTTCAATGACTGAGCCCAACATGCTGTGAACAGGTGAAGGCAGGTGGAGAAGGATCTCAGGATGCCTTGGGCCTTTTCTGAACTCCCCCAGGCTTACTGCTAATGAAAGCCAAATTTGGTGCAAGGCTTGGCCATTCCCATGTATTGTATATCTAGGGCCAGGAGAGGAAGCCACAAACTGTGGATAACTTTGTAGCTTCAGGCAGGTTGCCCAGGGCCAGTGACAGGCAGTGTCTGATACTGAACTGCACGAGAGTCATCTCAAGAAGTCCCAGAACCAACAAACCTAGTGGCCAGCTTCAGACAATGTAAGACGCAGATATAGTCAGCTTCACAAGCAGCACATCCAAATGGAAACTTGTCAGGCAACATGCACAGCAGTTTATACACTGTGGTTAGGGTCAATCCTCACAGTCAGCCAGTCTGAGTGTCAACCACACACAACAGTGGGCCAATAGCAATTAAGATTCAATTACAATCACAGAACACACATAAACTACATAAGGTAAATTCCTGGACCACCCAGCTCAAATTATCAAGGAAATAATGTCACTAGGTCCCACTGGACACCTATTGCATAAGACCACCATACCAAGACAGGGAGTTATAGCAGCTCTAATTGATACATAGAAACAAATACAAAGAGGCAGCCAAAATAGGAAGACAAAGAAACATGAAAGAACAGGAGAAATCTCCAGAAAAAAAAGAGCTAAATGAAATGTAGGCAAGAAATTTACCAGGTATAGAGTTTAAAATTTGCTATAAGAATGCTCAATAAAATTGGTGAGAACTTAAATAAGCATAGAAAAGGACATACAAAACCATAAAACAGAATCAGTCAGAAATAAAGAATACAATATCTAAAATGAAGACTACATTAAAAAGAAATAAGCCAAACTCTAGCCGGTTTGGCTCAGAGGACAGAACATTGGCCTGTAGACTCAAGGGTCCTGGATTTTATTCTGACCAAGGATATATGCCTGGTTTGTGGGATTGATCCCTAGTAGGGGAAATTCAGAAAACAGCCAATCAATGATTCTCTTTCATCATAGATATTTCTATCTCTCTCTTCTCCCTCCTTTCTATGTGATATCAATAAATAAATAAAAATAAGTCAACATGGACAGCAGTGTGGTGGTTGAGGGAGTATAGGGGGCGGAGGTGGAAGAGGGCATGTGTCCTGACCGAGAATTTAATCCTGACCAGAAATAGAACCCTGACCTCCTGGTTCATAGATCAAAGCTCAGCCACCAAGCCACACTGGCTGGGCAGATAACTGAGTTCAGAAAAGTCTATCAGGTAAAGCACTAAGGCTTAGATTTAGTGGATATAATCAGGAACCATAATAAATTTTTGAGAAAAAGTTAGTGTACTTGGTGTGGACTTGTCTTATCTTGGGCTGCCAAAACAAAATACAATAAACTTGAAAAACACCTAAAAGCTGCAAGTCTAAGATCAAGTGCCAGTAGGGTCAGATTCTGGTGAGAACTGTCTTCCTGACTTATAGATCGCTGCCATCTCATTGTGTGGTCACATGGCCTTTCCATGTTGCATTCACATGGAGAGAGAGAGGAAGAGGTGAGAGAGAAGAGGAGAAGGAGAGGGATAGAGAGGAGGAAAAGAGGGAGAGAGAGAAAGAGGAATGGGGGAGAGAACTTTTATAGAGCCTAAAAGGGACCCACCCTAAAAATCTCATCTAAACCAAATCATTTCCCAAATTCCCTGTCTCCAAATACCATCTCATTGGGGCTAGGGCTTCAAAATATGAATTTTGGGGACATAATTTGGCCCCAGTCCCCCAAATTTTATGTCCTTCTCACATCCTAAGTACGTTCATTCCATCCTAACAGCTCAATGAGTCTTAATTGGTTCCAGCATCAACTATAAAGCCTAAAGTCCAAAGTCTCATCTAATTGAGAAAAAGCTAGTGTACTTGGTGTGGTCTCATCAAATATAACTAAATCAGATATGGATGAGATTCAAGGTACAATCCATCCTGAGACAATGAATTTGTGAAGCCAGACAGGCTATGTGCTCCTAAAAATATAGTGGTAGGACAGGCATATGATAGACATTCCCATTATAAAAAAAGAGAAATCAGAAGGAAGGAAAATGTGACAGGTATGAAGCAAGTCTAAAACCTAGCAAGGCAAATTCCATCTTATATAATGAAAGGCTAATATGCAAATTGCCCCCATGGGCAGGAGGGAGTTCAACCTACCAGAGTTAGATGTGTGCTGACCACCAGGGGGTGGCACAGAACATGGCAGGTGTTGGTGATGTGGTGCTGGCAGTGGGCGGGAGTAGAGGCACTGCCAGCCTCAATAAGCCCCGATGAGAGCAGGACCACTGTGGGATGGTGGAACAGGTGAGCAGGCAGTGCCAGACCAAGGTGAGTGAGAGCAGGGCTTTGATCACCCCACTGGTTGCCCCACTAATTAGCCCTGATAGCCGGCTAGGCATAGGGACCTTACCCATGCACATGCTTCATGCATCAGGCCTCTAGTTAGATCCCAAATGTTGAGAATAATCCTCTTTGGCTCAATGTTCCATCTTCTGGGTTCGCTGGATCAGTAGTATTAGCCCCATAGCTCGAGGTGGGAATTTCTGCCCCTGAAACTCTGCTGGGCTGGTGTCCTATTGGGAGGTCCAACTCCCAAAGTTTGACCAGGCTGGTTCTAGCTCTTTTATGTGAAAGTGTATTTAAAAAAAAAAAAGGCTTTCTAAAATAGCAAATACTCTATAAACTAGATAACATCAGGCAATATCTAATACTTATACTATTTTTCTGTCTTCCTACTGTGATGAGAAACAAGGATGCATGGAAGTCAGAAATTGAGAAAAGGGAATAGAGGGAGCCATAGTTAGCTGGGTATGTCCGTTGACCACTTTGCCTAGTACTTTACATGTTGACATTTGTTGCTTTATCAAAATGTTTGTGACAAATGAGTATAATTGTTGTTATTTAATCCTGGCTGACCACTTTATTCCCTCTTGGCCTAGCTAAAACATTCTTTTATTCATTCAATCATCAATTCAACAAGTATATTTTGTTCAGCTTTGTTTGTACCAAATAATTGTCTCAACTTTTTAGATTCAATGAAGAAAATGATAGGTGCTATCCCTGAGGAACTTAGTAGGGGTTAAAAACAAGGAAATGGGAAAACTATCATAAAATGTAATTCCTATCAGATGGAAAATGGTCTGGGTGCTATGAGTACACAGAGTGACATCTATCTCAGAGTGATAGAATTGGGGGGGAGGTGTTAGGGTGGTTTAATCAAGGAGGGAGTGGAGTATTCTCAGAAGAAAGAACAGTGGGTGCATAGCTTTTGAGTTAAAAAAAAAGGCAGGTTTGAGCAAATTAAAGATACTTGACTGCTAACTCATTTAATCAATTAATGACAATCTTCGTATAGAATGGTGATTGTCAACTAGGATTGATTTTTGCCCATCCAGGAGACATTTGACCATGTTTGAAAATATTTTTGGTTATTACAACAGAGTGGAAAATGCTACAGGCATCTAATTAATAGTGGCTGTTAAACATCCAACAGTGCAAAGGACTGCCCCCTAAAACAAGGTGTCTGGCCCCAAATGCCAGTTAATGCACACTTGACTAGATCCTACGATGCCCCACTATCACTTTTTACAAATGTAAGTATTTATGTTATTCATACTAAATAACTTCTTCAATGGCTATCTCCTCTGTTACACTGAAACTTCATGAGGTCCAAGAATAAGTTCTGTTCATTTTCAAGTCCTTTATGTCTAGCATAATTTTAGTGTACAGTGGGTATTCAATAAGCTTTCCTTCACTGGCATAAATGGTGATTAATAATTGACCAGGAATGGGGGTGGCCTAAAGTGAAATTAATTATAAATAGCAGGTAGGGTCATGTGTCAGGAGACAGAGCCAAAGGGTGGCTTGGAAGAGGGAAGCCTTTCCCCCAATATATTATAGCAACCTTCCCAGGTTTTGATATGAAAAGTTGACATTTTCTCAGTATTGAAAAGTGCTATGCAAAAGCCATTTTAAGATGAATTCACTAAGCCCTGAATTGAGCACATTATCACTATAACCCTCTCCTATAACTGAAAACATTTTTTATCTGTATAGGATTTCTGGAGGTACCATTTTATTAAGGAGCTTAGACTTTTTCATTAAGAGAATGGACATGACATGATCAGACTTGCATTTTAGAACATTAACTCTTACTATAGTGTTAAAATGGTTTAAAGGAAAAAAATATTGATTGTGAGGAGAACAGTTAGGATATTGCTCCCTAATCCAACAAGATATTGTAGAGGCTGAGACTAAAAAAGGGGACAGTAAAGTTGAAATAAATGTAAATATAATTTTAGATCTATTTAAAAGTATTAGGAAGAGTTAAAGAAGAAGTAAAAAAATGGCTCTCAATGCCTGCCCTGGCAAATCACATAGATGATGCGCCGAAGCCGGTTTAGCTCAGTGGTAGAGCATCGTTCTGCGGACTGAAAGGTCCCAGGTTCGATTCCGGTCAAGGGCATGTACATTGGTTGCGGGCACATCCCTGATAGGGGGTGTGCAAGAGGCAGCTGGTCTATGTTTCTCTCTCATCAATGTTTCTGGCTCTCTATCTCTCTCTCCCTTCCCCTCTGTAAAAAATCAATAAAATATATATTTTAAAAATTACATAGATGTGACAGGATATAAAATGGAAGAAGGGCAAATTTTTATGGTGAAAGTCATTTTTGTTTTAAATATGTTGAGATTAGGCTGTATAAAAAAGGATAGAGATACCTGGTATTCTGCTCCATATGTTACTTTCTAAACTGGGCTGGAAATATAACATTGTATTTCATAAAAACATTGCTAAATTAGGCAATGAGAGTCTCTAAGACTACTCAGACAGTGGGGTGTACATTCTGATAAGAAGATAACAGACAATATAATCCTTAAACATACCAATATGGAAGCATTGTGGCAGAGGCAGAAGAGACCAAAGAAGAGTTTGACAGTGTTGAAAAGTGCTATGCAAAAGCCATTTTAAGATGAATTTACTAACCCCTGAATTGAGCACATTATCACTATAACCCTCTCCTATAACTGAAAGCATTTTTTATCTGTATAGGATTTCTGGAGGTAACATTTTATTAAGGCAGCACTAAATGCAAAAGGGTCTCTTCAGACCAGGATTGGCAGCTGTGAGGCACAGTCCAAATGTGAGGGCATCCTCAAGAGCCATTTCAAAGCCCTCCACTTTCCTCCAACCTCTTTCTGTATTAGCTGCCTTTTCACTCTGAACAGTCAGTGTTTTATCCTGCTTCAGTCAATGTGTGACATCTGAGGAAAACCGGAAGTGTAAGTAGTCAAAGATTTCTTGAGATTTTAAAAAAAATAAAAGAGTGATCAACTGTGTAAGGTATAGGTTGAGGAATGAGTTCTGAATTTGGTGGTCACTGGAGGAAAAAACATTGAACGTTTTTAAAAAATTAATCAAAAGCATTTTCAGGGAAGTGATGAGCCAGAAAGGAGTGGGTTGAGTTCAAAATAGTAAGAGAGGAAGTTAAAAAATGTGCCCAAACTTTATTTCACTATAAAGGTGAGGGGGAAGATATGCTAAGGTTGGAAGTAATGTGACATTGAAAACAGACTTTTTAAAAAGATAAAACATACTTGAGTATGCCTAAATTCTAATAAAATAAATCAAGATTCAATGGAACTAGAGCATTCATCAACACTAAATGCAAAAGGGTCTCTTCAGACCAGGATTGGCAGCTGTGAGGCACAGTCCAAATGTGAGGGCATCCTCAAGAGCCATTTCAAAGCCCTCCACTTTCCTCCAACCTCTTTCTGTATTAGCTGCCTTTTCACTCTGAACAGACAGTGTTTTATCCTGCTTCAGAGCAAAGAAAGAATAACACTTAAGAATAACACTTAAGCTAGAAATCAGAAAAGGAAAGATCTGGCTACAAAATAATCCCAAATGTTTGTGTAGAGGGGGTTGGTGTAGTAGCTAAGAGCAAGGCCTCAAAGGCAAACGGATCTAGTTTAGTACCATGTGTTTGCACTTACCATCTTCCTGAGTTTGGACAAGTTGCATAACCTCGTGTTTGTCATCTACAAAACTGTATATAAAAGTAGTGCCTACTTAACCTTTCTGTTTTTGTAAATTTTAAATGAGAAAATAAAGGGTTTTGCACAGTGTCTAGTATACAGTAAACATACATTCAATGTTAGACAATGAAAATATAAACATGATATAGAAAATTTGGAAAGGCCATAAGAGAAACTACAATGATCAATGCATTTGGGAAAATTTGTTTCACCTAACTGATAATCAAAGAAATCCTTATAAAAATATTCATGAGAGATTTTCTATGAGATTGAGGGACTTTTACAAATAATGCTTAGCATTGGCCAAATGTATAGCGGAAATCAATATAGTCATGCATCCACTTTTCATTGGAGCAAAAATGATATAACCTATCTGAATTGATATAACACATCAACAGGGCAATCTAAAATTATTCCAAAGTTTTTAATTGAAGGCTTTTGATCCACACATTCTACTTATAGGAATTTATGCTAATGAAAAGGTAATCTCCTAATTATACAATTACACACAGATGTATGAAAAATGTTATCATCATAATATATAAAAACCCAGGGTCCTTACTGACCAAGTGAAGGCTCGGCCAAACATGGGAAGTCAGTCCTGTAGACTACTGAGGGGATTGCAGATCAGGCCCAGAGAGAGGCCTGAAGAGAGAGGCAGGGTCTAATTCATAGCCTCCATGACAGTTGTTGATCATCTCTGGCCTCTCTCTTTCTTTCCGGGCTTCGCCAGCAGCTGTACCTCTGTTTCTCTCTGGGCCTCCATGGGAGTTGTTGATCAGCCCTGTCTCTCTGATCAGGCTCAGAGATGCTGACTCGTATAGAAACTGACCAATCAGAATCAAATCTAGAACTGTGAGGCACCAATAGCTGCCTAGGAGGTGAAGCTTTTGACACTGACTGACATATAAACTAACCTAACAGAACCAAATTGGCTGGCAGGGGAGGGCAATTGAGGGCTAGATCAGGCATGCAGGGGAGGGCAGTTAGGGGTGAGATCAGGTCGGCAGGGGATGGAAGTTAGGGATGATCAGGCAGACAGGCAGAGGCAGTTAGGGGCTATCAGGCAAGCAAGCAGGCAGAGGGATTAGTGGTAATCAGACAGGCAGGCAGGTGAGCAGTTAGGAGCCATGGGTCCCAGATTGTGAGAGGATGTCTGACTGGATCCCTTAACCAGCAGTCAGACATCCCCCAAGGGAGGATGTCCCTCAGCCCAGCCTGCACCCTCCCCAATTGGAGAGGGTGCAGACTGGGCTGAGGGAAACACTTCATGCATGAATTTTGTGCACTGGGCCACTAGTTTATTATAATGTTAATGAGGAAGGAAAAAAACAACAACCAATCTAATATCCTTCAATAGATAATTGTTAAAATAAATCATGTTATATCCCTTCTATGGAACACTGTAGAGCCATTATAATTGGTGATGTAATGAATATGTGGGAATGTATTTTTGATATATTGACCTGTATAAAAAGCAAGTTATGAAGGTATATATTATATCAGTTGAGACAGTTTTCTGTAAAAGAGAAAACACACTTGTGTTTATATACAGGTGTCCCAAATATATATATATATATATATATATATATATATATATATGCATTTGAACAGTTGATAGCTCAATTGATTTCTTTTTAAAATATAAATATTTATTTTTCAGATTATTACCTTGTTCCTCTTCACCCCTCCACCATAGCTCCCCTCCACCTGGCTCCCACCCCACCCTTTCCCCATCCATAGATGTACAATTTTTGTCCAATCTCTGTGCATCCCCCACTCCCTCCCACTGGAGAATTGTCAGCCCACTCCCTTTATATGCCCCTGATTCTATTATATTCACCAGCTTATTCTGCTCATAAGATTATTCATTCACTTGATTTCCAGATTCACATGTTGACAGATATGTATTTGCTGTTCATAATTTTTATCTTTACCTTCCTCTTCCTCTTCTCAAATAATATGTTTCAGCATTTCATATAATACTGGTTTGGTGGTGATGAACTCCTTTAGCTTTTTCTTGTCTGTGAAGCGCTTTGTCTGACCTTCAATTCTGAATGATAGCTTTGCTGCATAGAGTAATCTTGGTTGTAAGTTCTTGCCATTCATCATTTTGATATTTCTTGCCACTTCTGTCTGGCCTGCATAGTTTCTGTTGAGAAACCAGCTGACAATCGTATGGGTGCTCCCTTGCAGGCAACTAGCTGTTTTTCTCTTGCTGCTTGTAACATTCTCTATGCTAGTCAGGACAGTATTGAAATTTCCTGCATTCCACTGCTCCTCTGTTTGTAAACCACAATCCTGATTTTCCAGCAGGCAGTATTTCTTTGTTTCTTAGACTCCTTTATTTGTGTTTACACAAGAGTCAATTTGTGATTCAACCCCTGGGTGGCAGTGTTTTTGGATTGACCTCCGGTTCTATAGGTCCTCTCTAGCCAGTATTTAGATTTTGTTTTCCCTGTATCACTTAATACTGGTTTGGAAGAATGGATAGCCCTAGAGCTGGTTCTCATCATTACTCTCCGCTCTGATCCCCAGGTTCCATAAAAATAACTTTCCCCTGCAGTCTGTGAGAGTGCCCTCAATTGGGTGATCCTATGTACTGGGCTTTGTAATCAAAAGCAAGAATTTAAAGAGAAAAAAGGTGCCAAAGTAATGTGTGAATTTGCGAGTTTTACCCTCTGGCACTGCATGCAACTCTGTGAACATCTTTCTGTGCGCATCTCCCTCCCCCCCCCCCATACTAAGCTGGCACACTGTCAAAATTTCAGGCTGCCTTTTTGCGCCCAATTCAGTTATGGGTTGCTTTTTAAAGTTTCTTTCTGCTAGCAGACCTGTGAATCCCCTTCCACATTTGCAGATCATTCTAGCCTTAATGGCCACGGATTTTGTGGGGTGCCGACTTCCCTGGAACCTCTAGCTCACATTGTGCGCCTTTCTCTCTCCAGCCTGGATTGCAGACCTCACCTTTTCTAGGCAAAATCTGACCTTTCTGTGAGAAGGTGCAGAGCTCCTCAGAGTCTGCGCATTCATGCTGCTTGAGATCCAGTGTTCCTGGGTTCGCAGCTGTTTCCCTGGGTGTTGTTGTTGTAGATTCCTGGGATGTATAGGCTTCCAATGACAGCCACTCTCCCCTTCAAGATGTCACGGTCTCAGTGGCAGAGCCGGTTGCTCCAGGAGAGATTTCAGCAGCAGTGGAGGCTGCCTGGTCAGGGGATCCTGGTCCAGCAATCCCCAACAGTCCCTTGGAGTATAGCTGTGCCTCAACCATAAATATACACTCCCTGGGCGACCACACACTCTCCTTTCAGTCTCTCACTCACACATTATCTTGCACTCTGCCTTCCCATTGGCAGCCATCTTCTTCTCTCTATTATATTTATTTTTTATGACATTTCTGAATCTTTTTCACTGAGAATATATTAATTTTATAATTGAAAAATTAGATATTTAAAAACTAAACCATATTATTAATTATCTGGATTTTTATGTGCATACTCACAGACTAGATTGACTTTTCTTTTAATTAAAGTGATGTCATTTTTTTTGTTTCAGCTATGGACTTAATTGATTGGAACAGTTTAGAATGCCAGAAAAAACTCGTTTTATAATTTCAGCATATCTAGATTTTAATCCCAATTAAAACTAGTTTTACAATATTATCTCTCTCTCTCTCTCTCTCTCTCTCTCTCTCTCTCTCTCTCTCTCTCTCTCATACACACACACACACACACACACACACACACACACACATTTTAAACACCCTCAAATCTCTATAAAATAACACACACATATGCTATAGTAGAAATTCAGGGGTGTTTTTAATGTATAAATAATTTATTTTGAAGGATAATGTGCAAGTGAATAGGACAGCTTAAAAACATCTTGAGAATGCAGGTATACTTGGGCAGAACTAAACCCGTTTTACTATAAACGTATTCTATGGATGCCTGCCTACACTTGAGACCTGATTTTAATTCACTGTGTGACCTGCGGTAAGTTCTATCATTTCCTGGGTCTTCAGTTTCCTAATCTGTTAAATGAGAGTGCTGAATTGGATACTTTCTGAGGTTTCTAATACACTCAATTCTTTGATAATCTAATTTGCACCAAAATATAAATGTGTGATAGTCTATGTCAAACTTGAAGAAACAGGGATTTTCAAAGTTTCAAAACAACTATAATTTATCCAACAATCCTGAGTAAAGAGCTTGGAGAAGCCAGGGCCATCTTTTAATCTAACAACTATCTATGTGCTCTGAGATATCATGGCTTCATTATGATATACATTGCTTGACCTACATTGTCTTTTTTTCAAACTTAAAGTAAATTAATTGTTTCTTAAAGATCAAACATTAAAGGTTTTAGATATAAGTATTTGAATATTTACTAGTACACTAGCTCTCAATAGTTAAACCCTCCTCTGAGTATGCACATTTGTGTGTGATGGACAAACAGGTAGCATATGCTGCCCTAAAGGAGGTGCTTGGGAATTTAGATGTAAACAGATTTGGTTCAGTAATATATCCATTTTTGGTGTGTTTTTTCTTTGATTGAGTGTAAAAGTGGTCTACTATACAAAAACCTGTAATATGGAAATCTAAGTATATAGAGCATGCAAACTAGCAAATGATTATAGTCATGGTAGATTTATTTCCAATTTCTGCACATGTATAATCAAGCTGCTTGGTCACATCAATACGACTCTGTGTTCATAGTACTACAAATGCTCAGCAGTGTGGATCTCCTCTCACACATATGTTACATACCTTCCTTTCTCCCAAAATATTTCAAGAAGCTTTTGTGGGTACCCATGTTCATGTGTGTGTGGGGGGGTGGATGGGGTGGGGGCGGGTTTGACATTGTTTGCTGTTTACTTGTTTTCTGAAGTGATTTTGCCTGTCCAGAAACAAGAATAAGAACTTTTAAGATACTTTATCAGCCAAAACCGGTTTGGCTCAGTGGTAGAGCGTCGGTCTGCGGACTGAAAGGTCCCAGGTTCGATTCTGGTCAGGGGCATGTACATTGGTTGCGGGCACATCCCCAGTAGGGGGTGTTCAGGAGGCAGCTGGTCTATATTTCTCTCTCATTGACTTTCTAGCTCTCTATCTCTCTCCCTTCCTCTCTGTAAAAAATCAATAAAATATATTTAAAAATTTTTTTAAAAGATACTTTATCACCTATAAATTAGTGACAACAGATGTCCTAAAAAGATACCTGGCACTTGGCCTTCTACTTCTCCAATTCACCTAAAATGCCTATTGACTCTCTCTATTAACAGTGTCCACCTGAAACATAAAAGCATTATAGCCAATATCACTGAAATGGGCCAAACTTCATTGCTCCTCTTCACTTGAAAAGCAGACTTATCACTAGTACAAATCACAGAACCCTAAGAAGGTTTTTCATTCAAGTCACTTATAGAGAGAACTAGAGACAGCTGAGGAAAGTGATTATTTTTCTATCTCAAACCCAGAAAAGTAAATATGTTAGATTTGTCCTTCAGCTAGGGACAAAATTATTCTGATGCCCATAGATATGGAAAGAAATTAATTCATTAGCTTTGTCCTTCAGCTAGGGACTAAAATTCTCTTGATGCCCCATAGATATGTAAATAAATTAATCAATTAATCACAAAATCTGAATTACCTGATATGCTTTCTGATTAATCAGGAGAGCCTCAAGCTCAATTGATTTTCCCCCCAGAAAGTGTTAGTTTAAACATAATAATTATTCAACAGATAAATCTCATTGCAATCTAATTAAGTCAAATATAAAAAAGCCATACATATATGAATGATTATACTACTTTAATCCATTATCATTTTATGTTTAATTATTCCACTGGAATTATCAAGAGATTAAGTTGAATTTCAACAAAAAAAGTAAACATTATTTGGTAAGCAATTAAAATATGTTTAATTAACCTAGTAAAAATAATTTGTGTAATATTAAAAATCCAAATATCTTTCTAAAATTTACACAGTAAAAAGATTTCTGAAATACACAAATATAAGGGAAAGAAACAACAGACTAGATCAGGGGTCAGCAACCTGCTGCTCTGGAGCCCCATGCGGCTCTTTTGAACCTTTGTTGGGGCTCCCAGCAGGGCTGACAGCAGGGGGCGGGCAGGGAGCTGTATCACTTACCTCTAATACTAATTTTTGTTGTTGGTTAAGCATGGGAGACAGGTCCTTTTGTAAGATGTACACTGTAGGAAATTTGTGGCTATTATATATAATTTTTTTTATAAATTAATTAAATTATTATTTACATTTTTAAATTTAATTTACTTAATTTAATTTACGGAATATTGGGGGGCCTGATGAATTATTTTTATGGCACGCATGGCTCACTAATTAATTCACAAAATATTGGGGGCCTGATGAATTGTGTTTTTTTTTTAAAGGTGACTTGTTGAGGCGGGCACAGGGGCGGGGTGGGAAGGGAGCAGCCACGCTCACCCGCGCTCCCTTTCGGTTTGCTGGGGCTCCGGACCCCCCACACGCTGAGGCGCTTCTCCTCCTCCGAGCGCCCCTCGTCCCATCCCTGTCCCAGCCCCGCGCGGGGTTTGGGGATGCCTGCCAGCATGTTCAGCATCAACAACATCCTGGCTGCGTGGCCGCGCTGCAAGGAAGCGGTGCTGCCGGTGGCTCCGGACCCTGCCGCTCCTGTCATCTTCCCAGCGCTGCAAGGGGACTTGCTCTACAGTGCCGGTGGCAGCACCGCCTCCTCCCCGGACTACAGCCAAACAAGGGGTGAGGATATCTGTACGGCTGTCCTGGACTATTTAAGTGCCGAAAAAATAAACACCAACCACCTGGTCTCAGTGGCTACTAATGGGGCACCGAGCATGAGAGGAGCACAGAAGGGCTTTGTGGCTCTACTGCAGAAGGCTCTGGGTAGAACGCTGCTCTCATTTCATTGCATCCTGCATCAAGAGGCATTGTGTGCTCAAACATTTCCCCCGGAATGCACAAAAGTGATGGATGTGGTCATTTAGATTGTTAATAAGAATGGCAGAGGGTTTAAACCACTGCCAGTTCCATTTGCTATTGGATGAGGTGGAAAGCATATATTCTGACCTCCTGCTCCACAACAAGGTCCGGTGGCTGTCCAGAGGCGAGGTGCTAAAACGCTTTGTCGCGTGTTTGGAAGAAGTAAAAACTTTCCTGGCGAACAAAGAGTTCACCTTTCCTGAGCTGGAACAACCAGAGTGGCTGGAAAAATTACATTTTATGGTAGACATGACAGCACATCTAAACACACTAAATACAACCCTTCAGGGGAAAGGAAGCACAGCCCTGCACATGCTGGAGGAGGTTTTGGCATTCGAGCACAAGTTGACAGTGTTTGTCAAAGATTTACAGAGAGGTACACTGTCTCACTTTCCCTCTTTGAGAGAGTTCAAACAAAGTCATGATATGATAAATTTGGAATATTTGAAGTCTGCAATCACCACAATGCAAAGTTCGTTTGGGAAACGATTCTGTGTGTTCAGAGAGGAAAAAAACATTATCCTTCCCTGTCACTCCCCTGGCGATCGATCCATTCCTATTGAATATGATTGCATTTGCAGGTGTAAGTCAACCTGATCTTGAGATGGAACTGGCCGATTTAGCCGACAAAGATATATGGGTGTCCGAATTCAAATGCTTGACCGCTACTCTTGAGGATGTTGCCCGTCAGAAGGCCATTCTGGCTCAGAATTATAAATGGAGTGATATTGAAAACCTTCCCAAACAGGACAAACTTGTGTTCGAAATATGGAATGCCATCCCCAACACTTATATAAACATGAAAAAGTATGCATTTGGAGTCCTGTCGATCTTCAGCTCCACATATGTATGTGAGCAGATCTTCTCCAACATGAACTATATTTAAAACAAACATCGATCACACCTCAAAGATGACAACTTGCAAGCCTGTGTGAAAATGAAGGTAACGTCTTACAGCCCTGATGTGCAGACACTGTGCACTGAGGTTCAGGAGCAAAAATCCCATTAACCAGGTAAATTAAATATTTTAATTAGCTATTAATTTGCAAAAATATATTTTACATTGTTAAGTAAAAAAGTCCTTTTTTTCTTCAGATTGACAGCTAACTGCACAATCCGGTATATAGTATTAAGGTAAGAAACAATATATGCAGTGTTATATTTGTTTTAAATGTCGCAATGGTTTTGTGGCTCCCAGGTTTTGTTTTTTTTTTTCCTTCGAAAACGGGTCCAAGTGGCTCTTTATGTCTTAAAGGTTGCCGACCCCTGGACTAGATGTAATACATAGCAGCAAGGATAGAACTTACAATATTGCTAAGAGAAATAGAAACAATTACATATACTAATAGATGCATATATTTAAAATGCATGACCATAATCCACAATGCACATGCATTAAAACACTCAAGAAGGGAAGAAATATGCCTGGCTGTTGTGGCTCAATGGTTGATTGTCGACCTATGAACTGAGAGGTGCAGGCTTAATTCCCCTCTCCCTTAGTCTCTGAAATAAATAAAAATATATTTAAAAAGAAGGGAAGGAATGTGCATCAAATTCATTAAAATGACTGTGAGCAATAGGAAAATTGGAATGAAGAGTGAAAATAAAGGAGAATAACTGAGCACATAAACAGCAGACTGACCTGAACAATTAACTCTCAAGGAATATGATTAATTCAACCTTCTGCACCTGATAATACAAACCTTCCACTACAAGCCCAACAAAAAAAGATTTTTGGAAGCAGTAATGACTAGCATTGTTTAGAAATGCTGAAGTATAAAGGTGATAATAAAAACAGGACTGGATTTTACTTGTTTTTTCTTTTATTAAAAATTCTCTGTAAATAATGCCCCTTATTATTGCTTGTAACCTCTCATTGCCCCATCCTTGATGGGCTGCTATTTTACTCAAGTTCCTTAGCAAGAAATAACCCTAATTAGTATTAGAATTGTGGCCTAGAAAATGCCATTATTGTAGTGTTTAGGGATGCTGTTGGTGACTTTCAGTAGGATGAGACTTTGGTCTTTCTGACAGTTTCTTACAGCATCAGATGGCATGCAACAAGCAACACTAAGGTATGTGGCCTAGAGTTGATTTGTCTGGCTTTTTAGGGAGTTTGACATTATTACTCCACATATATGTGAACCCATCTGGAACCCCCCCCCCCTCACCACACATACCTATGCAGAAACTCTAAGTACTTTTCTTATTTTCTTCCTTTCTATAGGATAAAGTGTTCAGGAGAAAATTTGTCTTGAGTTCTCAGTCTTCATCTCATTCTTATCCCCAATCTAATTAATTGTGGCCCTGGCCTTGCAAGATCCCATTACCCCCTCCCCACCCATGTCACACATTTGCTTCTTCCCTTCCTTTCCTCCTTCCACCCAATTATAGAATTCACAGAGTGACACTTATCTCTTTTGCACATCTTATTTATTTTATTTTAACTATCACCATCTGTGCATCAGGTTAGTGTTAACATTTGCTTTCTACATGGTTGGCCATTTATCCACAGGCATTGCTAGAGACTCTGCAGATTGTTGTAGGTCTCTGGGCCTCTTTACAAACAGTGCATTACTTGGAGCAGTGTAGTTCTCCAGGATCTCTTGATTCTGTTTTGCCTGAAGCTGTCGTCTCTTATTTTGAATCACCAACTTTATCAGCTGCTGGTAATTGACAAATATTGTTGGTCTTGTTTTCTTCTGAACTTTCTTGAGCAGGTGATAGATGTTTCAGAGGATGTTTTGGCCATGCATATTTGCAGGGGCATCTCCACAGGTGTGGCTGCCTTCCACACATGGGAGGGCAATATAGTGATCATGGAAAGGCATTCATTTTGGGGAAAAGGATGTAAAGGTGCTTCACAAGAATGGGTACAGGTTGAGGAAAGGGTTTGTGGCAGGCAATGATGGGGTAGGAGTCTTGAGTGGGGATCATTTAAGAAAAAAGAATGAACATGGATAGAGTAATCTGATCTGGGCACTCTCAGCACTTACATTGAGAGAGGGTCATCTCCTTCCTTTCTTTAATGCTTGTGGTAGGTTGATCTGTGCTAGGAACTGGTTGTTCTGTGATTGTGGTTGACATTTTCCTGCTTGTGGGTTGTTCGGTACTAGAGGCTGGTTGGTTTGTGCTTGCGCTTGGTTGTTCCATGTTTGTGATTGGCTGTTCCACAGCCTACTCACAAAGTTTATTAAATTATTAACTGAAATAGTATATGTAAATCAAATAGCAAATGCTCACTAAATATTGAATGATGTTAGTCTACCTGCTCTGTGTAATGCTGCATACAATCACATTGTAGGTGTGTAGCATATTGTCTTTAACTCCCCTTGATTATTAGCTTCAAATTCTATAATACTAAATAAAATACTACAATGACCATCCTTACATATTATTTTTATGTATATTATCAATTATTTCCTTAAGGTGAATATATGCTAGTGAAATGTTTAATTAAAAGAGTATGAAAATTTAAAGTTTTCTTTTTTTAAAATATATTTTTATTGATTTTTTACAGAGAGAAAGAGAGAGGGATAGAGAGTTAGAAACATCGATGAGAGAGAAACATCAACCAGCTGCCTCTTGCACACCCCCTACTGGGGATGTGCCGGCAACCAAGGTACATGCCCTTGACCAGAATCGAACCTGGAACCCTTGAGTCCGGAGGCCAACGCTCTATCCACTGAGCCAAACCGGTTTTGGCTTAAGTTTTCTTTTTATACATGTTGCTAAGTTTAATTCTGGAAAGGTTTTCATTAATTTGCATTCCCAGCAGCTCTGCTAAGAATGATATATATAGATATAGATATAGATATAGATATAGATATAGATATAGATATATATATAGATATAGATATATATATAGATATAGATATAGATATAGATATAGATATAGATATAGATATAGATATAGATATAGATATATCCTAGCTAGGACTGAGTATTTCTTTTCTTCTTTGCTTTAATCTTTCTTATCTGATAGGTGAAAAACAGAATGTATCTTTACTTTTTTTAAAAATCTTTCACAAAGTTCTTTAAATGTTTAAGAGAAGACAGACAATGTGGTTACAGAAATGGAGATGCTATTGCCAAGTTATGAAAATCCTTTATAATATAAGCCTAATCTGCTAAGTGTCTAGTCATTCAGTCAGCCATTCAACCAATCAAAGTGTAATATGCTATTGGCATGTTAAGGCTGCTCAACTGCTGACTATGATATGCACTGACCATCAGGGGCAGATGCTCTGACTGGTACATTAGCTTGCTGCTGCAGTCTAGCAGATCAGGACTGAGCAAGATGGACCAGACACACCTTGGAGCCCTCCTGTAACCTGGGATGAGGGACCCCCCCCCCCGCCCCCGAGTGCACAAATTGCATTCATCAGGCCTCTAATCACTTTATAAAAGTGTAGGGAACTGTGAGCTTTAGATCTTGGTAGGCAATATTGATGATCTACCCCAAATTTGTTCATCATTTCTTATTCCTCATTGGTAGAAACTTACTTTGATTCAGCTAGTCCTATCTACAATGTGGCCATTTGACCATGGAATAATCAAACATAGGAAAGGGATAAAGACAAGTAAAAAGAAAATACAGAGATTTTTAAGAATCTTCTCTACTCAGCTTAGTGAAGGTCCATACAGCTCAATTTTACCCTCTACAGAAATATTCCAGAGAGGTTTATTATTAATAAACATAATCCTAAAAAAATTTCATGACCTATCCCCAATACAGAGTGTAGTTGAAGGAGAGGAGTCATAAGTAAAACTGGTCAAAGATGTAGACAGTTTTATTACTTAAAAAGCCCAAACCTGGACCTCTCCTCCTTTAAACTCATTTTAGAAAAACTGCTAGAATTTGCAATGATTCTTAATTCCCCACTGGGAGGAGAGGTAAAGAGGAAAAGCAAAAAATATATATTGTAAAAATTCAGAACTAATTATCATCAGCAATAAATAGTAATTTAGTCAAAGAGAAGACCAAGAAGAAAATAGATAAGACCTGAGGAAGTGGAAGATGGAACAAATGACATCTGAAAACATTTAGCATCTCCTCTAAATGCAAAGAGTTCATAACTCAAGGCTGCCTTCTACTTGGCCTTTTATTCTTCTTTTGTCAAGGTAGGAATATTCCTTAATAGAAAAAATGGAAAAGGGGAAAATAAACTTGAGTGGCTCTCTGACACAGGCTAAGAGTTAATTCTCCATAATGAACAGGTTAAGCTATCTGATGTGCTAAGTTATCTCTCATTGGAAGGTACAAAAAAGTTACAGGACATTTAACCAGATCTTAGAAGATGAGACAAAGCCCAAGCCAGGTAAGCAATTATGTTTATAGATCCAGATAGTGTCTTCCTTTCACTACATTCACTCTTGTAGTCTATAGAAAACTCAATTCTCAAATGATGCCACTACAGGAAAGAACAAAATTGCCCAACAAGGTGGAATGGGAGTTAAGAAAAATTCATCCAAACTATATGAACAGAAATAAATGGTCTGGTTAGAACTGTCCATTTTTAGTTTTCAGCTATACCATCCTGAATGAGCCCCATCTAGTCTGACCTCAGAAGCTAAGCAGGGTCTGAATGGGAGGGCCTGTCCATTTTTAATATAATTAACATAAAAGTGTTAAGATATCTATATATATAAAAGGTGAATATGCTAAGTGTTCTTCCCACTGGTTGCTATAATGCACACTGACCACCAGGGGGCAGGCACTCAAAACAGGAGCAGTCATGACACACACTTGCCATTTACAAAGAAATGACAGTGTGGAACTGGTCAACAAAGCAACACTCAGCTTCTCTCAAATGGGACACAGGCCCTGCCACCACCCCAGAGAGACAGCCCACCAAATTGCAGTCGAAACTGCCAAGACCCCATGGCCAGCCCAGAAACGGTAGCTGTGGGCGCCAGTTAATGAAATCACATAGCAACAACCAGCTTCCTTTCCCTAGTGACCAGCTTCCTTGCAGTTTCTTCAGCTCAAGAATATACTCAGTGGAAACATTTACACTTTAACCAAATGTCTGTGAAGCATTTTCTGATGCCTCATCTCATTTGATCCTCATAGAAGTCCTGGCGTAGGTAGATAGGAGACTCAGTGGAATCCTATTTTATTTTTATTAGCTGGAAAAGGAAGATTTAGAAAGCTTAGAAACTTGACTCTACTGAAAAGAAGAAAGAAATGGTGGACGTTGAAAATGACTTCAGGTTTTCTCACTGTGCAGAATATAGTCAAACACTGCTGCAGTTAAATATTTTACACTTTGTTCTCCCTTCATGATCTACAATAATAATCTACTTTGTGTTGGTATTTATTGCTGTGTTGCTAAAAGAGAAGTTAGGGTGCTTCACTGGGCTAGAAAAAGTTTAGCTAAATCAGAAATCAGGTCTAATTAAGAAAGTTTATTCTATATCTATAAAAAGCTAAGTTGACTCACGCATGTGTGATACATATAAAGCTCTCACTGGTACCAATTACATGTGTGTGTTTCCATCTGTCATTGTTGATTATGAATTTTGCTCACACTTCTATTGTAGAGAAAGGACCAATAGTGATATTAAAATATTTTTCCTAATTAAGTCCCTTTCAACATGCATAAATTTGTGCACGTGTCCCAGTATGATTCTATAGAAGAGAGTGGAAGAAAATGAAAAAATAGCAAGCAAAACAAATACAGATTTTGGTCAAAATAAATATCTATCTAAAAATGTTTATTATTATAGTGATTAAATAGATTGCAACTTAATAAAATAAGAGCAAAAATGACATGATAAAATACAAGAATAAAATTTAAAATTAAAATGAATGATATAAAGCCAAGGAAATAGCTGAGGACTATCATGTTGGTATTAAAATATTATATGGTGTAGAAATAGCAAGTAGCTAAGCAGTCACAGATGAAAACCAAAATAGCTGTTATCTCTGAAGCAGAATTCCCAACAACTGGAAGTGGAAATGTAATCAAAGATATTATTTAAAAAATCAAAAACTGAGGATCATGCTGTAGTTAAATCATGGATATAAAAGGATCAACATTTAGTTATTCTGGTTGTGCTATTTAATTTCAAGAACCAAAGATAATTATTTTATCATCCAGAACAAAACAATAGTAGGAGAGGATCAGACAGGCAGCTTAGTAGTTACCAAGAGCTAGGAGGAGGGGGAATTGGGAAATACTGCTTAAGGGGTTTTACTTTGGAGTGAGGGGACTATTTTTGAATTAAATAGATGTGGTGATTGCACATCATGAATGTACTAAATATTGCCAAATTGTTCACTTAAAATGGTTAATTCCATGTTATGTGAAATTCACCTCTGTAAAGTATGTTATTAAAAAATTTTTTTTAAAAGGCCTGGCCAGTGTTGCTCAGTGGTTGAGCATCAATCTATAAACCAGGGGGTCATGGTTAAATTCCTGGTCAGGGCACAGGTTGCAGGGTTGATTCCCAGGAGGGAGGCATGCTGGAGGCAGCCTATCAATGATTCTCTCTCATCATTGATGTTTCTCTCTCTCTCTATTTCCCTCTCTCTCTTCTCTGAAATTAATAAAATAGATTTAAGTTCAAACTCTAGGTACCTGTGAATGTCACCTTATTTGGAAATAGGATCTTTACAAATGGAAGAAAGTTAAAATAAGGTCATCTTGGATTGGCTGAGCTCTATTCCAATGACTGATGTCCTTATCAAAAGAGAGAAATTTGATATAGACACACAAAGAAGGTCATTTTATAACTAAGACAGAGATTGAAATGCATGGAGCTGCAAATAAAGGACTGCCAAAGATTGCTGATAACTACCAGAAGCTAAGAGAGAGGCAAAACTTCTTCCTTACAGATTTAAGAAGGAGCATGACATTGCATACACCTTGATTTCAGACGACTAGCCTCTGGGATTTTGAGAGGCTAGATTACTGTTGTTTGAGGCTCCCAGTTTGTGGTAATTTATTATAGAAGTCATAGGAGATGAAGATAAATCTTGAGCAGCCATCATAGATTCTAAGATCCAAGCCTCAGATTGAGAATGTTCAAATTATAAACTATAAGGAACTTGGGCATAATAAGCATTTACTCTGCAAATGAAGCATATCAGTGTTAAAAGAATGTAGTTTAAGACATTAGAAACAAACCATTGTAAGAAATACAAAAAAGATGTGTAATGGACACCTTGGTGAACTGAAAAAAAAAAAAAAAGCCTGCAATTTAAAATTTGTTAATGCAACTAAAAAAATAATACCACTATGAAATGCTGTTAAGTGAAAAAATAAAACCACAGGCATTAAAATGTACACATGGCAAGTTTACAAAGAGTGCCTATAAGCATAGCGGAAATTATGTGTCCTGAACAACAACAAAAAAGCTGTTGCAAATTTCAATTTCACCAGTAATACTACTGCTCAGAATATTAAACATAAGAATGAGAATTTACTAGCAAGGTATGTGAAATGTTACATTATTTGTGAGGTCTTCTATTTCTAAATATAAATGTGAATGTAAATGCTAAATTAAAGAATACCTAATTTCAAATTTTATGGAAATGAATTCATATGGATTAATATTTTTTTAAAAAATATATATTTTATTAATTTTTTTACAGAGAGAAAGGGAGAGGGATAGTTAGAAACATTGATGAGAGAGAAACATCAATCAGCTGCCTCCTGCACACTCCCCACTGGGAATGTGCCTGCAACCCAGGTACATGACCTTGAGTGGAATTGAACCCAGAGCCTCTCAGTTCGCAGGCTGATGCTCTATCCATTGAGCCAAACTGGCTTCGGCTATGGATTAATATTTTCAATTCATATTTATTCAAAACATATATACATGGTGGGGGAAAAGTAGGTTTACATTTGTTAATATTCAAAACACATTTTATTCTTATATTATTATTATTTATTAATTACCAGAGGCCTGGTGCACAAAATTCTTGCACTCAGGGGGTCCCTCAGACCAGCCTGTGCCCTCTCCCAGTCCAGGAACCCTTGGGGGATGTCTGACTGACGGCTTAGGCCCACTTCCCAGGTGGGAGCTCACTAACCACCAGGGGGCAGCTCCTGCATCGAGTGTCTGCCCCTGGTGGTCAGTGTGCATCATAGCAACAGTCGTTCTGACATTGGGCTGAAACTAGCTCTCCGGCATCCTCTGAGGGGTCCCAGATTGTGAAAGGGCACAAGCCAGGCCAAGGGGCCCCACCAGTGCATGATCATCAGAGACAGGGAGGAATGTGAGAGGTTGGCCAACCAGAGAGGGACTATGGGAGGACTCCAGAGCATGTCCAGCCCATATTGCTCAGTCCAGAACTGCCAGACCCTAGCAGCAAGTTAATCTACCACCCAGAGTGTCTGTCCTTTGGTAGTCAGTACATGTCATAGCAAGCGTTTGAGCAACCTTAGCATATCATTAGCATATTACACTTTGATTGGTTGAATGGATGACCAGACACTTAGCATCTTAGGCTTTTATTATATAGGATTGTATTATTTTCCATACAATCAACTATAAATCCACTTTCCCCCCATTCTATAAAAGTTGTTGAAGTGCAATATAATAATATCCTGGAAATAAAAAAGAATACAATAATTCTACAAACAACTCAATATTAGAAACCCTAAATATAAAAATACAGATTCTATCCATGGTTCTTATAGTTCTAAATGGATAAGCTCAATTCATTAAGCTGCTATGTGTTGTGTCTTCCTGTAGGGCAGTTTATCCAGGCCTCTACACCACTCTCAATAAACTCCACAGTTGCCTTATTTTTCAGTTCTTACTTTGCATATCCTCAATCAATGACTTATGTTAGAGTAGGGGTGTCGAACTCAATCAGAGAAGGGGCCAAAATCTAAAATCCAGCCTAAATCGCGAGCCGAATGGTTTACTGAACAGTCATAAACTGTCATTGTGATGGAAACACAGCGGAGTGCAGTGATGACAGCGAGATGCGGGCCACATTGCAAGGCCTGGCGGGACGGATTTGGCCCGCGGGCCTTGTGTTTGACACATGTGTGTTAGAGCATGGGATCTTTACCAGGTTTCTATGAACTTATGTAGATAGAAACAATTCCATCTTTATTTTAACTAAACTCTAATGAAATTCAGCCTTTCCGTTCATTATGAATAGAAGTTAACAATATCAAGAGTAGCTGTGACCTTTTCAGCAACAGAAATCACATATATTTAAGATCACATTACAACTGTTGATTATGGCTTTAAATTTTGTTCAGAATTAGGCTAGCTGCTACATAATGTTGTGTAATTAACTAAAAATATATAATACTCTATCAAACATTGTTTTCTGGTAAGATAATTTAGGGATAATGACCACACAGATTCCTCAGTAACTATTGAATATTTTACTTGCCGTGAAGATAAATAAAAATCTATTTATATCTAAATAGCATTTTTCTATCTGTCTCATAGTACATTAGTATCAATAATATTATTATCACTAAATAAGGGAGGGTACGTGCCCGAACCAGTTTGGCTCAGTGGATAGAGTGTCTGCCTGCGGACTCAAGAGTCCCAGGTTCTATTCCGGTCAAGGGCATATATCTTGGTTGTGGGCACATTTCCAGTAGGGGTTATACAGGAGGCAGCTGATTGATGTTTTTCTCTTATCAATGTTTCTAACTCTCTCTCTCTCTTTCCTTTCCTCTATATAAAATATCAATAATATATATATATATATATATATATATTTTTTTTTTTAAATTAAAAAAATAAATAAGGGACAATACAGGAAAACAAACAAACAAACAAAACAAACAAACAAAAAAACACAAACACAACTTATCTAGTGAAAAATAACACTACTTGAACAAATTCATTTCACAGTTACCTAATCTGTAAAACTGAGTTGTCTTGTAGGCTTGCTGTGTCAATTAAATGGCAAAGCATGCACACAAGATGGTATTTGTCATATAGTACAACTATTTGTCATATAGTATGCTGAGAACTGGTTTGGCTCAGTGAATAGAGTGTAGGCTTGCAGACTGAAAGGTCCTAGGTTCCATTCCGGTCAAGGGCATATACCTTGGTTGCGGGCACATCCCCAGTGGGGGGTGTGCAGGAGGCAGCTGATCAATGATTCTGTTTCATCGATGTTTCTAACTCTCTATTCCTCTCCCTTCCTCTCTGTAAAAAAATCAATAAAATATATTTTTTAAAAGTGTTATTATATTATTCATGTGTTGCAAAGTAACTCTAATTATTCATTCTCCTTAGATTTATATAACCATATTTCCTATCAAATAAAAGGTTACATCTATAATATTTTAATTGAGTTTATAATTTGTTGTTGTTATTTTATTTAAATTATTTATTGTTTAAAGTATTACATAAGTCTCCTTTTTCTCCCATTGACCTCTCCCCGGCCACTCTACCCCCCAGCACATGCCTTCAAAGCCCCCCTCCCCAAATCTGTGTCCATTGGTTATGCTCATATGCATGAATACAAGTCCTTTGGTTGACTTCTTACCCCCTCACTCCCCACCTTCCCTCATAGGTTGGACAGTCTGTTATAAACTCCTATGACTCTGGTTCTATTTTTGTTTATCATTTTATATTGCTCATTATATTTCACAAATGAATGAGTGCATGTGATATTTCTCTTTCTCTGACTGGCTTATTTCACTTAGCATAATGCTTTCCAGTTCCATCCATGCTGTTGCAAATGGTAAGAATTCCTTTCTTTTTTTTTAAATAGCAACATAATATTCCATTGTGTAGATGTACCATAGTTTCTAATCCACTCATGTACTGATAGGCACTTAGGCTGTTTCCAAATCTTAGCTATTGTAAATTGTGCTGCTATGAACATAGGAGTGCGTATATCCTTTCTGATTGGTGTTTGTGTTTTCTTGGGATATATTCCTAGAAGTGGGATTACTGGGTCAAATGGAAGTTCCATTTTTAATTTTTTTGAGGAGCCTTCCTGATTGCCCCTAACTGCTTCTGCATGCCAGCCTGATCACCCCCTAATCACTCCCCTGCCAGCCTGCTTGATGCCTAACTGCTCCCCTGCCAGCCTAATTGCACCTAACTGCCCTCCCCTGCAGGCCTGGGTCCCTCCCAACTGCCCTTCCCTGAATGCCTAGTCACCCCCAACTTCCCTCCTCTGCTGTCCTGGTCACCCTTAACTGCCCTCCCCTTCAGGCTTGACTGCCCCCAACTTCCCTCCCTTGTAGGCCTGGTCCCTCCCAACTGCCTTCTACTGTTGGCCTGATAGCCCACAACTGCCCTCCCCTGCTGGCCATCTGTGGTGGCCATCTTGTGTCCACATGGGGCAGCCATATTTGACCACATGGGGCAGCCATCTTGTGTGTTGGAGTGATGGTCAATTTGCATATTACTCTTTTATTAGATAGAATAGTGCCAACATCAATCTAGTTGTCCAAGCTCAAAACTAGTAGTTATCCTTGATTCCCAGTTTTCCACTCCTCTACATCAAAGTCATCAGTAAGTATTGCCTGTGGTACCTTTAACATCTCTCTCATTGTACCCTCTCAATCTATACCACCACTCATCTAGTCCCAATCACAATAATCTCTTAGTTGGGCTACCTCTACAGCTTCCCCATTTATTTATTTCTCCATTCCTATGCCTGCCTCTGTACCACAGAGATAATTTTCTAAAATAAAAACTTTACAATCAAGTCACTTCTATGCTTAAAACTTATTCATAACATTCCATTTCTTCTATGGATGAAGGCAAACTTCCTTATCATGTCTTTATTTTTATCATTTTTAAATTTTTTGTATTGATTAAGGTATTGCATATGTGTCCTCCCCCCATTATTATCATGTCTTTAAAAGCCCTACTTGATTTACTCCTTCCTTACCTTTCCAATCTCATCTCACATTTCTCCCTCAATATACATCTTGCACTTCAATCACACCAATCCATTTGTTATTTTATAAACAGGTCTAATTCATTGTCATCTCTGTACCTTTTTTTGTTTCCTTTGGCTGAATTTCCTCCCAATTATGGGTTGTCAGAAGAATTTGATAAGATAAAGCTGATACCTCTGCTCCTATTTCTATTTCTTCCATTTGTAAATGACACCACTATCAAAAAGCCCGGTGCACAAAATTTGTGCATGCGGGGGATTTCCCTCAGCCCAGACTGTATACTCTCCAATCTGTGACCCCTTGAGGGATATCAGACCTCCCAGGTGGTCAAACATCTCTCTCACAATCCAGGACTGCTGTCTCCCATCCACTGTCCTGCCTCTGCCTGATTGCCCCTAACTGCTTCTGCCAGGAAGCCTGATCACCCCCTACTGACCTCCCATGCTAGCCTGGTCATCCCTAACTTCCCTCCCCTGTCAGTCTGATCACACCTAACTGTCCTCTCCTGCAGGTATGGTTCACCCCCAATTGCCCTTCCCTGCAGGCCTGGTTCCCCCAAACTGCCCTCCCTTGTAGGCCTGGGTCCCCCACAACTGTCCTCCACTGCAGGCCTGGTTCCACTCTAACTGCCCTCCTCTGCTGACCTGGTCACCCCAAGCTGCCATCCTCTGCTGGCCTGGTCACCCTGAACTAGCCACAACTGCCCTCCCCTGCAGGCCATCTTGTGGTGGCCATCTTGTGTCCACAAGAAGGCAGCTATCTTTGGCCCCTTGGGGATGACCATCTTGTGTCTTGGAGTGATGGTCAATTTGCATATTACTATTTTATTAGATAGGATAACAAATTAATGATTTGCCTTAAATTCTTCATCTCCCTCACTTCCAAGTTTCAAAATGTTTTCATATCCTGTGAAATATAAACATTTAGAACCTGTCATATTTGCCCCCTTGCTTTCAGGTGCACTTCCTCTGCCCTAGTTCAAACTCATCAAAAGTCATACCTGGATTCTCGCAATAGTGTCTTAACTTGTCCATAAACTCCCAGTCCCTTCTAGCTCTCTCCATATCCTACAGGTAACTAGATTTTTTTCACTTCAAAGTAGTCTGGCAGGATCAGCTACAGAGCAGCTGGGATTAAAGCCATTGTACGTCAGTTGCAATTGCAACCAAGGAACCAAACACAAGCCTTTCTCATGGCTTAAGTATGATGGACTCCGCCTTAGCCACTACAGATAGGTTGCAAATACAAACATTTTGCTATTATTATAATTTGGTTACATTACTTAGCAGTTGGGGTTGACACAAAAGAAGAGAGATCAACAGAATATATCAAATTATCATGACAATAGTGAAAGACTTCCTGATGTGTGGTGGAGTAGAGAGAAATGGGTAATAAGATGATTTAGGCAAAGTCATAGGATCAGCAGAAATTTGATCTGCACAGATCAAATTATGTTTAGAACATAACTATTACTGTTGCTTAGTTTCCCCTGCCAGCTCTGCCACTAAATAGCTGTATCTCCTTGGGAAAGTAATTCAACTTCTTTGAGCCTATTTCCTTATTCATAAAATTGTGATAATACTAAAATCTACCTCACAGGTTTTTCTGTGAGTTTCAAATCAGTTAATGTGATCCTCTTACCTTGGCATACAGTCAATGTTTAAGAAATGCTTCCACAGCATTCACAAGTCCCTTGACACCACTACTCCCAGGTTTAATTCTTATTTTCTTTCTTCCTCTCCAGCAAATTATAGTGTACAATGAGATATGACCAGGTCTTCAGATACAATATGCTTCTGATTTGAGCTTTGCTGAAACAGTGGTAATGCATCAATTTATCAGCTGGAAAACTAGTTTAATTAATTGGCTTCCCTGAGCTATGCTGCTGGAGTAGATGAAAATTTCTTAAGATGCCAATATCCATTGGTAAGCAATCAAGCATTTTGTTCAGGAACAGGGGAGATAGCTTCTGCAGTAATGAAGGGACAGGTATACTTTAGTCAGATCTTAGGGCTTTCCAGAATTCCTCCATGTAATGGTCTGAGCCTCCCTACACGAATGCAGATTGCTAACAAATCTTTGGTTTCCTCAAATTGTCCAGAGTACAGGAGATATATGGTGCAAAGAACTCGTTTTAAAAATCTTACCTGGGACTTTCATTGTACTATAGCCAATGCCCATGAAATCCACCCCAGGTTTATTTGTAAAATGATTTCCATGATTAATGAATGATTATGACAAGATAGCCACCATGTGAAATGAGAGAGAAAAGAGAGCTACTAAAGTGGAAACTCCCTCCAGGGAGGTGTGTGAAGATAAGTGCTGAATTTGAAGTGAAAAGTTATAAGGCATAGTAAATCGACTATAAGAGGAGAATAAAGGGCTAGTTTTCAAACAAAAACAAAAACAAAAACAGAAGCACAAACACATTGGCCAGTTTTCCTTTAGGTCTGCTCATCCCCCAATAATCAGAAGAAATGTCACAAGTTAAGATGAGTCTCTCAATACAATTTATAAAATAAGTGAATACAGTCTTTTTTTTTTTTTCTAAGACTCCACTTTGTATAAGATGTATCAGTTAGGGTTGTCCTGACAAACAGAGACAATAACCCATAAGATATTATATAATACAATATAATAATATATTAACTTTATTACATGTATTAAAATACTTGCTTTAAGAAATTTGTTCATGTATTTGTGGGGTTGGACAGTCCAAAATCTGTAGGTAAGACCATAAATTCATGTAAGAATTGATGTTGTACTCTTTTTTTAAAAAACTATTTTTTGTTAGAAGTATTATATATGTTCCCCTTTTCCTCCATTGACCCATTCTAGCTTGTCCCTGATGCTGCCCCAGCTCTTCATCACCTTATTGTCTGTGTCCTTGGGTTATGCATATACTCATGCAAGTTTTTTGGTTGTTCTCTTCCCATCCACTCACCCACCCCCACCTTTCCTCTGAAATTCATCAGTCTGTTCCATGCTTCTATATCTCTGGATCTATTTTGTTCATTAGTTTATTTTTATTAGATTCCACATATAAGTGATATCATGGGATAATTGTCTTTCTCTGACTGGCTTATTTCACTTAGCACAATATTCTCCAGGATACTCCATGCTGTCTCAAAGTGTAAGAGTATTTTCTTTTTTTATAGCTGCATATTATTTAAATGTATCACAACTTTTTTATCCATGGGCACTTGGACTATTTCCAGATCATAGCTATTATAAATTGCACTGCTATGTACATAGGGTGTATATACTCTGATTGGTATTTCAAGTATCCTATATAATAAAAGCCTGATGTGCAAACTGACCATCACTCTAACACACAAAATGGCTGTCCCCATGTGGCCAAAGATGGCTGCCCCCATATGGACACAAGATGGCTGCCACAAGATGGCCAGAAGAGGAGGGCAGTTGGGGGCAACCAGGCATGTGGGGAGGGAAGTTGGGGGGGGGGCAGGCCTGCAGGGGAGAGCAGTTGGGGGTAACCAGGCTAACAGGGGAGGATAATTAGGGGCAACAAGGCTGGCAAGGGAGGGCTGTTAGGCATGACTGGGCCAGCATGGCAGGGAAGTTAGGGGTAACCTGGCCAGCAGGAGAGAAAATTTAGGGGCAACCAGGCTGGCAAGGGAGGGCAGTTAGTGGTGACTGGGCCAGTAGGGGAGGGTAGTTAGGGGTGACTTGGGGGGGACCAGGCTGACAGGGAAGCAGTTAGGCATTGATCAGGCTGGCAAGGGTGTGGTTAGGGGGTGATCAGGCTGGCAGGCAGAAGCAGTTAGTGGCAATCAGGCAGGCAGGCAAGCGGTTGGAAGCCAGCCATCCTGGATTATGAGAGGGATGTCTGACTGCCCGTTTAGGCCCAATCCCAGTAGTCCCAGATTGGAGAGGGTGCAGATTGGGCTGAGGGACATTCCACACACACACACACACACACACACACACACACCCCTCATGCACAAATTTTGTGCACCGGGCCTCTAGTCTTAGGATATATTTCTAGAAGTGGGACCATTGGGTCAAATGACACTTCCATATTTAATTTTTTGAGGAAACTCCACACTGTTCTTCACAATGGCTGCACCAATCTGCATTCCCAGCAGCAGTGTACTAGAGTTCCCTTTTCTCCACATTCTCAACAGCACTTGTCATTAGTTGAGTTGTTGATGGTAGCCATTCTGACAGGTGTGAATTGATACCTTATTGTCATTTTAATTCACGTCTCTCTGATGATTAGTGACATTGAGCATGTTTTCATATATCTCTTCGCCATCTATATGTCCACTTTGGAGAAATGTCTTTTTAGTTCCTTTGTCTATTTTATTTTTAACTGAGTTGTCTTCCTTTTGTTAAGTTGTATGAGTTCCTCATATATTTTGTATATTAACCCTTTATCAGATGTATCATTGCCAAATATGCTCTCCCGTAAGGTAGGCTCTCTTTTTGTTTTTCTGATGGTTTAGTTTACTGTGCATGAGCTTTTTATTTTGATGTAGTTCAATATGTTTATTTTTTCTTTTTCCCCTTGACCTAGGAGATGTGTCTGCAAACATTGCTAAGAGAGATGTCTAATATTTTGTTGTCTATGATTTCTTCTAGGAGTTTTATGATTTCACAATTAACATTTAAGTCTTTTATTCATTTGAGTTTATTTTTGTGCATGGTGTAAGTTGATGATCTATTTTCATTGTTTTTGCATATATCTGTCTTATTTTCCCTACACCATTTATTGAAGAGACTATCTTGATTTCATTGTATGTCCTTGCCTCCTTTATCAAATATTAATTAAGCACAATAGCTTGGGTCAATTTCTGGGTTCTCTGTTCTAGTTCTATTCATTTGATCTATATGCCTGTTCTTGTGCCAGTACCAGGCTGTTTTTATTGCAATTGTTTTGACATCTAGTATTGTGTTCCCTCCAACTTTGTTCTTTTTCCTTAAGATTCCTGTGGCTATTTGAGGTCTATTTCTGGTTCCATATAAATTTTGGTGCTATTTTTTTCTAGATCTGTGAAATATTCATTTGGTATTTTAATAGGGATTGCATTGAATCTATAGATTGCTTTGGGTAATATGGAAATTTTAATGATGTTAATTCTACCAATACATGAACATGGTATATTCTTCCACTTATTAATTCTGTCTTCTATCTCTTTTTTCAATACCCTGTAGTTTTCTGAGTAGAAGTCTTTTATCTCTTTGATTAAGTTTTTGCCTATGTATCTTAATTTTTTTTCTTGTAATTGTAAATTGGATTTTTTTAAAGTTTCTCTTTCTGATAATTTGTTATTGATGTATAATAATGCCATTGATTTCTGGATGTTAATTCTGTACCTTGCTACATAGTCAAATTCATTTATTAAATCTAGTAGATTTTTTTTTTGTGTGTGTGTGTGGAGTCTTTATGGTTTTCTATGTATAATATTATGTCATCTATTAATAATGAGAATTTTATTTCCTGCTTTCCAATTCAGATGCCTTTTATGCTTTCTTCTTGTCTGATTACTGTCACTAAGATTTACAGTACTACTGTGTTTTTCCGAAAATAAGACATCCTTCAAAAATAAGACCTACTTACAGGTTTCCTTCTGAGTGAAATATAAGGCAGCCCCTTAAAGATAAGGCCCCACCCTTAGGCTAAACATGAGAGATTTGGTCCACTGATTCTGAAAGAAATGGAGTCACAAGAAATTCATCAGGAAATTCAGGAATTGGATTGTTATGATGATGTTCCAGAAGATGATGACATGACTGTCATTGAATAAATGAGTAAATTCTTGATTCTGTAGGATTCACAGTTTGTCTGGTTTGTGTTGACAACTACCATACTACCGTACCATATACAGGTAATAAATTTCCTTTATTTTCATTTAACAATAAATGTGTACTGTATTCTTCTTCATGAAAAAATAAGACATCCCCTAAAAATAAGACCTAGCACATCTTTGGGAGCAAAAATTAATATAAGACACTGTCTTATTTTCGGGAAAACAGGGTATATTGAAAAGATTGGTGAAAGCAGACATCCCTGTCTTGTCCCTGTTCTTAGGGAAAATAGTTTAATTTTTGCCCATTCGGTATGATATTGGCTGTAGGTTTGTCATATATGGCCTTGATTGTGTTGAGGTTTGATCCCTCTATTCCAATTTTGTACCCTTTTGTTCATTGTGATATAATTTACAATAGCAAAGATATGAAAACAGCCCAAGTGCCCATCAGGAGATGAATGGATAAAAAAGCTATGGTACATTTACAAAATGGAACACTACTCATATGTAAAAAAGAAGAAAATTTTATCCCTTGCATCAGCATGGATGGACCTGAAAAATATCATGCTAAGAAAATTAAACCAGTCATAGAAAGACCACATGATATAACATACATTTGGAGTATAATGAACAAAATAAACTGACAAATAAAATAGAAACAGAGGCATGCATACATAGAACAGACTGAAAGTTGTCAGAGGGGAGGGTTTTGAAGGACTGAGTGAAAAAAGTAAACACATTAAGCAAAAAAGCATATGTACATAAACAATGATACATACAATAGTGTGATGATATCCAGGAGTGAGGGGGAGGAGGTTGGCAGTAGGTGGAGGTGGATTAAGGATGAATAAATGGGGGTAGAAAGAGACTTTGCTTTGGGCAGTGGGCACACGATATAGTTTTGTTGAGTTGTACACTTAAAATCTGTATTGTTTTGTGAACCAATGGCATCCCAATAAATGTAATTTAAAAAATAAAGTAAATTATCAAGTTAGAAAAAATGAGTAAACTGCACTAAAGCTTTGGCAAGTACCCACCAAGGTGAACTTAACCAGATGAAATTGCCACCCCCAGTGTATTTATATAAAAAGATATGTGGGGATGAAGAACTTGGCATTTGTGATTTGGTCTCATGTCTCTAACATACAACTTGCTTTCATTAGCATAGGCTGATTAAAGTGTTTTTTGTTGTTATTATTTTTTCCCCTTTAGCAATAGTCCCAAAAGATTAGGCAAATCACATAAGATTTCAGTTTTGCATTAAGATGGATACAATGTTGGCATATAACCTAATCATGTTTCTTTTAAGTGTCCCCATGTATATTTAATATATAGTGAATATTTTCCAGTGTTAAAACTCAGCTGTGATATTACTACATTCTAATTTACCTCTTGAGGAAACACTTTCAGCAATTTATAAATGCATTGGAAATGAAAATAAAATATTTCTTAGTGAAGACTAGTGGAATTCCATCAAATTCAAGTCCAGAAGAAAAATGGCACTGCACACAACCATAAACTTTTAGAGAAAGACAATTTCCAACAATGTGATTTATGGTCAGAAGAATCTAGAATTCTGTATTTTCCAACAAAGCTTTGTAATCATTTGAGGATGGCAGGCCTGGAATATATATTATTCTCTAGACAGGGCATTGCCCACTTGCATGCCTCTGTAAATAAAGGAGTCACTATACTGCCTGACATGAGGGGGGCCAGAGAGCAAGTTACCTCAAAATTAACTTCTGTCTAATGTGATTAGCAGCCTGCAGCTGTAGGTGACACTTCAAGGAAGACATAATTGCTTCTCTTCAAGGATAGTATGTGGAGACTTTGAGCATGAAGTTCTTTTTTGTACTCTTCTGAGGATTTCTAAACTTCTCAGTTCTCTTAAAGTGAAATAACTTAACAAAAACAATCTCATTACTATAAGTTGGCAACAGGGGAGCAGATATATACTACAATGTTAACTTTTTAAAAGGCTTGATATTAAATTGCATAGATTGCTTGATCCAAAATAGCTAGCATACATATGCATAGTCAAGGCATTCAAGGCAATAAATCATAATTTTAGCCATAGCTTATCTTGAAGCAGTGAAATTTAGAATATTATCATTTTCTTCTTTGCAGTTTTATCAGTGTTCAAATATATTTTCAGCTTTAGTGTGGTACACTATTAAGCAGAAAAAGGTCACCATTTAAAAACAAAAATTGGAAACATTTCTTCATGACTGTTACTTTTTATTTCCACTAGTTTATTAGAGATTAAAGTTCTCCTCTTAGCCTAATGAGAGGGAGGGAGGGAGGAAGGGAGGGAAGGAGGGAAGGAGGGAGAGAGTGAGAGAGAGAGAGAGGAGAGAGAAGAGAGTGGGAGAGAGAGAGAGAAAGAGAGAGAGAAGAGAGAAGAGAGAGAGAGAGAGAGAGAGAGAGAGAGAGAGAGAGAGAGAGAGAGAGAGAGAGAGAGAGAGAGAGAAGAGCTACTCTCTAGCTATCTTTATTATTTTCTGGTTTCAAGATGCCATAATAAACTCCTCTGAGAAATTCTCCTTACAGTTTATGTTCATGGTGCAAGATCACTTAATAGATAAATTCTAAAATGTATTTATGCATTTTCTCTTAGATTACCTTGACCTCCAGATACTTTCATGATAGCGAATGCATTAAAAATTTGGAGTGATTCCCCTCACGTTTGCTCTCTTACTTAGGAGTGTAATTGGTATCAGAGTTGCTCTCAGGATCAAAACAATTCTGCCCATGACAATTTGCAGGAACAAGAAGATAATATTAAGGGAAGTGAAATATATATTCTTCTGCACAATATAGTCCTAGGGAGTATGGGTGTAGTATGGTCCATGGAATCACATGGTCTCCATCTCTGACCTGTTGAACCAAAATCTCTAAAGACTAGACCCAGGGATATGCAACTCTAAACAGGCCTTGTAAGTCATTTGAATGCACACCAAAGTTTTACAACTATTCTAGTAATAATTGAAAATATGGTAGTTATTTTATTATTGCTGAAAGTATGGTGAGGTCTCTTTTCAAGATCACAACCACAGCTAAGAAGATATAAAAACTTGTTCAGGAGTCATTATTCATTGCTCCCTGTTTTCAATATTCATAGTAATACTCATTCATTGGGCCAAGGAGTAGAGAAGGTAGTTTACTCTCATTAGCTCAGGGAAGATACTTAGAGATCATTTCTCTTCCCAAAACCCTAGTTGAGTGGTTCATTATTCATAACGTTCTGAAAATGAAGCAGTGTAATTTTCATTTATTTGTACAGAAAACAATTTCTGAGCACCTATTAGTGCTTGTTTAGTACTTTGCTATTTATAGGTAATACAACAGTGACTAAGATATGGTAACTATTTCTTTTAGTTTCTTATTACTTCTTTAACAAATGTCCACAAACTTGCTAGCTTTAAATAACACAAATTTATTAACTTATGGGAATGAGAAGTTTGAAATGGGTCTTACTGGGCTAAAATCAAGGTGTCTAAGGGCTGTTTTCTTCTGGTAGTTCTAGGGGAATGTCTGTGTTCTTATCTTTTCCAGCTTCTAGAAGTAGTCTGCATTTCTTAGCTGGTGACCCACTTCATCCGTCTTTAGGGCCAACAAGTTGCATCTCTTTGACACCTCATCTACCATTGTTATTGCATCCTTCTCTGATCACAGGATTATTGAATTTTAATGATGTAAATGATTAGATTGGGCCTATCTGGAAGACTAAGATAATTCTTCTATCTTAAAGTCCTTACCCTTTATCACATCTACAAAGTTTATTTTGCCATGTAATTCACAGGTGCATGGATTTGGCTGTGAACATCTCTTGGGAGCCATTATTCTGCTTATCAAATTCTTTAAGGAAGTGCATTTTTGGCAGTAAGAACAACATATAAACAATCATTGAGCAATGCATTTCATCTAATAATGAAATGTGCAAATACCTATGGCAGCATAAAAGAGATTGCAACAAATTTGACTTTGCTAGGGAGTAGTTTGGATATGTTTCCAAAAGAAGGTGATACGTGAGCTTATTTTTGAAGGCTAGTTAAGGAGAGAAAACAAAACAAGGAGTGAAGCACATTTAGCTTTACAGTAGGTCCTCAGGATACATTGGAGATCCATTCCTACCTATGGTGCGACATAATGCGATTTTTGACATAAGTCAGAACCCACCTACATAAGCACCTATGTCACTCACATGGAGCACATACACAGCAGTAATGAAGTGAAACAGTAAAAATATTAAAGAAAGATAACAATTCCTGACCTTTACTTGTGGTAAATAAATAATAAAAAAATAAAGCACATATGTATATACGTCGAAATGACAGAACTTTATATCTATAGATATAGATATAAATATAGATGTAGATATAGATATAAATATATAGATATAAATATAGATATAGATATAGATATATAGATATAGATATAGATATAGATATAGATATAGATATAGATATATAATAGATATAGATAGATATAGATAGATATAGATACATATAGATATAGATATAGATATAGATATAGATATAGATATAGATATAGATATAGATATAGATATAGATATATAGATATATATGGGAGATGGTGACTTAACCACAAAATGACATACATCAAGCCCGACATAACTGCCTGTATACCCCAATTCTACTACTAATGAGCTATATAATCATGGAAATATTTATTAACTGTTCTGAGCCCAACATCCTCAGTTACATTTATAGAGTAAATAATTTATTTCTCATAAATTTGTTGTGGGCATTAAATAAGTTAAAGGTGATAAAAGTGCTAAGTAAACTGTGATATCTAATAAATGGAATGGGTTACATTAACAAATGTGGCTTTTAATGAGGTTCAGTTTTGAGATATTATAAATAAAATTATGCCAAAACCGGTTTGGCTCAGTGAATAGAGTGTTGGCCTGCGTGCTAAAAGGTCCCAGGTTCAATTCTGGTCAAGGGCATGTACCTTGGTTGCGGGCACATCCCCAGTAGGGGGTGTGCAAGAGGCAGCTGATGGATGATTCTCTCTCATTGATGTTTCTAACTCTCTATCCCTCTCTCTTCTTCTCTGTGAAAAATCAATAAAAATCAATCAATCAATCAATAAATAAATAAATAAAATATATTTAAAAAATAAAATAAAATTACAAGGAAGCTAATAAACTTGAATTTAAATTAATGCTTGGTTTTTGGTATAAAAATGCTCCATGAAATATTTGGAAGATACTTATACTGAAATGATATATGTTGTTTATATGAAATTCAAATTTAACTAGACATCTCATATTTAACTAGGAAACATTTAAAATGAGTTTGTAATCACTTTGGACTACAAAAAGGGCAATTTCCAAGTATGTTTGGTCCTTCTTTAAAAAAATATCTAGGAGAATCCCTTTGTTATGCAAGAGACACACCATTTAAATTGATGCAATGTGAGAATCTAGAAGGACTTTTAAAGTAAAAATGTCATAAATGTATCTCACAAATCAATAAAATGTCATCAGGCCAAGTTCTTCAAATTATCTGAGCTGGAGATGGTATAGTGGAGAATAGATTTGGAATAAGACATCCTTGGTTTCAAACACAGCTTAACCCTTTAAAAACTTTGTGACCTTGGATAAATTACTTAATTTCTAAATCTTCATTTATCCATCTATAAAACTGAGATGATAGAATCTATTTTATAGAGCTATATTAAGGATTATATGAAGTCATTCAGGTAAAGAGACTTAGCACAGTGTCTGTGTATAATAGTGCATTAAAATATCAATATAACAAATCATAAAGAGCTTTATATGCTTAAAACAGAATCTAGATTATAATTAATTTTCATTTTATAAACAATAATGTCTATAATATATCTATGAAATGGAAAGACCTACATATCCTTTTATTACATCAATACTCATTGGGCAAGACATTTGAATGTGTCCTAAGGGGAAATAATAGGAAGGCACAAAGTACTTACTCTCACAGAATTCACAGTTCTGATGGAGTATCAGATAAAAGAATGATTGGAATGGTACCAACTTCCAATGAATTACAGGGAATGCAATATTAGAAACTATTTTTTCTGGGTTCCCTTGCTAGAGGCTTAGGTTCTGCGATTGTGAACCATAACTTGACATTTATAAGGCAGAAGAGAAACAAGCCATACCATCCTTTTTATGGAACAGCAAGCAGACACCAGCACCTTTAACAGACTCTAGATTTTTGTAGTAACCTATAGGTACTTGTACAGGAGTAACCAACCTCAGTCCTTCATGAGAGTTGTGGTAATATTTAACAGTTGTTTCCTGTTCCTTGACCTGCAAGAAGGCATGCATGAGATTAGGGGGAGCAAGCAGTAAGTTCTTGATTCCTGAAAGCTGAAATTGAACCTGAAATGTAGTAGTAGTATTTGTGACATTCTTTCCTCCATCTCTTTGAATTTATCAGTAAGCAACTAATTTCTTATGTTGAATCTCCTACTTAAAATACTCGCAATGATGTCTTTTTCTGACAAGCACTGACTGATATAATAAGCAACTGCAATACCATACAATAAGCACAAAGTGATTTGAATACACACAATACAGACACCTGACAGAATCTTTACTGCACAGGGAAGCTTCTCTGAAAGCAAAATACAGTAAATAATTGAACAATGTGGTAGCTAAAGGTCTTGATACCATGCATGGTCAAAAATCCACATAAACTTTTGATTACCCCTAAACAAAACTATTAATACCCTGTTTCCCCGAAAATAAGAGAGTGTCTTATATTAATTTTTTCTCCCAAACTTGCGCTAGGTCTTATTTTCAGGGGATGTCTTATCTTTCCATGCGCTAGGTCTTATTTTAGGAGGATGTCTTATTTTCGGGGAAACACGGTAGCCTGCCGTTGCCTGAAAACCTTATAAATAACATAAACAGTTTAATTAACATATTTTGCATAAGTGTTATACATTATATTATTAATTAAAGTAAACTAGAGAAAAGAGAACATTATTAAGAAAATTATAAAAGAAAATGCACTTATATTTATTTTTTTAATTTTATTTTTAAAAATTTTAAATTATTATTTTACATATGTGTCCTTATTCCCCCATAACCCCCCCCCCACTCATGTCCCATCCCCCTGTTGTCTGTGTCCATTAATTAGGCTCATATGCATGCTTATAAATCCTTTGGTTGATCTCTCCCCCTTACCCTCGCTGTCCCCTACTTTCCCTGAGGTTTGACGTTCTGATTGATGTTTCTCTGTCTCTGGATCTATTATTTTTTTCATCAGTTTATGTTGTTCATTATATTCCACAAATGAGTGAGATTATGTAATATTTATCTTTCTCTGCCTAGCTTATTTCACTTAGCATAATGTTCTCCATCTCCATCCATGTTGTTGCAAATGGTAAAAACTCTTTTTTTTTTTACCACAGCATAGTATTCCATTGTGTAGATGTACCAACCATTTTTTAATCCACTCATCTGCTGATGGGCACTTAGACTGTTTCCAAATCTTAGCTATTGGATTCATTGGATCACATGACTTTTTTCCAAGCAAAAACATCTTGCTTATTCTTTTTGTCTGTTCTATATAATCTAATTAGCATATTATAGTTTTATTAGTATAGATTATTAGTATAGATAGAATTCCACTGTGTATGTTCCAATGCAATACAAGTAACCAAAAGACAGAATCCTAAAGAGACTCGCTTCCCTTTATCTCTATTAATTAATAAAGAGCTCTTAAGTCTAACTATAGTGTTAAGAGCAATGCTGGGCAACCAGGAGCCTTCCAATTCAGCTTCCCCTTGGTGATGCTGAAACCTTCCCAATACTCTCTATATTGTCAGAAATCATCTGTCCAGTTCCTAAATAGAGAGGGAACTGTGGTACACCTAAGGAGAGTTATCTTTACTCCAGAAATGTTTTCCTTAGTAAAGATGGAAGACAGCACAAGCTATAAGGTCTCCCAATTCGCTTCCAGATTTAGCAGAAATTCATTTTATGCCTACTAGGCAAGGGCTTTAATTATTGAGTAACTAATATCTGGATGTTTATAATGTGCTAAGTAATGTTTCAAAGAGATTATTTGATTAAAGCCTCATTAAAAAGTCACTGAAATAAGAGCGAAATAATCCTGAGAATTTGTGTGTGTTTTTTTAAATCCCTCCCCCTTAAAAAAAACACACACAAACAAACCTGATACTAATAATGAATAACTAATAACTTGTCATAGGTTATCATTAGTAACCCAGTATTATCTAAAATAAGACCCTTCCTTCTTTCCCAGGATATTCCCAAACATGCATGTTACTGAACCTGCGCTAATACTGATTAAGTCTCCCTGTTTTCAGACCTCTTCTAAATCCACAACTGAGAAACTTTGGCCCCTTATCACCACAACTAGTACACTGGTCCTACCACCATATTTATGATATCATAAATTCATTCCCGGGTTTTTTTATTATTATTTAAAGTATTACATATGTATCCTTTTTCCCTGATTGAGCCCCCACCAGCCACTCCCACCCCCAAGACAAGCCCCCACCACCCAGTGTCCGTGTCCATTGTTAATGCTAATAAGCATGCGTACAAGTCCTTTGGTTGATCTCCAACCCCCTTCCCCTGCCTTCTCTCTGAGGTTAGACTGCTGTCCAGTGTTACCTTGTCTCTGGATCTATTTTGTTTATCAGTTATTATATCCCACATATGAGGGATATCATGTGATATTTATCTTTCTCCAACTGGCTTATTTCTTTTAGCATAATGCTCTCCAGTTCCTTCCATGCTGTTGCAAATGGTAAAAGTTCCTTTTGTTTTATAGCAGCACTAGAGGTTAGGTGCATGAAAATTCATGTACTGGGGGGGGGGCTACCCCCCACCTGGCCTGTCCTATAATGCAGGAGTCCTCAAGGGATGTCCTCTGCAGGAGGCAACCTGGGCCAACCATAGGAATGTGTCACCCCCATCACTCCAGCAATGCTGCTGCCTATGGCCTCCCACTGCAGGAGGTGACCAGGCCAAACAGGGGAAGGCACCACATCCACATCCATCACTCTGCACTCTGTTGCTACTGTCACTGCCAGCCACTGCAGCTGCCTGCCATCACAGCCACCACATACATGCAGCGTGCATGCTTTCAGGCTGTTGCCACCAAATTCTCACTTTGCCACCTTCATGATTCAACTTGAAACATGATTCATTGGATTACATGACTTTTTTTCCAAGCAAAAAAAAATCTTGTATATACTTTTTGTCTGGTCTATATAGTCTAATTAGCATATTATACTTTTATTAGTATAGATTATTAGTATAGATAGTATTTCACTGTGTAGTTATACCACAGTTTTCTAATGCACTCATGTGCTGATGGGCAATAAGGCTATTTCCAAATCTTTGCTATTGTAAATTGTGCTGCTATGAACATAGGGGCGTATATATTCTTTCTGATTGGTGTTTCTGTTTTCTTGGGATATAGTCCTAGAAGTGAGATTACTGGGTCAAATGGGAGTTCCATTATTAATTTTTTGAGGAAACTCCATACTGTTCTCCACAGTGGCTGCATCAGTTTGCATTCACACCAGCAATACAAGAGGGTTCCTTTTTCTCCACATTATGGCCACCACTTGACTTCGTTGATTTGTTGATGATAGCCATTCTTTTTTTTTTTCTTATAAGTTTACTTATTAATACTTCAGTAAGCCTCTTTATCAGATAAGACTATTACCCCACTCAACAAGAGTAACTGTTGTTTCTTACTGCCTTGTGATACCCAGACTGTCCACGATTTTCACCAGTTGTTTAGAAAATCCACCGATGTCTCATAATTGTTCTCCACAGAACCCAAACAAAGCCCACACGTGGCATTGACTGCTGTGTCTTAGGTCTCCCTCCATCGGTTCAGGGGTCTTCTAGTCGCCACGTATTTGGAGAACAAATGGGGCCATGCGTTTGTAGAATCCTCACATCTGGACTCAGCCGATTCTGCCTTCATGGTCCTGTTACACAGCGTGATAGCCATTCTAACAGGTGTGAGATGGTACCTCATTGTTGTTTTGATTTGCATCTCTGAGATGATTAGTGACATTGAGCATGTTTTTATGTCTTTTGGCTTTCTGAATGTCCTTTCAAAAAGTGTCTGTTTATGTCCTTTGCCCATTTTTTTGATTGGATTGTTTATCTACCTTCCTTTTGTAAAGTTGTATGAGTTCCCTGTAAATGTGGAGTTTAAATGTGGAGATAATATTAGTAAATATGCTCTCCCATGCAGCAGGCTTTCTTGTTGTTTTGTTGACAGCTTCTTTGCTGGGCATGATTTTTTTTTAATTTTAATGTAGTCCAATTTATTTATTTTCTCATTTGTTTTTCCTTTTCCCTAAAAGCTGTATCAGTAAAGATGTCTGCTATCTTGCTTCCTATATCTTCTTCTAAGATTTTTATGGTTTCCTGCCTTATGTTTAAGTCCTTTATCCATTTTGAGTTTATTTCTGTGTATGGTGTAAGTTGGTGTTCTAGTTTCTTTTCCTTTTTTTTTTTTTTTTTGCAAGTATCTCTCCAATTTTCCCAGTTTATTTATTGAAGAGACTGTCTTGACTCCATTGTATGCTCTTGCCTCCCTTGTCAAATATTAATTTAACATAATGTCTTGGGTCTATTTTTGGGTATTCTGTTCTGTCCCATTGGCATACATCTGTTCTTGTGCCAGTACCAGCCAGTTTTGAGAACCATTACTTTGTAATATAGCTTGATATCTGGTATTGTGATCCCTCCATCTTTTGTCTTCTTTCTAAGGATTGCTTCAGATATTTGGGGCCTTTTTTTATTCCAGATTAATTTTTGGAGTATTTGTTCTAAAATACTGAATCTATAGATTGCTTTGGGTAGTATGTATATTTTATTTTATTTTATTTTATTTTATTTTATTTTATTTTAGTATGTACATTTTAATGATGTTAATTCTACCAGTCCCTGAACATGGTATTTCCTTCCATTTGTTTATATATTCCTCTATTTCTTTTTTTTCAATGCACTGCATTTTCCAAGTACAGTTCTTTTACCTCCTTAGTTAAATTTATTCCTAGGTATCTTAATTTAGTTGTTGTTACAATGGTAAATGGGATTTTTTTTTTTTTTTTAGTTTCTCTTTCTGAGTTCATTATTGATTTATAAAAAAGACATAGATTTATGGGTGTTAATTGTGTATCCTGCTACATTGCCAAATTCATTTATTAACTCTAGTAGTTTTTTTTTGTTTTTTTGTGTTTTTTTTTTTATGGAATCTTTGGGGTTTTCTACGCATAGTATCATGTCATCTGTGAAAAAGGACAGTTTTACTTCTTATTTTCCAATTTGGATGCCTGTTTAAAAAATTATTTATTGATTATGGTATCACATAATTGTTCTCATCCCCTCATTTCTATTCTTTTTATTTATTCTTCTAGTCTAATCGCTTTGGATAGCACTTCTAGTACTATGTCAAAAGTGGTAAAAGTTGGTATCCTTTACTTGTTCCTGTTCTTAGAGGAAATAGTTTTAGGTTTTGTCCATTGGGTATGATGTTGGCTGTAGGTTTGTCATATAAGGCTTTTATTAGGTTGAGGTATGATCCCTCCATTCACACTTTGCTGAGAGTTTTTATCAAGAAAGGGTGTTGGATTTTGTCAAATGCTTTTTCTGCATTGACTGGTATGATTATGTGATTTTTTTTCTCTCTCAGTTTATTTATGTGATGTATAACGTTTGTTGATTTGTGGATATTGTACCATCCTTGCATCTGTGGACTAAATCCCACTTGGTCATGGTGTATGATCTTTCTAATGTAATGCTGGATCTGATTTGCTAGAATTTTGTTGAGGAGGTTAGCATCTATGTTCATCAAGGATATTGGCCTGTAGTTCTCTTTCTTTGTGGTGTCTTTACTGGTTTTGGGATTAGGGTAATGTTGTACTCATAGAAAGTGCTCGGTAGTGTGCCTTCCTCTTGACTTTTTAAAATAATCTGATGAGGATAGGTTCTAGTTCTTCTTTGAATGCTTGGTAGAAATCCCCTGTAAAGCCATCCAGACAAGAGCTTTTGTTTGCTGGAAGATTTTTGATTACTGCTTCAATTTCTTTGGTAGTTATTGGCCTATTCAGGTTTTTAGATTCTTTCTGATTGAGTTTTGGAAACATATTTTTCTAAGAATATGTCCATTTTGTCTAGTTTGTCCAGTTGTCCAGTTTGTTGGAATAGACTTGTTCATAGTATTTTTTTTTATAATCCTTTGTATTTCTGTGTGGTCACTTGTTACTTCAGCTCTTTCATTTCTTATTTTGTTTATTTGGGTCGTCTCTCTTTTCTTCTTGGTGACCTTGGCTAGAGGTTCATCAATCTTGTTTATCCTTTCACAGAACCAGCCCTTGGTTTAATTGATATATATGTATATTATTTTGGTCTCTATGTCCTTTATTTCCAGTCTGATTCCCAGATTTTTTGATAACCTGAGTTATAAGGTTATCAAATCATATTGATTCTAGATCAAATCAATCAGTTTTTTACTTCCAAATTAATCTCCCTGAAACAATCAATACTTTGCATACTCTGTTAAGATTAAAACCCAAACTCTTATTACTCTGTAAACCTAGGATTTGATAATTCTCTAAAGTACAGAGAAATCCAAAATTATGCCAGTTTAAAAGGAAGTTTATTTTTTCTTACATAAAATAAATTCATAGTTAAACAGTTCATGAACAGTATGGTGACTTCAGAAATCATCAGAAGCCTAGAGTTTTCCAACTCACTATCTGCCATCAAAACAGATGGTACATGTTTTCATGGTCTGAAATGGCTGTGAGAGCTATAGCCATCATATTCAAGTTTAGCACTGCAAGAGAGAAAAGAGAAATGTATCTTTTCCCTTTAAAAGAGGCTTTAAAGAAGTACCACTTATCACTTCTATCTCAAAAATAAAAATTTTGTCATGTGGTAACAATAAGCTGAAAGATTGGTTTGGGTATGCAGCATTTTAGTTGTGGGAGGGTTTGCCCTCATAAAAAAGCAAGATTCTTGTTATTGAGGAAGAAGTTACAGAGTAATAACGATAGACAACCAGCAGTCTCTACTCATATTTTATAGAAGTCTTCATGATTAGTCCTTGTCTACCAGTTCAAGTGATACCTTAGAATTTAGGAAAGCAGTTTCTAAAATAGTCACAAAGTTCTTAGAGTTGATGGTATTAACCTCTTAAAAGGAAAGATGTTCAAAATGGATATTCAGTTCTTGAAAACAACATTATCATTCTGCAGTAATAAATAATTCCCATAATGAAGAAAAGGGATAAGTAAACTGAGATGTACATAGAGCTGCACACAAATTCCCCCTGAATACCCCCCCTACTGAGTTGAAATTGTGAGAGAGCATCAGATTAATTGAGTGATGCATAAAGGAAGATACAGAAAAGTAATCTACACCTGTACTAGTACTGAATAAAGACTGTAGAATAGCATTTGCATTTATATTCAGGGAGGCCTAGCCAGTTTGGCTCAATGAACAGAGTGTTGGCCTGTGGATTATAGGTCCCAGGTTTGACTCTGGTCATGATCACATGCCCAGGTTGTGGCCTCAATCCCCAGTGGAGGTGTGCAGAAGGCAGCTTATCACTGATTCTCTCTAATCATGGATGTTTCTGTCTCTCTCTCCTTTCCTCTCTGAAATCAATGAAAACTTATTTTTAAAAAAATATATGCAGGGAAATGGAATATAAAATGAATTAGATTTCTACTGCAAGCCTTCCCAAATTTGATATTGTTTCTGTCATCTCAACAAAAACAAGCTTCAGACAGAAAAAAGCAAAAGCCTTTCTTTAAGAGGAGGTTATGATAAAGTCCAAACAAATAGAAGATTTATAAGAGAAAATCTAAGGTGATGTAATGATCTTTAATTTAAAAAGATATCACTTATAAGTCCTTAAAAAATTTTCACTCAAGATCTGTTCACAGTGAGGGATCTGCATCCAAAATCATGATTTATCTTTGGACGTTAAACATCTTAGATTAGAGAGATATGATGGTATGAGAGTCATAAGAAAAAAATAATGAAAACAAATAGTATTGTCAGAGTAATGATGGTAGCATGCTATTGAGTGTGATTAACTCAGCACTCTGAACCTGAGGTCCATATAAAATGTGCAACAGTGGATACACAATTGAAGGCACCAGACTTTCACATTTAATTGCAGGACACAGATAAACCAATTGTAAAATTTAGAATCAAATTTCCTTTTTGCTTTATCTTCTAGAATTTTCTACAATGGAGAAGTGGGTGTTGCTATCAAAAGACTGCAAATTCTTAGCATTAATAATTTTTTAATATAAATATCATAAGCTATGTTTTCTTCAAATAACTTAAAAAAACACTCTTTTGTGCATCCAAGAGAATTATGCATGTAGATTTTTGGTCCCTGTATAGTTGTCCTTATAATATTTTTTAATATATTTTTATTGATTTTTCACAGAGAGGAAGAGAGAGGGATAGAGAGTTAGAAACATCGATATGAGAGAATCATCGATCAGCTGCCTCTTGCACACCCCCTGCTGGGGATGTACCCGCAACCAAAGTACATGCCCTTGACCGGAATCGAACCCGGGAGCTTTTAGTCCACAGGCCGACGCTCTATCCACTGAGCCAAACTGGTCCCGGCCCTTATAATATTTTTAACCACTACATACACAATGGGATATTATTCAGCCATGAAAAAGGAAGATATCCTCCCACTTGAGACAAGATGAATGGACCTTGAGCACATTATGCTAAGTGAGATAAGTCAGTTAGAAAAAGACAAGTACTTTATGATAGGACCTCTATGTAAAATCTTGAAAAAATAAAGGGCGATCCTATGAGAAAAAAACAGATTAAAATGGTGGTTGCCAGAGGATTTGGGATGGAGAGATAAGATTAATGGTATCCTAGGGTATAAACTTGTAACAAGTAATAAACAAGACAAAGAGATCTAATGCACAGATAATGAATATAGACAATAATACTGTATGACCCTATATAATAAAGAGGTACAGTAATATGCAAATTGACCATTACACCCTCACAAAGATGGCTGCCTACAACCAGGCTGGCAGAGGTTAGTGAGGGATGACCAAACAACTGAACAGCAGGCTTCATGGGGCAACCTAGCTGGCAGGGGACAGTAAGAGGTGACCAGGTTAGTGGGAGTTGCAGTTGGAGACAATCAGGCCAGCAGGGGGCGCAGTTGGGGGCAATCAGGCAGGCAGACAGGTGGGTGATTAGGAGCCAGTGGTCCAGGGTTGTGAGAGGGAAGTCTGACTCGGGTCAGGCCTAAACTGGCAGTCAGACATCCCCCAGATTGGACAGGATGCAGGCTGGGCAGAGGGAACCCCTGCCCCATGCATGAATTTCATGCACCAGGCCTCTAGTAGTGTTATAATATGATAAACATTGCTTCAATGGCAATGATATCACAATATATAAATATATCAAATATAACTTTGTAAATTTAAGGTATACAAAGTAACATGTTATATACTTTATAAATTGTAATATGTCATATTTATCAAATTTTAAAAAGTAGATAACATTTTTTAAAAAAACATTAAAAAATTAGTGCTAATCAATAAGTAAACCAATAGATACTCTCAGAAGGCAGGTGGGGGAGGTTAGGTGGGTGGGAAGAGATCACCAAGGAACGTGTATGCATATATGCATAACCCATGGACACAGACAATAGGGTGGTGAAGGCCTGGGGTGGTGGACAGGGGTGGGCTAGAAGAGGTCAATGGGGAATAAAGGGGGATATATGTAATACTTTCAACAATAAAAATTTAATTTAAAAATAAATCAATAAATAAAATTCATGAACAAATATATGCATATACACTGAGTGTCCAGATTATTATGATCTCTGAATGCATAATAATCTGTCCACTCAATGTGTGTGTGTATATGTGTGTGTGTGTGTGTGTATCTCTCTCTCTCTCTCTCTCTCTCTCTCTCTCTCTCTCTCTCTCTATATATATATATATATATATATATATATATATATATATATATTATTAGTGACCCGGTGCATGAATTTGTGCATGGGTGGTGGTTGGCTAGCCTGCCTGCTGGTCAAACTCCTAGTCGAGGGGAAATTTTGCATATTAGCCTTTTATTATATAGGATATACACTGAGAGGCCAGATTATTATGCATTCAGAGATCATAATCTGGCTACTCAGCGTAGATAAACAAAAGAACAAAAATATCCAAAATTGCTAATTTTTAAAAAATTAAAGTTTGAGGAATCATGCTTTCTGATTTTAAAGCTGTCTGTAAAGCTACACCAAAGAAAACTGTGTGGTTCTGGTATAAGGATAGATATATAATAATGAAATGTAATTGAGAATGTAGAATAAGCCTACATGTTTATAGTCATTTGATTTTCAATAAGGCTACTAAGACCATTGAATGGAGAAATAGTCTATTCAATGAATTGCTTTGACAACAGGATTTCACATTCAAAAGAATGAATTTAAATCCCTACCTCACACTACATACAAAAAATTAACTACAAATGGATCAAATGCCTACCTTTAAGTATAAAAGTATAAAATTTATTTTTAAAAAGTATAGGTATAAATCTTTGTGACTTTAGATTAAGCATTTTTAAAAGACTGTTAAAATTGATTTTTAGAGAGAGTGCAAGGGAAAGGAAGAGAGAGAAGAAAATATTGATATGAGGCAACATCGATTAGCTGCCTCATGTATGACTCCCCCCCCCCCCCCCGATAAGCCCACAAACTGGGCATGTGCTCTAACCAGGTACCAAATTAGCAACCTTCTGGTGCACAGGAGGATGCTCAACCAACTAAGTAGTGCAAGCTTTAAAAAATTTTTTTTTTTCCAGAATAACACAAGGAAAAAATAAATTTGACTGTCAAAATCAATAACTTTTGTATTTCAAAAGACCTCATCACACAAAGGGCAAAGACAACACAATAATTCATTGTTTTACATTTTATAATATTTAAAAATAATACATACAACACTATATTTTAGTAATAGTTAAATTTTATATTAATTTCAATAACAAGTAAAATGCCTACTATGTATCAATAGTAGAGGTTATTAAGAATCTGTAATTGATATCTATGTAGTATAGTTTATTCATAGTAATTAATATTCATTAAATAGTAGTTCATTTCATAATGAAGGTACTTTTTAATTTAAGTTAGTAGCACAGAAATATCATCTGGTATAGTTGCAGGACATTCTGATAAGTAGCCTGGGTTGAATGCCACACAACTAGATTGGTGATGCTAACTTGTCCTATCTGTTCTGGATCTATGGGATATTTCCAATGAAAATTAGAATTTGCTGTAATCCATGAAGCTCTCAGTTTCAGGAGTACACACACCAGGCAAATTATTCTAATACCCAAACATTACCTTTATATTTTTGTTGTATTTTGTATAATTTATTTTCATCACATGGCTGAGTTTAAATGGTTGACAGTTGGCCAAATAAGTCAAGAAAGGTCTGGCCTGTGAAGCCAGAAGATCCATCTATAGGTGCTAGGAACTGAGAAGAGGGTTTTAGTAGAGTCAGATAATTAAAATATCTACTACGTACAATAGGAAATGCACTGGATGTGGAATTACAAGTCCTGGGTTTAAATAAAAATCCTTGTACTGATTTGCTATGAAACAATGGGTATAATAGTATGATAATTAAGTGAGAAGGAGTTGCAATAAACTACTTAACATTCAAATGTTGCCACTATATGATTTTGGCAAGTTGCATTATTGCTATGTGCCTTAATTGCCCCAATAGGCATGATGATAATAATAGTACCTACTTACCACAATTGTGAATATTAAATGGGATTACACTCATGAAACATAGAGATTAGTCATAGCCAGTTTGGCTCAGTGAATAGAGCATTGGCCTGTGGACCAAAGGGTCCTGGGTATGATTCTGGTCAAGTGCACATACCTTGGTTTCAGTCTCAATCCCTGGAGCTGGGGCAGAGGGACATGTAGGAGGCAACCAATTGATGTGTTTGTTTCACATCAATATTTCTCTGTCTCTCTCTCCCACTCTCTCTAAAAATCAATGGAAAATATTCTTGGGTGAGGATTAAAACACACAGACACATACAAACAAACATACAGATCAATGTCTAGTACATCCTGCTCAATATTATGTTATTATTATTATTGCCATTTATTTAATAATGTAATAACAGCTTGTCTATTTCTAGGCTGTTGTCAATATTAAAGGATATGTTTATATATTCACTTGTCAACATTTATTATGTACATTCTATATGGTGAGTATCATTCAAAACACAGTATTTCTATATCAAGATGATTCAGAAACATTCTCAAGAAGCTTAAAATTTGGTATAGGAGATAAAATAAATACATAAACTGGTAGAAAGCACTATAGAAAGTTGTCACGTGCTAAAACAGGTACAGATGACATACTTCATATGTTCAGAGGAAGAAATGATCACTTTCCACTAGAGCTATCAGTAGGGTCTTGATGGATGTGCCAACATTTACTTCAGGGCCTAAAGGGAAGTTAGGCTTTGGAGATGAAAAATATGGAAGAATGGACAGATCCATTTCTGGTGTCAGGCAGTATGAGGAAAAGTATGAAGGTAGTTAAGACTAGCCATGTACATAAAACCATCATAAACTGGAAAGTGCTCATCTCCACATTTTAAGTCTTGAAACTCTTGGCTCTTACAGAAAAACATTCATATATTGATATATTATCGCTTTCTGAGACAAATAGGAAACCAGAGTATTGCACAATAATTTTTGCAAGAGAGCTTAAGCTTGTTGTTCATGAAGCATACTCAAATAGTAACAGCATGTCATCAACCCAGACCTAACCCAGTTTGCCTTTGTTAACTGGGCCAATTCCCACAGTAGAGAGCAGGATGAGAATCTGCTGACCTGCACACTACCCGTTGCCCACTCAGGCACATTAAAAGATGGGCATCCATTTTCAGTATTCCTAGCTGAGCTCCAGTTCACATTAGAGAGGAGAGAAAACTGCAGCCACTGTGTTTCTTGGCAAGCTGCTTGAATAAAAATAGAGATCTGCTGAGTAAGTATTCACTATATCTGCAGACATTTCCCAGCTGGGGAAATAGACTTTTTTCCCCTTAATTTCGCCCCTTTTGAATGTTTACTTAAATTAGACCCTCAACTGTTCCTCTCTCACAAATAAAGTAATGCTTTGAATTAGTAATCTAAAAAATACATTCATACTTATGTATTTTTTGAATTGTATATTTGTTCCTACTTTCTTGTCATCCTAAAATATCTGATTTTCTAAAAATATATAAAATAAGGCATTCATGTATTTGTCTTTGATTCTATACATAATAATCAGTTTGTTTTTTATTAAAGAAAGGGAACCTGAGCTCATGACATTGTTATTTAATAAATGCATTCTGGAACCATTAAAGATTTACAAATATATAGAAAGATTTTAGAGAGCAGGTATACTATTTTATTCATTCAACAAAAAGTCTTAGGCTCTATTCTAAGCACTCTAAGGTATTAAATTTTTAATCCTAAAAGTAGCCCTTTGAGGTTGGTTCTATTATTAGCTTCATTTGGCTGTTGAGGAAATTAAGGCACAGTGATCCTATATAATGAAAGAGTAATATGCAAATTAACCATCACTCCGCTACACCCATAAGCCATGCCCACCAGTCATGCCCATCAGCTAATCAGAAGGAGTATGCAAATTAACCCCAACCAAGTTGGCTGTGGCCACAGAGGGCAGGAGGCAGGCTTGGGTTTCCCTGGCAATGGAGGAAGCCAAGCTTTCCACCCACCCTGGTGGGCCCAGGCCTCCACTCAAGGGTACAAAGTTTCAATTATAGAAGGTAAATAAATTCCAACAGAAATGGCAGCAGCCACAGGACCTATAAAGGCAGAAGGTTAGGGTTGCTCCAGGCGATGGAGGAAGCCAAGCTTCTGTAGCCCTGGCCAGCTCAGGCCTTCACTCCAGGCTACAAAGTTTCAATTATAGAAGATACATAAAGTCCAACAGAAATGGCTGCCACCACTGAGCAAGCAGGAGGCTTGGCTCTACTCCAGGCTACGAAGTTTCAGTTGTAGAAGATAAATAAATTCCAGATATCAGGGCCTCTGCTTGGGTCACCCTGGGGGCGTGGCTGACCTGCAAACCATCACAGGTCCCTCACCCAGGTTGCCCCATGCCCCAAGGGAACCCCCACCTTGATCTGGGACACCTGTCAGGGCAAACCAGCTGGCCCCCACCCATGCACCAGGTTTCTATCCTATCTAATAAAAGAGTAATATTCATATTGACCATCACTCCAATACACAATGGCTGCCCCCATGTAGTCAAAGATCCTGCCCCCATGTGGACACAAGATGGCCACCACAAGATGGCCAGCAGGGGAGGGCTGTTGGGAGGAACCAGGCCTGCAAGAGAAGAGAGGGCAGTTGTAGGCAATCAACCCTGGAGGGGAGGGCAGTTAGGGGTGACCAGGATGGCAGAGGAGAGAAGTTGGGGGCAAACAGGCTGGCAGGGGAGCAGTTAGACATCAATCAGGCTGGCATGTGAGTGGTTAGGGTTTGATCAGGCTGGCAGGCTGAAGCAGTTAGGGGCAATCAGGAAGGCAGGCAGGCGAGCATTTGGGGAGCCAGCAGTCCTGGATTGTGAGAGGGATGTCTGACTGCCTATTTAGGCCTGATTCTGGTAGGTTCGGGCCTAAATGGGCAGTTGGACATCTCTCGAGGGGGTCCCAGATTGGAGAGGGTGCAGGCTGGGCTGAGGGACACCCCCCTCCCATGCACAAATTTTGTGTACCGGGCCTCTAATATTATATAACTTGCTTAAGGTCATCAGCCAGTATGTAAGCAGAAGAGGGAGTCACACTTCAGGCAGTTTATGTCCAGTAGCCATGATATTCAACACTATACACTGAAACTTCCCTGCACAACTGTTATTTTAAGAACCAATATATCTTCACATCTACAAAACAAGAAATATCCAGTTCCAAATGGGACTATCTTCTCAAGTTTTCTGCATTTTTTCTATTGTCCTAGTTTAGAAAAAAAGAAAAGAAAAACAAAACAAAACAAACACACTAAGCTTTGTACTTAGTGATATTATGCCTCATTGGAGAAAGTTGAAATACTTTTGCCTCCATGTGACAGTACAATTAACACACTCTAAAGTAACATCAGCCCCCAAACTGGCAATAGTATTGGAGTTAAGGAGGAAGTTATCAATAAATTTAATAAGATAATATAAGTGTACATTTTTGTTATACAGAGGACAATTCACCTTAGTGGAATTAAAAGGGATGGCGATATATGGTTTTCAAGGTCTCTTCAATCAGATAGGTCCTTTAGCTTCCGAAAAAACCCTTTCATTTACCCAAACATTTATATTTGGATGCAACATGTTTAATATACATTTTAATGGGAATGGCAGCTGCTAGACATGTCAAGCTTGTAAAATATAAACATTTCATTGTGTTGTTATGTGAGAATTTTTATGACTATGGCATAGAGAGGAAGTATCATCAAGTATTTAAGAGCATGGACTCTAGAACTCAATAGATTGGGTTCAAATTCAAGTTGGACATCCTAACTGTGTGATTTGACACAAGTTACCCAACTATCTGTACCTCAGTTGCTTTGTCTGTAAAATGAGTTGATAACAGCACCTGCTTTATTGGTTTGCCATGAATATTAAATGAGCTGGTTCATGTGGAATGCTTAGATCATAGTTTGGCACATAGTAACTGCTGTATACATGTTTTCTATTACTCTTAATAAATGTTAAAAGCATAAGTCTGCAAACTATCTAAGCATATAGAGTATATTTAAGGAAGAAAAATTGGTTAGGTGCTGGTATATGAAGGCATGACACTAATTACTTAGACTTAAAGAACAATGGAATAAAATGTCTTTTGTTTAGGAGTGCATATCCCCTGAGGGAGGTGAGCATGCACAATGGAATGGGAGACTTGCTACAATTACTTTTAAGGGAACAGAATATCTTAAACTAAATGCTCTTGTATTAAAGGTTTTAGATGGGATATGCAACAGTGGCTGGTTACAGAGTTAGTAGCTGAGGCTGACAAAAGCATTCTTGTTCTGTATTCTATAGTGAGAAAAATGTGTTGATCCAAGCAATACAAGAGGGAAGGAAAGAGAAGAGACAGAACTGAAGTTATATAAATGGTGGATTTGTTTTCCTTATGAATGTCATAATTAATACCGTATTTTCCGGCGTATAAGACAACTTTTGAAACGAAAAAAAAGCCTGCTCAGATTGGCCAGAGTCAGAGAGGCGGTCTATTAAAAAAAGAACTGGTGTTGCCTCGGAAGTGGGGGGTAGTCTTATACAACAAATATAGGCCTAAACCTGTTTTAACTGTAAAATTAGGGGAGTCATCTTATATGCCGGAAAATACGGTATTTTAAGTTGTCTCTACACTTGAATAGTAAATACTTGCACTTCATACAACCTACAGTAAAATATGATATGCAGACACAGTTGTTGTTGTTGTTGTTGTTGTTGTTGTTGTGTGTGTGTGTGTGTGTTTCCTTTGGTTATTTTGAAGAAATAGACTGAATTCCATATATAGGATTATTATGAAATGGGGACAACACACATAGGATAATGAAATTTAAAAAAAACAAAAAACCCTAGCATGAATGAATTCAAAGGAAACAAGCTATTGGAGCCACAGTTGACCGAGAAAGGTCACATAAGTTTGTAGGACTATCAGTGGGGTATTTGGAACTTCTCATAATCATCTGAAGTGTATTCTATTTACTGATCACAACAATCCTTGAAGTTGGTCATATTAGTTTGTTCTATAAACCAGGGCACTGATGCAAAGAGAAGTTAAATAACTTGCCCAATTTTATCTATTTTATCATTCAACTTCCTCATTTTATAGTTGAGAAAATTGAGAAACAGAGAAATGGAGTTAAATAGTTAATTCATGCTAGTCAAGTTAAACTTACTAGAAGCTGGTCTGACTTCCAATTCCAAACACTTGCCACTGCTCCACACTTTATCTTCCTGAAGAAAAGACTCCTGATTATTACTGATTTCCACAAAACAGATGTTTGGGGGTCAATACTGAACATTATAAAAATACATGATACTGGTAGTGAACTTCTTATGACAGACCAGAGAAAGGAAGAGGGAAGGAAAACCTTCATTTCTAATCCAGAGAACTTTCTCAAAAGAACAGCTGGCTAAACCAGAGAGAAGTTAAAACATGTTAAAAATAAAAGGCTCATCCCTTCACTTTGTTTGCCAAGAACATAAGTTCATATAACCAAAAGTGTCTATGATAACCAGACAGACAGACAGACCGACAGGCAGACGGCATCCCACTGCTATTTTTTAATTTATTTTTGGCCACAGGTGAACACCTGCACAAAGTTGTTTGTTAAAACTCAAGTAAGTGATATGTTGTTGGAAACAACAAAACCTAAAATCGCCAGCTTGGTTTGCATATGGGAATTGTGCCTCATTAGCTCACTTCAGAGATTCCTTAGTGAATTATGAGAATGTGTTTCTTGTGATATTACAGCAATAAATATCATTGCTTAAAGATGAATTACACAGTACCGACTGGTCAATTCCTTGATCTCTGGCATTCTTTAACAAAGATATCAGGTCAGATAATAGGCCCTAAGTATATTTTTATTGCCTGGCTGAGTGAATGCCTCAATGAATCCTCTACATATTGCATACAGAATCTTGAAGAAAATATTGCCTATCATTTTATATACTTACTAAATTCCTGATGCACAGTTTTGTGCACTGGTGGGGGGCATGGCCTTCAGGAATTGGCCCACTGTGGTGGGAGCGCCATTCATCCTCGTCAGCCAAGTGGCTGTGGATCTGCTCTCTGGGTGGCTGTTGAATGAGAAAATTAGTCTGAGCTCATATTTTGGGATAATGTCTTGGGTAAAGGTGTGTTCTGTATCCTAGAGGAACCTGGCGGAGAACTTTGCACCCCAAAGCCACTTGGTGAATGTCCTTGATGTGTGTGTGATGCCAGGTTGGTGACACCATCTGGATGTTCAGGGCAACTGTGCTTCAGGATCCTCAGCCATCAGGACAGCCTCCCCAGGGCATCCACAGTCACATCCCCTCTTGCCATCTGCCTATACCAGCTCTCCATGCTCTTTCTAGAACACCTTAGAGGGCCTCCATCAGCTGGTGGGGTCAGGCCAGAGTATGAATTGTCTCAGGTATTTGATAGGTTCAGAGACTCGGCCTCACCCTGGGCCTGCTAGTGGCTGCTTCCACTGTGGGAACACACTGACCACAAGGGACACCTCCTGCATTGAGCGTCTGCCCCCTGGTGATCAGTGTGCATCATAGCAACTGGTCAACCTATTGTTCTGCCATTTGGTTGCTAGGCTTTTTTATGGAGATATATAAAATATTTAGAGGCCTTGATTCAGAAATATGACTCAAGAAGTAACCGGAATATACACTTTGCAATAGCTTCAAGAAACATTTGGCAATTTTCCATCACAAGAATATCTCACCTTCAGTTTATTCTCAGAGGATAAAAATGTTTCCATGTAATTTATAAAGCACAACAGTCTCTTAGGAAGTGATATACCATAAAGCAATGAAGCTGGGACACACTTTCCCAAAGCATCATTTTGGGGTTGTCTATCCTTGACTCACTTCAAACTGATGAAGAACAGTGAATTACTTAGATCAGGTTATAGAGTCAAATAGTAGTTATCAGAAGATTGAAATAGTACTTTATGAATTTGACTAGAATAACCAATTTAACTAAGTGTAGACCTAAATATGGATTTTGCTCTGAATTTATGAAAGTAGGCTAGGTCACTACAAACTTCAAACTGGTCAATTTATTGAATAATATTTAAATCAGGCAAATAGGATGTTTCATTAAAATGTTCAAATCTGTTAAATATAAGTCTCATGGAGACTGGTCACATATAGCAGTAGAAAAGACACCGTGATAGAAATCATACGAGTCAGAGGCAAGGTCCTGATTCTGCCACTTACCATCTGCATGGCTTCAAATGAGCAGCTTAACCTCTTTCTCCCTCATTTCTCTTCATTGGAAAAACTGGGACTACTACACAAATATAGCTCAGGTGTTGTTATCGTGCTTCTATCGTGCTCTGTTTTACCCTTTTGACAATTTAAAGAAAACAGTAAGGAGGAATGAATTTGGAACCTTTTATAAACTAGGTTTGTACCCCAGTTCAAGGTATGATGACTCTATCATTGTAAAGAATATGTACAACATACAAGCATTATTTGAGAAAGAGGTTGGTCGATTGCTATAGAAAATAAGCCTTTGCTTTTGGATCTTTCATACTACTGAATGTTGTTGTTGTTTTTTACCTTGTTTCTTTATACCTCCTGCTACAGTTTAAATTCATGTAGTATTTCTAAGTTGTTCTATGAACATATGGAATGAAAAGTTTCAGTATTTATTTGGTAACTGTAAAATTGGGAAATTGGAACTACATTACCATCATCCTATAAATGTTTTTCCCCCTCAAACCTAATTTGGAAACTAACAAAAATAAGAATAGTTATGTCTAGGATGAAACAGTGCCATGGAAATTAATGACATTTCTAATTCCTACTCAATTCAAAAGCCTCTTATTTCTAATTTATCTATATTTTATAAAACAAAGGTCACTAAATGAATGTTTTGTGTTTTAATTATAATAAAGCTGATGTCAGTAATGTTGGGGGGGGAAAGAAAATAAGAATTAAATATATGTATGAATATTATTTATTTAAAATATATTATTTCTCTCCTCTACCACACAGAAACAGTAAAACTATTTGGATTATATATCCATATGACTTATATCCAGCACATTAAAAGCAGCACATTGATCTGAGTTGGAAAATTTTCTTTTAACCCTATGATGCAAAAATTATAAACACTAAAAGAAATTGCTGAGATGTTTATTTATAAATATAATTTATAGCACACCATTTAAAAAAACTCTGTTGTGTTCCTCTCTTTTCCAAGTTTTCTTTTATTTTCCCAATTAAGTAACCAAAACCCAGTTACTAAAATGCTGCAGTTGAAAATAACCATAAAGCAGCCTTAAGAACTGTATGAAAATTAAGTTCCTTACATGTCCATTTCTCTTATTCAGTTTAAATATTTGGTGTCACTATGCAAAATGCTTTTAATGTTGTGAATTTTGATGATTCATCTATTCATATTCTAATTAAGAAACATAATATGAAATTATATAATTATTACATAATAAGGTAGCATAGAAATTATGAAACTCATATGTGGAAGTATCTAAGTTAAGCCCTCTAACTTCTTACTATCTTACTCTATAAGGAAATCATTATTTTCTTTACCTCTTTCCTTAGAATGCAACTCACATAACTAAAATCATTCTAATTACATATTAAAGCAACAAAAAAAAAAACCAAAAACGTGACACATCATAGCTTTGATAATTTATACAACATACCATCAGCTAAGGTTATCAAGTAAAAATGCCAATGTACCATTTTTATATACTCCTAGGCATAGTATACAGAATGTAGCCAGATTCCCTCTTTTAATGATGATTCTGTTACAATAATTCACAATGAAAGCTTGTCCATACTTAAATATTCCAACACAATGATAGTAGAGAAGGAAAGAATCTGAGAGGGCTACATCTTGTCTTCTCTTTTTCAATGCACCATATATTGCTCCTTTTGACAATGATTTAAAGATACAGTACTCAAAGAATTGGCATAATAAGAGTTTTCAAATAACATCATTAAACTTTCAAATAGGAAAAAAAAAAAAGGAACACTCAGTAAAATAAGAAGTTTCTTCCATTTTTTCCAAGTCACTGTTTGATGACCTCTTGCCATGTCTCACCAAAAAAAAAAAAATGTTGGTTCAGAGACAAAATACAAATACCTGAGAGAAAAGGGTTCTTCCAGTGAAATAAAACAGTGAGAAGGCAATCTACACTGTGAAATTGTTTCATATGTGTGATATCCAAAAGGTGAATCCATGCTTTTCTGAAAAGAGTATGCAAGAATTTCCCTATATCTTTGTGTCCAGGGTCAGTCAGTCTTAGTTGCAGTCATACAAAGTCTACACTATTGTCCAAAGTCACCTTTCTTAATGTGAGAAAAGAGCTGCAGCTAACTATGAGTCTATGTAAAAAAGCAAAAGAGGAAAACATCATAGAATATTTTATAGATAAGAAATTTAGACCCTAGGAAAAGTTCCAGTGAAAAATATCAGGTCTCAAAATAATTGTTAAACCCTAAATTGTTGGCAGCACGTTTAAGTTCTGTTAATTTCAGTACATTTTATCTGAATTTCGCATAATCACTGCTACTCCCAGTTGATGGTTATAGTTGGTTTGGGTGATATTAGTCCATTGCCATCATAACAGCTGTTCAGCTGCTTGAGTATGCAGTCATTTTATTGAAAATAATCTCTCATTACAAAGCAAGAAAGAAAACATAGATTTTTTTCTATTCAGCTTCTGGTGATGAAAGACTAACATTCTCCAGAGTGCTGATGACAGAACAGCCAACACAGAGGCAACTGCAGTACCTCTGCACAGAAATATTTCAATCCATTTGAAGTAGGAGAATGATGGTGCAATAAGCTTGAGACACACTCATAGTGGCTGAAGAAAATACACTGCCAGTTTATGTCAGGAAGTACAATTTTTTATCTTATTTGGAAGTTTGGGGTTCACTGACAGCAAGTCACTCATTAAGCATGGATCAATGCAAGGTATTGTACAGGTCTATTGTTTGTTTGTTTTTTTAGTTGTATTTTTGCCCTTGAGAATATTGTGATCTAGTAAACAAATAACAATAAATAGTAAAAAGTAATAGAAGTTGAGGTTCCAGCTAAGGAAACAAGAAAAAAGAGAGCAGTTTCTAAAGTTTAGGTTAGTCATGGAAAAAATCTTCTGAAGGAGCCATGTAGGAGGAGGAGCTCCATGCTAGATTGGAGACGGCGGGGAGTGCCAGGCTTAGATTGGAAAAAAAAATTGTCCAGCTTACAGCTCTATCCAGTCTGGCTCATTGGATAGATTGTGGACCTGTGGACTGAAGGGTCCTGATTCAATTCTGGTCAAGGGCACATGCCTGGGTTTTGGATTTGATCCCCAATAGGGGTTGTGCAGGAGACAGCTGATCAATGATTATTTGTCATCATTGATATTTCTATCTCTCCCTTCCTCTCAGAAATCAGTAAGAATATATTATTTTTAAAAAGAAATAAATTGCCCAAATATATTTTAAATCTTGAGGTTTTGTATGCCAAGGGTTTATTCAGTTCAACCTGGTCATTGCCTGAAGCATTGATTTGAGATTAAAACAAATATCAATAGAACATCTATATGTACAGATGATCTATTTGTTTTATGCAGAGAGGTTCTTACTAATTTTGAAAATGTGATGTCTCAATGATGATCATGATACCTAGAATTATAAACTTAAGCATCTATATATAAATACAAATACATGTGTGTGCTTGTTGTACACAAATATATTGGGTCGGCAACTACGTAATTGCGGATTTTTAAAAGAAAATCAAAGACAATTTTTTCATGGAACCAAATAACTTTATTCTGTAATGTATTGCCCATTTTGATCAATGACCTTTTGCCATCTTTCAGGCGGCATCATAATCCCACGTTCAAAAAACTTCTGGTTTTTATTAGCAAAAAACTGAATCAGGTACGATTTGACATCATCATTATTGAAATTTTTACCATTCGAGGAGTTTTGTAAAGATCAAAACAAAAAGTAATCAGATGGTGCAAGGTCAGGACTATATGGTGGATGTGGCAAAACATCCCAACCAAGCTCCATTAATTTTTGCCGAGTGACCAAAGATGTGTGTGGCCTTGCATTGTCATGATGGAATACAACACCTTTTCGATTTGTCAATTCGGGCCGCTTTTCTTCAACTGCATTGTTTAATTTCGTTAGTTGTTCAATGTAGACATCAGAATTGATCGTTTGGTTGGGTGGTAAGAGTTCAAAGTAGACAATTCCTTTGTAATCCCACCAAACTGATAACAAAACCTTCTTTTGATGAATATCAGCTTTTGATGTTGTTTGAGTTGGTTCACCTGGCCTGCTCCACGATCTTTTCCGCTTGATATTGTTGTAAACAACCCATTTTTCATCGCCAGTTATCAGTCGTTTTAAAAATGGATCATTTTCATTACGTTTCCTTAGCAAATCGCAGCTGCTAATGCGTTGCGTTAACTGTGATTCTTTCAGTTCGTGAGGAACCCATGTATCGAGTTTTTGAACATAGCCAAGTTGTTTTAAGTGATTTTCAATGCATGTATGTGATACATGAAGCTTCTCTGCAATCTCACGTGTTGTACTGTGACAGTCCGAATTGATTATTGCTTTGATTAGGGCGTCATCAACTTCAACTGGACGACCAGAGCGTTTTTCATCTTTGAGTGAAAAATCACCAGAACGAAATTTGGCAAACCAATTTTGACACTGCCGTTCTTTTAAGGCTTCGTCACCATAAACAGCACATAACTTTTTATGAGCTTGCAATGCGTTTTTCCCTTTGCGGAAATAAAAAAGCAAAATATGACGAAAATGTTCCTTTTGATTTTCCATTTTTTAACGAACGCCAAACGAAAACTACAAAACAGATCAAAAAACTTTTTTTACTGATTAACAGCTGAATAGCCAACTATCAAATAACAAAATGTGTTTTACATTTGTACTACGTCTGCAAACCTAAAAATTCAACTGAAGCCATATATGTGTGAAACCCGCAATTACTTAGTGGCCGACCCAATATAATACTAGAGGTCTGATGCACGAATTCACACACCACTGGTGTCCCTCAGCTTGGCCTGCAGGATTGGGCCAAAACCTGTTCTTCTACATCCCATAAGGGATCCCCGATTGTGAGGGCACAGGCCAGTCCAAGGGACCCCACCAGTGCATGATAGGGCCAGGGAGGGATGCAGGAGGTTGGCCAGCTGGAGGGCAGGGAACCACAGGAGGGCTCCAGGGCATGTCTGGCCCATCTCACAGAGTCCCTATTGTCCGGACCCCAGCAGCAAGCTAACCTAGTAGCCAGAGTGTCTTCTCCCTGGTGGTCAATGTATGTCATAGCAAGGCATTGAGAAGCCTTAGCATATCATTTGCATATTATGCTTTGATTAGTTGAACAGCCAACAGGTCAACTGGACACTTAGCATATTAAGCTTTTATTATATAAGATATAAATATAAACATATATGTACTTGTGAGAATCAATTCATCTGGATTGTATAAAATTGGTTTTTTTCTTTGAATACTTTAATGAAACATCTGATTTTTAGAAATCAACTGAACAATAAATACTATAGGAAATGTTCATATGCTTTAGTTAGGATTCTAAGTAAAACCATCCTAAAATTTCTTTAGAAGGGCCTATCTAGTGATAAAACAACCAATTAGAAAGTAGAAAATTAGTCGGTTAAACAATGATTTGGTAAACTATTTAGCAAAGTGGAATACTTATGACATAAATTTATATGAAAATGTAGTACAGAAAAATAATATCTATACAATAGGTTAAAGGTTGACTTATGGACAAGTATTAGCAATAAATTTACACATTTAAGAAGCTAGTGTCATGGTATTATGGGTGATCATTGTTTAAAAATAAGGAGGGGTGTGAGGGGTGAAGAGAATAACTGGGTAACTTATATGCATATACGCATAGCCCATGGATACAGACAATAGTGTGGGAAAGACTTGGGAGGGGAAGGTGTAGGAAAGAGGTCAATGGTGAAAAAACAAAACAAAGGAGATATCTATAATAATTTAAACAATAAATATAAATAAAAATATAGATTATTGTTTGTAATTCTATAATTTTAAATGATAAGTCAATACAAATATGTTGAGATTTTAAATCATCATGTTGCAAAATAGACAAAGATTATAGACTGGCTTATAGTCTAGACACTAGATTAAGAAAACATAGCTGACATAGCAGTAATCTCACCTGCATACCACCACTCTGGAACCTGTGCTCATGACAGACCTCACTGATCAAACTTGGTCTTCTTTCCTTATCTACACAGAATTCCCAGTAGCTATTATCAATAACTCAGAATCTTCACAAAATATAAAGCTTCTGTGCCATCTACAGCATATAAACAGCTTTCTATAGCAGATACTCAATTGAGAAAATTTCTCACAAAATAAAATAAAAGCAGAAGATATCATACCCCCCTTCTCTCTGAATTCACAGTGAAAGGGAAGAGTAAGACTGACTCCGTTTTGTATTGTGTCTTCCATCTTGTGTAATTATGTCCCCCGACATGACCCTTTTCTGAGAATGTGTCAGTTATCCAACCCACCTTTAAATCAGCCAATAGAAATGCAGAGGGAAGTAACCCAGTATAACTGGACCCTGGCCCTCACCCCACCAATTGGAACCAGCCAACTCAGTGGTCTGAGCATCACCCCACCACCCAACCCTAAACTCTATAAAAAGGCTGTACTTTCAGAACTCGGGGCTCTTTGCATCCTACTGCTGTGTAGGTAGAGGCGGAGAGACCGGGCTCAAGCTTGAATAAAGGCTCTTTGCTTTTGCATGGGACTCAGCTCCCTGGTGGTCCTTGGGGATCTTGAAATCTGGGCGTAAAAACAGCTTCATTTATTTTAGGACAAAATATGTCTGAAACACATTTGGTAAAATCTTATCTGGACCTAATTAAACTGGGCAAAATTTTAGCAAGTACAAGTCTATTTCCATGTTAAGAATTTTGGAAAAATTAACAAAAATATAGAAAACACAGTAAAGGATACTTGATGAATGCTGTATTTTTATTAGCTTTGTCTACATAGCTTCTACTACTTCTGTGAATAAACTATGCATTTGCAGCTTCCATTCACAGAATATTTAAGAAATATCTGAAAATTTATTCTAGTGAGGAAACATCTACTAATGGACTTTCCCTCAATGGTGGAGTAGGCAGGAATGGGAAGCACCCAGCCCATAGATCATGTAAGGCCCTTGAAATCATTTGGACTCATCCTGCCAAAGTATTAGGGATGAGTTAATTAAATGTTTGACCAAATATAGTAGGCTAATTTTTAAGTTGATTATTTTACATTGGCCCTCAATGATGTTATAAATATCCAAATGATCCTTGGCAGAAAAAAGGTTCCCCACCTCTAGGCTGGAGAAAGCTTCTCTTTTATTGTTGGTGGTTTTTTAACCTTAAAAACTGCTGAGGTACATTGAATATTTTTTGATTAAGTCTCGAGTTGGTTTTCTGCCCATGAACTACAATCTCATCTAGGATAGCAAGAGGGATAAGTTAGTCTGTGTTGTGACCAGGATACGCATTTTTGAGAAAAACACCTTGATTCTAAGCTGATCATTGACACTCTATCTCTATCCCTACCCACTGCTCCACTGCCATGTTCTAGCAATAACAGCAAACATAAAGGCAAGGTCTACATACAAATGAATGAGGAGAATATGATGAGCCTGGACAATAATCCTTGGTTAAATTAAAGTCTCTTTTTCAAAGTAAGAAAGAAATACTGCAAGGACTACTTGCAGCCAGCACTGAACAATAGCAACTCTTTAAACAGAATCTTGCCTTTCTTCTGTGGATATGTTCTTCACAAGGCCTGAGCTGACTGGCCACTCTTTTTAGTTCTGGATCAACACCTACTCATTTTTCACCACTCAATATACTTGCTGTTTTCTCTATACCGCCTGCCAGAAACTCCAAACACAGAGTTAATTACTTTTCTCTTTTAAGCTCTCTCATTGTCACTTGCTCTTTGCTTCTGATATAGCACTTACCTCAATTTATTAATCTACTAAATAAATAACACTGGTAATTTACACTAGTATGTGTAAATTCTTTGAAGGTAGGGAATATGGCTGGCCCAAAGCTTATCTCACTACCTTATTAATAAGACTGTCACAATTTTTTGGTAATGGACTCTAAACTTTTTAGTGTTCAGTAATGCAACTTTTCCAGAGTAGTTATGTCTCTCATGCAGAGTGAACATTATTTATCTTCTCTGTACTTTCAGCAATACAATGATATACATCATGGGAAGGGCTTATTTAACAAAATGATACATGCCAAAAGCAACTTCATTATTGAAGGAGACTGATGTATGCTCTTGCTAACTTTGTAAATATGATCACATAAGGCTAATTAGCAACACTTTTATTTAGGAACTGTCACTGTGAGAACTAGAAGCACATTTTACACCTTCTGAAATATTAGCCATTGGAAACTGCAGGAGGTATATCCAAGAAGAGATTTTCTCCATGTTTTAAATGCTTCGTTAAGGCTGGAAAAGGATTCCTCTTGGATTTAGTTGTTATACAAAGTGATATATACAACCAGAGACACTGAATGTACCTTACAGAAAAGTCAAATGTTAAGTTAAAAAAGAAAGTAACAATAGGTAAAATTCTGCAGCACATCATTGCAAGATAGTCAATCATGCAATTCTGATATCTCTCAAAAATCAGAAAAAGGATTTAAGACAATAAAATATCACTTATGAATTCTAAGGGAAACCTCTGAATTATTAGTGGTAAGCTCAGTACTAAAATCAAGTATATTTCTTTATTTACAAATCAGTTGCCTGTTATATATTATGTCATTTCATAAACCAGGAATAATGGTTTTTAAGATTTGCATATTTGGATAGTTAGATGTTATGATATATTAAAGCAATAGGTGATTGCCTAACTATTTTAAAGGGCATGAAGGTGGATGTTATATTATATAGATATTTATATATGAAAGTTTCCAGTTATAAAAGCAAAATATAACAATGCACAAATACTGTGTACACAGTCTAAAATATATTCACATTGCTAAAGATTGGAAGATGACAAAGAAAAAGTTTTGTATTTGACATTCTTACTTCATTTTAGAGATCACTGCTTAGCTGCACACTTTATAAGTAAAAAAGATTTTGTAATCTTGTATATAAAATTGAAAAATCTCAAGATTTAAAGGAACCTTCAAGGTCATCTCCTCAAATATTCCCTTATCCCCCTCAAATCTCTGTAAGGAACAATTTATTTCAGGAGAAAGAAACTATGTGCTGCTCTCAGGAAGAAATAGATATAGGTCTTTTGAGGATAAATGCAGGGAAAAAATCCCTAAAACCATGGACATTGAGTGGCTGAAGAAATTACTTAAGAGAAAAGATCAAAGGAGAAATAATAGGTGTATTTGACTACATAATGACTAAGGAGTTACTGTCTGCCGGTATTTGAAAATGATAATAACAGATGGAATTATAGAGATGATTTGAAGGGTATAATTACAAATAATTGGATTAAATTGAGAAAAGGAAAATGTACCTGGAATAGAAAATAAGTTGCCAATGTTCAATGGATGAAATATATGAGACAAGGAAGTAATATATTTTGCCGCCTTCAAAGGGAGGCGGCAAAATCTTTCAATGCTCAGCACTTGAAAGCATCCTACAGGTCAAAGACCTGAAAGGAGAAACACTGCCCAGTTCTAGGCCATAGACAAAATGGCATGGAATGTGTTTGATCTTCTTTTTATCTGATTCTCTCTCTTGAGTAACCTCATTTGCCCAAAGTAATGATGGCTATCTTTTTATCTTGTCTTTAAATTTCTAACCTATCTGTCAAGGGCTGATATACCTCCTTGTGTGAGCAAACACGTGAAAGCACAGGAGTAAAAAAAAAAAGTTGTAGAAATCAAAAGGTAATTTAACTAAAGCTTTTTATATTCCCTAAATCTGATTTATTTACTCTCCTATAGGGGTCATTACCCCCTGCCATCTAAAAAAGGGATATATCTTTGCCACATAAATTAAATTATATATTGTTATTATTACATTATCATTATTAAAAGCACATGGAAATAATAATCCAATAAGGACAGAAGGGTACAAAATGAAAGGTATGATTTTTCCCACTCCTGGTTTTCCTTAATCTATGGCCTGAATAAAGTTATGATGATTGAGCTAAAACATCCATATGGATAGCAAGATTAAGGCTGTGTGTTGAGGATATAGCATAACAACATAATAAAAGGAGCCTAGATCCTGGATCCTGTCAAACCAACATACCAAATAGTCATACCAACTACTTAAACTATTGCATTAAAGAAAAAACATTATTTTGGCCTTTCTTTGTCCCAGCAGCATAGTTCATATTCTAAATAATAAAAAGTACCCATTTTGTATCTGCTATGAAATGTGAAAGATTTAACTCACCCCCACTACTACCCATCACTCTTTCTCTTCTTTTCAATTTTTGTAAATTATGTTTTAATTTGAATTTTTCTCCTTTATGATATTCTATCTATCTATCTATCTATCTATCTATCTATCTACCTACCTACCTACCTACCTACCTACCTACCTACCTATCTATCTATCATCTATAAGCCTAAGGCCTAAGAAACAATTTGACTGTTATATCTTTCGATGGTAGCTATGATGTGCATTGACTACCAGGGGACAGGTGCTCAATGCACAGGCATGGAAACATGGAACAGACTGATGAATCTCAGAGGGAAGGGGGATGAGGGAAGGTGGAAAGAAATTAACCAAATATTTTATATGCATACTAGAAGCCCAGTGCACAGATTCTGTACATCAGTGGGGTTCCTTGGCCTGGCCTGCAGGGTTAGGGCTGAAACTGGCAGTCCAACATTCCCTGAGGGAATCCCAGATTGTGAGAGGGCACAGGCCAGGCCAAAGGACCCCGCTGGTGCATGAATCCTTGCACTGAGCCTCAAATAACAAATAATATATGTAATGTTTGTTTATTGATCTATCAACCCTAGACAGTATCTCTTAACTCTTCACTATAGAACATATGTTACCATCTTTATATTTTCCTCTCTTTATGAGAGAGAATCATTGATTGGCTGCCTCCTGCATGCCCCACAGTGGGAATTGAGCCCACAACCTGGGCATATGCCCCAATTTGGAATTGAACCATGACCTTCTGGTTCAGAGGTCAATGATCAACCACTGAGCCACACTGGATAGGCTATACTTCCCTCTCTTTTCCTTCCTATGGTTAAGCTGTATTCTATTTATAGCTTGTTTTTTTTATTATAATTAAGTTTTATGTGTCTTGGTTATATATTGAGTTTAAAAACTGAAAACCAAGGAAACTATAGACCAATATCTCTCAAGAACATGTATGTAAATATCCTCAACAATTAGCAATTTGAATTTGTATTTTTTTAAAATTATGCACCACAACCAACTGGAATTTGTCCAAGATATACAAGGTTGGTTTGACATTTGAGAATCAGCTAATATAACCCATCTTATCAAGAGTAAAGTAGAAAAAAATCACATGATCACATCAATAGATGATGCAAAAGCCTTTGACAAATTTCAACACCCATCCATGATAAAAACTCTCAGTGAACTAGGAATGCAGGGGAACTTCCTCAACTTGATAAAGAATATCTATGAAAAACAGCTAATATCATACTTAATGGTTAGAAACATGAAGCTTTCCCACTAAGATCTGGATATCGCCTCTCACTACTCCTTTGCAACATCACTAAAAAAGTTCTAGCTAATGTTCCAGGTTCAGAGTCAAAGTGATTCTCCTTGAACAGAGTTCATTTTTGTTAAAGATCATTGCATATTTTTAAGTCATTTTATTTTATTTGTTTTGTTTGTGGGACATGACTCTCTTGTATCTACAGTAATTCTATTCTTCCTAAAATTATAAAGGCCTTCTATGTCTTATTTATAAAATGAATATATGCCTCCTTCACCATAAAATATTATTGAGTATCACAATCATATTATTTGTTTAATGCAATAAACTGTTTTCAAGTCATGTCAGAGATTGCTAATTGCCCACCCCAAAATTAATGTTCACCCTGGTCCCAACTGCATATGATTTCCTTTACAACTAGGTTTAGCCAATGACATCTAATTAGAAGTTGTTGGGTTGGCCTTCCATGAAACTGATTAATTGAGAGGTGCATTTTGTTTTCTCTTTCTCCTGCTTTTCTATTTCAACCCAGAATTCCAATATGATGGCTAGAACTTCGATAGCCATTTGGAAATTGTAAATTTGTACAGTTGATACAACACCAGCAACTAACTACCTCAACATTGTTTATAATATGATAAAAATAAATATTTTTTATATTTTAATTATTACAGTCAGGACTGTCATTAATAGCCAAACACAATTTCTAACTATTATACTGGAGCTACTACACAGTTATTATCTTGGGAATTATGTCTACTATACACATCAGTCTCACATTTGATAGATCTATTTCTAGTCTTTTTATTTTTATTGTTCTACAACCACAAAACCTTTCTGATCTTTTTAAAAGAAACTAATTCATGACTAAGTCTTTGCATTTTTTCAAATTTTGCTCTCACTCTAATTTGTCTAAACACTGACTTCTAAATCTAAAATCTTCATCCCTCAGAACATTAAGGTATTGCCCCTTGTCTTCTAGAATCTCATGTCCCTACCTAGAAGTCTTGTCATATGCCAATCTTTTATAATTATTTTGTAGATAATATACTGTGTTTGTTTTTTCTCTTTTCTAGATACCTTTATATCTTATTCTTTATCCTTGGTATAACATCTTATGAAGATTTGTCTGGGTATTTATTTTATTTCATCCATTATGCTCAGTAGTAGTCAATGGGCCCTTTCAATCTATAGACCTTTATATTTGTACAACACTGGGAAATTTCCTTTTATTTCTTTGCTACTTGCTGCTCTTCTCCCATCTTCTCTGTTCTTTCTGGGCCTCCTAATCAGAAGGTTGTTTCTTCTTGTATCTTGGTCATTAATGTCTTCTAACTTCCTGTCACATATTCTGCTTTATCTCCCCTCCACATCCCCTCACCCCCAATCTTCTGAAAGCATTTTCAAATATATTTTCTAATTCTTATATTGAATTTCTTATTTTGGTAATCCTATTTTTAATTTTCCTAAACTCTTCCTTGTCTCTGGTTATTCTTTTATACCAGAAGCCTACTTTATTTTATGGATGTATATCTTATCAAATCTCTCTGAAAGAATAAACTAGTTTTTCTAAGTTATCTTCTTCTCCCTGAAAAAACTACATGTATCTTCTGGAATAAGATGTAATTTTATTATTATGGCCCCTCTCTTTAGTTTCCTCAACGTTTTTAATGATTCTTGATTTTCTGTTTATATTTTTTGAAAAGAATATTTGATTAGGTAAGAGAGTTAATAAATCCTTTTACTGTTAGCAGTCCCTATTATAAACTACTAGACCAAACTACACTTCTTTCTGTAAGTATAAATAAGTTCTTTAATCAAAATCTCTGATTATATTTATTTTCTCACTTTCATTCTACATAGCTGCTGTTTCTGGAGAATTGCACTGAGAATAAAAATATTCACTTCTACTGGAACCTTCTTAGAAAGGTGCTCTGACCTTTGTTCACCCTACTCAGGATCATTTGTTAATATGGCTCCCTGACTTTTCCATCCTCCCAAAATTCAACACAGCCCTTGTCCACTAATTACTCATCTCTGTCCAAATGTCCTCTGTAGTTTCATTACCTTTTTTCCATTCTTTTGATGTTTGCATTAAATTCAAAGGATTGTGGCTGGGGGAGGAAAGAAAAGGTGAAGAAGTTTTTCATATAAAATCAGAAACCACAGATCTCAGCTTTTAAGAATTTTCTTAGTATAATTATACTTTCATATTTAGTACAGAATCTATGGTTTTCAAATCTTTTAGATAATGTACTTGAAGGACAGAATTATTAATTATATTAAAGAAAATCAATTGACTGAAGCTCTTTCATTATATTAGATCTATATAATATTTATTAATATTATTTATATAAATCTTAGTACAATATAACATATTTTATGTTTTATTCTACAAATAATTTAATATTTTATTCTTATACCACCCTTTTGAAATAGTGTTCCCAGAGTAAACAACAAATATCCTACATAGCAGTCTATACAAAATCTCCAAAAGTAGCACTATAAGCTTAAAATCAGATCAAGCACTAAACTTGGCAGAGGCATATTTTCTCTAACATTTACCTCAGTAACTCTAAATTGGGGAATAAATTCATTGAGGAATAAATCAATCTGGAAGGTTCAGTGGATAACTATTAAATCTGTTTCCCTAGACACATTAATTAGTAAGGTTAGACCTCTGAACTGAAATGTCAAACAGATAAAAGGAATTTTGTAAGTGTAGCTACCATACACTTGGTGAAGGAGAAACAGGCAACTTGTTTTTCCTGTTTCCTGGACTATAGTAAGATAAATGAGGGGGGGGGGGAAAAAAACAAAAAAAAAACCAAAAACACATTCTTCCATAGTTGAGAATTCCCTCAAATGACAGGTGATTTGTAAAGGCCTCTGGCTGAATTCAGTGCAATTTTCATGTGAATCTTTATGATGCCATATATATAGCCTTTACCTTGAATGATGATTATAATACTTTATATAGGTTAAGTTTACATTTCTCACCTAAAATATAATTATCTGGAGAATGATTCTTTAACAATATGCATATTAAGAAGAAAGCAAGACACCAAATCTAATATATCAACAAAAATTACTGAAATATGACTCTTACTTTAATGTGTTTAGTGGAGGAAGGAAGGTGAATCTTTGAAAATATCATAGTTCAGGTGAATATACTTAAATTCTAATAGTAAGAGTGACACTGAACCACTTGAAAATACAGGGAAAGAGCTGAAATATGAACATCGCAAGGTGTACTTTTAAGAACATCATGGGTGTGTTGAAGCATTCTGTTCTCAATTAACAAATGAAGAAGGGGCCTCAAGATGGGCCACATTAAACTTTGTTATACGCAACCTAATTGCTTTGATTTGTGTTTCATTGTTATGTCTCCTGAATGTGTGTGATGCTTTTAAAGCCTTAACACACTGACATAGCTACAGGAAGATATTGTCTTAAGGCATCTTATTTCTCATAAATATGTAGCAATTACCAGTAAAATTAATCAATTCATCATACTCATACATTTAATTAATTAGACACTGTAGAAAGACTGTAGATCCATTTCCATTATTGTAAGAAAAAATAATTGTATCTGATATATTCCAATCACATTCTCTTTGGGAGTCTGCTAATTCCTAGTGAGACAGCAATTATTCTTGATGTTAACGGCCAAAACAATTTCAATAGCCACTCAAGATAGCAAATGTATCAAGATACACTGAGTGGCCAGATTATTATGATCTTTGAACACATAATAATCTGGCCACTCAATGTTTATCCTATGTAATAAAAGGCTAATATACAAACTGTCCCTTCAACCAGGAGTTTGAACAGTAGGCAGGCCGGCCAAATACCCATGTCCCTTCCCCCTTGGCCAGGCTGGATGGACACCACCCAAGCATGAATTCATGCACCAGGCCTCTAATATATATACCAAGTGGTCAGATTATTATGCATTCAGAGATCATAATGATCCGGCCACTCTTTGCATATGGTATGTACAAAATTTCTTGCTAAATAGATACCAAAAAAGATAATACAAAAGATCAATGAAACCTAAAGTTGGTTATTTGACAGGATAAACAAGATTAATGAATCTCTAGCAAAGATCACCGAGAAGCAAAGAGAGAGGACCCAAATAAACAAAATCAGAAACAAAAGAGCTGAAAGACCCCACAGAAATACAAAGGATTATTTTTAAAAATGATATGAACAACTCTATTCCAAGAAACTAGATAATCTGGAGGAAATGGACATATTCCTAAAAAGTACAAGCTTCCAAAACTCAATTAGGAAGAATCTAAAATTTCAATAGGCCATAACTATGGAAGAAATAGAAGCAGTCATTAAAAAGCTTCCAGCAAACAAAAGTCCGGTGTCAGACATCCTTACAGAGGAGTTCTACTAAACATTCAAGGAACAACAAAAACCTATCCTCCTCAGACTATTCCAATAAATTCAAGGGGAAGAAACACTTCCAGGCTCATTCTATGAATTCACCATTACCCTAATGCCAAAACAAGATAAAAACAACACAATGAAAGATAATTACATGCCAATATCCCTCATGAATATAGATACCAAAATCCTCAACAAAATTCTAGCAAATCAGATCCTGCATTACATCAGAAAGATCATACAGCATTACCAAGTAGGATTTATCCTGGTGATGAAAGGATGGTACAATATCCACAAATAAATAAACATGATACATCACATAAACAAACTAAGATATAAAAAATCACAGTCATATCAATTGATACAGAAAAGGCATTTGAAAAAATCCAACAACCTTTCTTGATAAAAACTCTCAGCAAGGTGGGTATTGAAGACTCATACCTCAACATAATAAAAGCCATATATGGCAAACCCAGAGCCAACATCATACTCAATGGGTAAGAACTAAAACATTTCCCCTAAGAACAGGAGCAAGACAGATATCCTCTCTCATCACTCCTATTCGACATAGTACTGGAAGTATTAGCCATTGTGATTAGACAAGAAGAAGAAATAAAAGGCATCCAAATTGGAAAAGAAGAAGTAAAATTGTCCTTATTCGCAGATGACATGATATTGTACATTAAAAAAAAAATCCTAAAGACTCTATCAAAAAACTATTAGACTTAAATGAAGTCGGCAATGTAGTAGGATACAAAATTAATACCAAGAAAGCTATGGTATTTATATAAATCAATAGTGAACTTACAGAAAAAGAAACTAAAAAAAACCAATCCCATTTACCATTGCACCAAAAAATTAAGATACCTAGGAATAAATTTAAGGAGGTAAAAGAACTGTATGTGGAAAACTGAAAAAAAGAGATAGAGGAACACATAAACAGGTGGAAGAACATACCATGTTCATGGATTGGTAGAATCAACATCATTAAAATATCCATACTACCCAAAGCAATCTATATATTCAATGCACTCCCCATTAAAATACCAACAGCATATTTCACAGACCTAGAACGAACTCTCCAAAAATTCATCTGGAATAAAAAAAGACCCCAAATAGCTGCAGCAATCCTGAGAAAGAAGAACAAAGTAGGTGGGATCTCAATACCAGATATCAAGCTGTATTACAAAGCCACTGTTCTTAAAAATTCCTGGTATTGACACCAGAACAGACATATAGAGCAATGCAATAGAATAAAGAACCCAGCAATTGACCCAAACTACTATACTCAATTAATATTTGACAAAGGAGGCAAGAACATATAATAGAGTCAAGACAATCTCTTCCATAAATGGTGTTGGGAAAATTGGACAGATACATTAAAAAAAAAATGAAAGATCACCAATTTACACCATATACAAAAAATAAACTCAAAAATGATAAAGAACTTAAACATAAGATGGGAAACCATAAAAATACTAGAGCAATCCATAGGCAGCAAAATATCAGACATATGCCAAAGCAATTTCTTCACAGATCTCGCTCCTAGGGCAATGAATATTAAAGAGAAAATGTAACTACATCAAAATAAAAAGCTTTTGCACAGCAAATGAAATGATCAACAAAACAAGAAAGTCCACTGTATGGGAGAGCATATTTGCCTATTTTATCTCTGATAAGGGTTTAATCAATATTTATAAGGAATTCATACAACTTAACAAAAGGAAGATAATCCCATCAGAAAATGGGCAATGGACCTAAATAGATATTTTTCAGAAGAGGACATAAGGAAGTCCAAGAAACATAAGAAAACATGCTCAAAGTCACAAATTATCCAAGAGATGCAAATCAAAATGACAATAAAGTACCATATCACACCTGTCAGATTGGCTATCATTAACAAATCAACTAATGACAAGTGCTGGTGAGGATGTAAAGAAAAAGGAACCCTTGTGCACTGCTGATGGGAATGCAGACTGGTGCAGCCACTGTGAAGAACAGTATGGAGTTTCTCAAAAAAAATAAAAATGGAACTCCCATTTGACCCAGTAATCCCACTTCTAAAATTATATCCCAAGAAATCAGAAACATCAATCAGAAAGGATATATGCACCCCTATGTTCATAGCAGCACGATTTACAATAGCTAAGATTTGGAAAACACAGATATTTACATTAAGATTCATAACAGTAGCAAAATTAGTTGTGAAGTAACAACGAAAATAATTTTATAGTTGGAGGTCACCACAGCATGAGGAACTGTATTAAAGGATCATGGCATTAGAAAGGCTGAGAACCACTGAATGGCATAGAGAATGTCCACATTTATCTGAAATACAGGATTGTTTTTTCCCTAGTTCTCTTGGCAAATCAATTTAAAGGTCCTTAGCTTTCCAAAGTAGAAATCTCTTTTTTCCAATTCTTTGAGGGTAAGTTTCTATATGCTGACCTGCTGCACCAGTTCAGTTATTACGTTGTCCCCATTGCTCACACCAGGATTCTTTTGCAGCACACCTGGGCCAGCCGTAGGGGTTGCAGTAGTTCTGTGTGTAACAATGAGCTTCTGAGGAGCTGCACTGCTAGAGCTGAGAGGTTTCTTCAGTTTGTTCATAGCTGGAGCAACAAGGGAGGGAGCCACTGCAGTTTCTTGATCTTGTCTGGCAGCTACAGGGTCATAGTCTTTTCTATCATATCGATAGTTTGCATCAAAAAACTTCTTGAACCACTGAATGAATTCAAAATTGTCCTGAAACTTTCCTTTTACTAATCTGGCCACAGGAATAATTTTGTCAACACCCATTCTATTAAAACCTGCTTATAGTATTTTGAGGTTTAGATGTATTCATGTTCTAGCTTAGCATGAAATTTCACTTTCTTCAAGGCAATGGAGCCAGGGAACAGCATGTCCATAAACTGACAATAGGCAGCTCCTGCAAACAACTGTTAGACCTTTGTCAGATTCAACTGCAGAGGCTCATTGACCCAGCATGTCATCTTGACTTACCTTATCGCTGGTGACTGAGGTTGAATATACACTCACTGCCATCTTCGGCTCTGGGCAGAACCACATCCACTGCCATGCCTGGCTCTGGTTCTCAGGTTCTGTGTTCCTCTCTTCAAACCTTCAGACTCTGCCTGCCCACAGGATGACCTCACACGTCCCCCTGTTAGGCACCCACATAAAGCACCCAGACCATTTTTAAGGATTCTTGTGATTAGATAAGATCCACCTGGATGATGACCCTATTTTAAATGACTTAGGGTTTGAACTACCTCTGTCAAATCCCTTTACAGCAGCATCTGTCTGATTAAATAAGTGGGAGAAGGTAAGTTTATAACAGAAATGAGAATCTTGGGAGACATCTCACACTTTTTCCCCCATGACATTGAAGTACGTGAGACCATGATAACCTCCTGCTAATGAGAACATAGGCTCAAATTAAGACACCTCTCATTAGTGGTTGAGCACTCCTCATTTCATATTAATTATGTATTCTCAATGTAGACAATATTACCCTCAAAGGGGTGAAAATTGATTTGGATACAGGGGAGAAATCTTAGATAATACAATGGTTTGGAGTCCTCTAAAGATCTACCAGACAAAATTTAATTCATTGGTATTTAATTTTTCTCATTAGGAAGAAGTTAACTTAATTGAAATTTATTTTAATTCATTCATTGGATTTAATTAATGAATTTATTAATTTATATGGCATTTAAATTTAATTTGGTATTTTTCTCCTTTGCAGTCCAGTATAAGAGAAAGGTTGAGTAACTTAGTTTTTAAGGATTTCCCTGCATCTGTATTTTACACAAATTTCTATTCTCTTTTCTGGAACTGTCATAATTGTCTCTATAGCTTTTCTTCTTTTACACTGAGAGAAAATTTACTTGCTGCCACCAGTACAAAGTGCATGATAACTTAAATGCATTTAAATATTGGTCAATTATCTTTATTATCCTCTAAAATTTTAATTACATCCTCAATAGGGGTCTGATATAAATTTTGGCTATATTAGATACATATTGTCTGCAAGTTATCCAATAAACATATGAAAGAATGCTCAATGTCACTAATCATTAGATAAATGCAAATTGAAACCACAATGAGATATCACCCATGCCTATCAGAAAGGCTATCATCAATAAATCAGCAAACAAGTGTTGCTGAGAATGTGGAAGAAAGGGAACGCTGGTACACTGCTGATGGGAATACAGATTGATGCAGCCACTGTGGAAAGAAGTATGAAGTTATCTCAAATTAAAAATGGAATTGTATTATGGCTCAGCGATTCCACTTCTGAGAATATATATATGAAGAATTCTGAAACAATAATTCAAAAGAATATATGCACTCCATGTGTTCATTGCAGCGTTATTTACAGTAGCCAATATTTGGAAGCAATCCAAGTGCCCATCAGTAAATGAATGGATAAGCTGTTGCGTGCGCGCGCGCGCGCACACACACACACACACACACACACACACACACACACAGCTGTGGTTTGCCATGTGTATTTTCCTTTGTCATTTGGAATGTAACTTTATTTTGGAGAAATTTCCAACCTCTAGCTCCACTCCCTTTTCGGTAAGGGCTTTAGAGTAGTAATACTGCATCTTTCTTTGTGTAATTGGACAATACCTGCTAGAATTTTGAAAAAGGTTGGTTGCTTTATTTTGAAGAGGTCTAGAATAAATGCAGGAGACTTTTTCCATGATCAGCTTGGGTATTTTTTTTTCAGTCAGTCCTTTCTCCCTGACACCTCCTTGTCTACCCCACCCCACAGAAATATAAACATTGGACCTCTTTTTCAGATATGTTTAGGACATTTAGATCATAGACCTTGCATCATAATAGATAGGGACAAGAAGCTGGGTTGCCTAAGAAAATCTCATTGAAAAGAAAACTGGATGTTGGTGCTTCAGCCAAGATGAATGAGTATGAAATGTTGTAACCTATTACCAAATTTTAATCCGGAAACTTCATGTTCCCACTACTCTCCACCTAGAACCTTAGGTAAATCTTGTTTTTTATTTTTGCTTTTCTCCATCCAAAGTTCAATGTAGCTAGTAGGCTTTTTCTGATAGGACTGGCTGTTTCCCAATTGTCACAGAAATTAACAAAACCCAATTAATACAAATATATTTGGAGATGTCCCAGAATCCAAAACAACAAAGAGACTCTAAATTATCGTCCTCTCATTAAAATTTCTTATGAATATTAAATACCCACATTAAATGTGCTCTTAAAAACGTATTGAGTTTCCTTCCTATTGTGTGAGATGAAGAATAATGTGCCCTTTCTGCATGACATGGAAAATAATTTATATTATTATTGAAACCCTTCTATATAACTAGAGTAAAATTATTTATTCTATGTGAGATGGATTCCTACCTCCATCCTTCTCAAATTCAGTTACAATAAGTTAACAATAGCTTTCTGCCAAGTTGTATCTTGTTTTGTTTTGTGTTTTAATAAGCTTAAACCAGAAGCTGTGCATGTTTTTGCAATTTCAATCTCAGGATTTATATATGTAATTTTTAGACTGAGTGAAAAATGTTAAGAATATATTTAACTAACACATGGAAAGCCACTGAAAGAAATACACTGAGTGGCCAGATTATTATGATCTCTGAATGCATAATAATCTGGCCACTCAGTGTATGTGTGTGTGTGTGTGTGTGCGCGTGTGTTAGAGGCCCAGTGCATGAATTCGTGCATGGGTGAGATCCAACCAGCTTAGCCAGGGGGAGGGGATATGGGCAGTTGGCTAGCCTGCCTGCTGGTCGAACTCCTGGTCAAGAAAACAACTTGCATATTAGCCTTTTATTATATAGGATATACACTGAGTGGCCAGGTAATTATGCGTTCAGAGATCATAATAATCTGGCTACTCAATGTAGATCTTAGTTTCTACATCAAGTTCAACCTTATTCCCCTGTTTTCCAATAAACTGCCAGAAGCTGGTTTATAGTGAATGTTCAGCAGTCCAGCATCCCTAAACTCATTGTTTTATCATTGGTTTGACACTTAGTCTATATCATTGTCTGATGTTTTCCTTTCATATGAATGTCGTTCCTTTTGTATGAAACAGATTCAGTCATTGTCAATAAGTAGCACAATAGTATGTTTCAGTTTCCACATATGTCAGGCTTTTTCAAAACTATCAGCCTTTGATTATACTGCTATTATTTTCTGGAATATACTTGCTTTTAATTTTCTACCTTAAACATCTATTTTCATCCTTCAGGATATAGCTCAGCTGTCGCCTTCTATGGGAAGCCTTGCCTGACCCAAACCTAATCACATAAGGGCTCTTATCTGTTTTTTCCTGGCACTCTGCATGTGCTTCAATCTTATATCTATCACAGTGTAATACACTTGCCTGTTTAAGAAAATCTGGCTTGGCCCAGCTGGCATAGCTCAGTGATTGAGCATCGACCTATGAACCAGGATGTCATGGTTCCATTCCTGGTCAGGGCACATACCTGGGTTGTGGTCTCTATCCCCAGTAGGGAATGTGCAGAAGGCAGCCAATCGATGATTCTCATCATTGATATTTCTATTTATCCCTCTCTGAAATAAATAAAAATATGTTTAAAAATAATAAATGATGTTCAGGGAGCCTGAATAGTATCTGAGAGACAAATTGGGGTGACATTGGTTTGCAAAAACATAGAGATTTCAAATGTACTACTCCACAAAACATCTGCACACTGGGTCATGTCCCATTTTCCTTCTTTAGACCACTTCCACCTGCCCACCACCCCACTTTCCCTCTGGTTGTCATACCTGTTATCTATGTCTATGTATGTCTATGTAAAATATATCTACATGTATATACTGTATATACACTACTTTCATATATATATATATATATATATATATATATATATATATATATATATATAATTAGAGCTGGCAATAACTGACTTTGTTTCATTAATTGTATAGATATGATTTTTCTTAATTCCTTAAATTTATTTCATCTATCACCCTCCCAACTTCCCTTTCCTTTGATAGTCTGTTTAATGTATCCATGCATCTGTTTCTATTTTGTTCATTTAATAATATCCAAAATTCTGGTTTCAATAGAAGCTGAGAGTTATAGTTATCAACACAAGAGAGTCTAAGTTGAAAAATAAAACAACTGAAATTATAATTCTGAAAATAATTCATTGAACCATATTAATCAATAACAGCCACTTATTCGAAAAGCCTGTATTTTACTTGATGCTAATTAGTGAGTATAGAAGCAGATAAGTAAGTAAACTTAACATTATTAATTATCCCTAGAACATTGTTTTAGAAGAGAGAATATAGCAAGTATGGATGTACTGAATAGGCTGATTGGTTCCATGAAACACACACACACACACACACCAGCTCTGAAATTGAATAGCATATGTTTTTAAATAGACAAATAATTAAAATGTAAAAGCTATCAAGACTACATTATAAAATTTCCAAAATTATCCTATTATTTAAATTAAAAAAGGGGGTGACAGCCGAAGAATATCATGTAAGGAAAAATATCCTGCGAATAATTTACATATAAAAAATTTGTGCTTTAGAAAATTAACCTTCATTCGAAACACTAACAGAAAGATACCCATGAAAATACACACATGGTGTCAAAACAAGCCAGAGGAAAATCATTATGAAAAAAAAGGATCCCAAGTCAAATTTATAGAAAATATCCCTTTGTTAACTTTTGGTCGAGAATATGTTTGTACATTTTCAGAAAACAACTCCGAGACCAGCTGGAATCCTGTAACAGAGAGGAATAGACAGAAGTGCTCCGGCCATGAAGACAGAAGAGAAACAATTCAGAGATGGAAGATGCTGACGACACCTCACCATACCAGCACACAGCAGCTGCGTGTTGCTGAAGGATGCCCAGGACCAAACCAGAGACGGTTGGACCTGCATCACCACCATTTGGCCACCAACCAGATCTGAAATAGCATGGCTGACATGTATACATAAGAAACTATTTGACATTGAAATTGGGACTCAAAAGAACTGTTGGTCCAGAAAGGAACTCACTACAGACTGATTCATTTGCCTCTCAGCATAACCGTTATAGCTTTTCTCAGTTTAGGTTCTTACAAGGGTATTTCTTAGATCACAAGATCTCACACATCTAGAGGAAATGATGAACAACATAGACTGATGAACAAAAACAGACTCAGAGAAAGAGAAACACCAAACAGACTTTCAAACCTCAGAGGGAAAGTAGGGGAGGGTGAGGGTAAAGGGGAAGAGATCAACCAAAGGACTTGTGTGCATGCATATGGGCCTGGCCAGTGGCCATGGACAACGGGGGGGTGGGGTGAGGGTATATGTAGGGATGGGATTGGGGGGATGAGGACAATTATGTGATACCAAAATCAATTAAAAATGGAAAAAATAGACTAATATGATAAGGGAAAATATGCTTGAGTTTTTAAAACATTAAAATCACAATTCAGCTAATGTGGCTTGAAAATGCTCAGACATATTATTTAAGGCATTGTTATTTGATTCTACTTAGAATCTAGTTAGTCCTTTAGGTACTTGTGTTTCATCCCCAAACTTTAAAGACAAGCCCAAGTAGAGAGATTTTATAAATTTTTAAATGCATATTTTACTGATTTTTTTTTACAGAGAGGAAGGGAGAGAGATAGAGAGTTAGAAACATCGATGGGAGAGAAACGTCGATCAGCTACCTCCTGCACACTCCCTACTGAAGATATGCCCTCAACCAAGGTACATGCCCTTGACTGGAATTGAACCTGGGACCTTTCAGTCTGCAGGTCGATGCTCTATCCACTGAGCCAAACTGGTTTGGGCGAGAGTTTATAAATTAAAAGATGACACTGAGGGAACATTAATCCAGAAATTGTGGTGCTTCAACAATTTTATCTCATAGAAATTGCTAAATAAAAATATACATGTAATAACGAGTTGATCTACATTCCACTTAGTTACATAGTTGGATTTCAATACATTCATGTTAAATTGATTTACTGAGTAATACCTTATTTAAAGTGTTGCTTGATTTTAGAATCTACTTTTGGAAGAGTTATTAATATCGTAAAATGGCATCTATAGTCAGTCAATAGAGCAACTCCATTAACACAATATCGTGAATAGAGAGTAGACATTTACCACTAATATTTTAACCAATATTTATAGTAATTAGCATTTGATTTAATCAAGGTGAATAAAGTACAGACATGTGACCAGCAAGATGGAAGGCCTATCTGTATTCAGGTTCTAAATGTGCTTCTGACTTGCTTTGCATGGCTTGGAAAAGTCATATAAAATCTGCATCTCACCTTTCCAGTGTGGCTCAGTAGTTTAGAATTGACCCATTCCTGGTCAGGGTACATGCCTGGAATTGTGAGCTTTATCCTACATAGGGGGCATGCAGGAAGCATCTGATCAATGATTCTCCTAATTGATGTTTCTATCTCTCTAGCCATCTCCCTTCATCTCTAAAATCAATAGAAACGTTTTTTTTAAAATCTGCATCTCAATTTCCTCATCAGGAACTAAAATAAATTAAAATAAATAGTTATCCTTATAGTCACCAGAGTTTGATGTGGTTTGTTACACATAACTAGACCCACATTTCTATTATTGAATACTATTCTATAGATATGAATTTCAGCTTCTTATACTCTTTGATTATGAAGATAATCTAAAACATATATATGTGTACAGTTTTATCTGATAGCACATTTTTAAACCAGATGTCCATCTTCTGGCTATAACACATGGATTCTAGAGTATTTTCAATTACTAATTTATGTTGACTGTTTTGATATAAAGTATAAATTATTACAAAACACTAATGATCAAATAAAATACACTAGCCAAGGGTGCCATTTAGAAAGTAGCTCTCCTAGTTTTCTGTATCTTCTTTCCAAATCTAAGGTTGATAACTGAATGTATGAATAACTCTACTCCAAGGTATAAATAATCATATGAAACCCTTTGAAGGAATGAATAATCAAAAACAAAGTCAATAACCAAGCCATGCATATGTCTCCATAAAGTATTCCAACAGTAAATACTTTAAAAGAAATTATTCACTTCTTTTCTGTGAGGTATAAGAAACAGATAAAAATCTACTTTTTCTTTTTATTCCTGGGCATAGAACTGCCCTACCCTGCTGGCCCGGTCACCTGTAACTTCCTTCCCTTGCCAGCCTGATCACTCCTAACTGCCATCCCCTGCCAGCCTGATTGGCCCCAACTACCCTCTCCTGCAGACCTGGCTGCCTCCCAACTGCCCTCCCTTACAGGCCTGATCCCTCCCAACTGCCCTCCTCTGCTGGCCATCTTGTGGTAGTCATCTGGTCTACCACCCCATGTGGTCAAAGATGGGGGCCACCATCTTTGACCACATGGGGTGCCCATCTAGTGTGTTGGAGTGATGGTCAACTTGCATATTAATTCTTTATTATATAGTATTCTTGAAATAAAAAAATTATAGAAATGAAGAGCATAGTAGTGTTATAATGGCTGAAAAAGTAGTGAGGAAAGGGTAAGACATAAGAAAATTGATGTGGATGTGAATTGGCAACATACAGGATTCTTGTACTGATAAAAATGTTCCATATCTTTATTATATCAATGTTTATATCCTGTGCTATAATTTTGCAAGATTACCATTGGGTAAGGGTACAAGTATCTTTCTGTATTGTTTCTTCTAAATGTATATAAAATCTTCAATTACATTAAAATAAAGTGTTTTTTAAAACTAATGCTAAAACAACTGACTCATACTAAAGTTTGTTTATACACATTCAACAAATTGTTGGCTACTCTGATGGAGCTATGTGAAATAAACACTCCAATATAAGTAAGACCTTAGAATTGAATAAACTATTAGGGTTATATTGCTTATAATTACTTAATCATTTATGCATTAAAACTTACATTAACTGAGTGACAACTGATTCATTACTATAAGAAATGCATTGTAATAAAATATATAATGATATTTATTATGACTTAAATTAGTGATATTAAATATTATTTATCATTTTTAGCAACAGATCAGTTTATGTGGACATTTAGGGGACTTAAAACATTTAAGTACTACTTTATTGTACTCACAGATGAATGACAATGCTACATCTAAAATATTTCAGTATGGATTCCCCTGTACCAGGGAATCTCAAATACCCAGTAGCAATGACTCTCAGAAGACAGTCTTAATGAGCTAAGAAAATAAATGGGATGAGAAATAGAAATTCATAGAAGCAGCTTGAATCATATTCAATTTTATTCTAAGTAACATTTTTCAGTACCTACTATGTGCCAGGAATTGTACACAGTGTCTTCATGCATTCAATTTCATAGCCACTCTGTGTGTCATGTAACAGGTGAGAGAGCAGGTTCAAAGAGTTAATTGTCCCCTAGCTTAACTATGGACACATTATAGATCCCATAATCTTGACTGATCCCTTATAGTCTTTTGTCCCACTTAAGAATTTTTGGTGGACGCCGGGACCGGTTTGGCTCAATGGATAGAGCGTCGGCTTGGGGACTGAAGGATCCTGGGTTCGATTCCAGTCAAGGGCATGTACCTTGGTTGTGGGCATATCCCCAGTAGGGGGTGTGCAAGAGGTAGCTGATCGATGACTCTCTCTCATCGATGTTTCTAACTATCTCTCTCCCTTCCTCTCTGTATAAAATCAATAAAATATTTTTTTTAAAAAGAATTTTTGGTGGATACTAATAAAAATAAACATATGTAGATATTAATAATTTTCAAGCTAGAAAACAAATGGAGCTAAGCAATACATGTTCAGTAAATATATAGAAAACTTTCTCCTCTACAGAAATTGAATATTCTAATGCAATTATTTATATATCTATAATGCATGTTTTCCCCCAATTTAATTTTTTCACCATTAGGGAGCCATTGAAGCAGAGGAAAAAGTTAGATTGACTTTGATAACTGTCTTCAGAACAGGTTTTTGTAGAAAATTATATGTCTTTTGCATTTGGGAATTGTAAAAGATTGATAGACGTGGCTAAAATTTTTAGTATATCCACCAAAAATGCAAATGGGATATATATTTCATGGACCTCTTCTTAAAAGCACCTTTTTTTGTTCTTCTGTCATCATGTTTCATTAAGAATAACCATGTCTTTTATAGTACCAATTGTTTCTCAAGCTATATCTATGTGTTCAAAATGGTGAAGCTAAGCAAAGACTCTGCCCATCTGAGGGATTAGTAGGGCATCACTGCAGGATTCATATGACTATGGATATTGATATTGATTATGAGAACTGCTGCAAAGGATTGATCTGCCTGGCTGGTTACATGTAAGTTATGCCTGCCATACCAGATTCTGAATAAAAGTTGAAAACTTTGAAAAATACTCAGATGCTTTGTCTCTACAATATCAGCATTTCAAAATTCAGAAAATCTTAAGCGCTTATTGAGTAAGTTTAGTTCAGTGATCCATATTAATATGAAAGAAAGGCAGTGTCCCAATTTGCTTGTTCAAAGAATTTAAACACACTACGCTATTGTGGGTACACACAAGATTACTTTAAGAGGATTAGCAGTTAAACAATAACCAGCAAGAAAGGAAGCTATTTATTTCCACATAGGAGCCAATTGTGACAGATGAGCAAAACACTCTGCATTTCTCCCAGATGGAAAGCCTACTTTCAGAATAAATATAAGATTTCCCCCTCACCCCCAATAGCCTTAGATATGAACTCCGTGCCTTTACCACAGTGGTTCCACTCTCAGATGCCAGTTAAAATAGACTAGGGCAAGATAATTTGAAAATATTGTTAGAAATAGAAGGCAGCAAGGCAGCCCATTCCTCTGGTGGTGGTTGTGGTGGTGGTGGTGGTGGTGATGGTGTGTGTGTGTGTGTGTGTGTGTGTGTGTGTGTGTGTATCATTTGACACACTTAGGAATAGCTTCATTGATTTTGAATGAATCTCAGTGTATTGTGGCTGACTTGATCTGACAAAAGAATGGCTGGGTCCAGTTCAGTTATGTGTAGCCAGGAACCTAAAAATGTCTGTTCTTACCATTCATGTAGCTCTCTTCTTAAGAATAGAATGACAGACACCAATATTTTAATGGTGAACTATTATCACAAAAGAAAAATCATATTTTCTTTAGTCATAATGAAATCCAAACTCTTTCCCATAACTTTTGGACCCTATATAGTCTAGCCTCTACTCACCTCTCCAGCTTCATTTTCTGTCACCACCACTACTTCACTGAAAACCCCTCTATCCACTCACATTTACCAAGAAACCCTTCTTAGAATCTTTGTAATCCTGATTCACAATAAAACCCTCTTATATAATTTTAATCTTCCCTTTGGTAAAGTTACCATACTTGTTTAATGTCCTTATCCTCTAATACATTTTAACTTCTTTAAGAACATAAATAATATCTCAATTACCCCTGTCCATTTAGCACCTTGCACAGAGAATGGCACATAGTAGCCCCTTGGTAAATACTTATTAAAATCTAGAATAAACAAATAAATCCATGGATGAGTAGAATTAGGTTCTGCTTTATGTTGAGAGCAAACAAAAATGTATGATGACAAACCATCCTGGTTTGCCTGAAATTGAAGGGTTAACTCAGAGAATGTGGATCTTTCAGTTTTAATTGAGTCTGGTTCAGGTAAACTGGAATGAGTTGGTCACCATAGATGTGACCTTTGCTTAGAGAAGGTAGAAATGTTGAATAGGCATCATCAAATATTTGTAGACACATTCTTTCATGGATATTTCTGATGGCTTACCCACACAAAACTAAGCTAAACAAACAGAAAATTTTATATATATATATATATATATATATATATATATATATATATATATATACATATATATATATACACACACACTGAGTGGATAGATTATTATGATCTCTGAAAGCATAATAATCTGGCCACTATATATATGGTAGAGGCCAGGTGCATGAATTCGTGCATGGGTGAGGTCCGGCCAGCCTGGCCAGGGGGAGGGGACATGGGCGGTTGGCAGGCCTGCCTGCTGGTTGAACTCCTGATGAAGGGGACAATTTGCATATTCGCCTTTGTTATACAGGATATGCACTGAGTGGCCAGATTATTATGTTATTATGTGTTCAGAAATCATAATAATCTGGCCACTCAGTGTGTATATATATAATCTGGCCTCTCTCTCTCTCTCTCTCTCTCTCTCTTCTCTCTCTCTCTCTCTCTCTCTCTCTCTCTCTCTCTCTCTCTCTATATATATATATATATATATATGTATATATATATATATATTTTTTTTTTGAGTGGCCAGATTATTATGACCATCTGACATTTGTAGGCAAATTAGCTGTACACTGCATCATATGAGATAGCAAGCCAAAGGCCTGTTTGTACACCTTTGCTATCTGCAGTTACCAAGATAAAATGTCTCCAATTCACACAGGAACACAAGGATTGGACAGTGGAGCATTGGAAAAAAGTCATGTGGTCCTATGAATCATGTTTCCAGTTGCATCATGCAGATAGCAGAGTGAGAATTTGGCAGAAACAGCATGAAAGCATGCACCCCACATGCATGCGTACAACCCTTCAAGCTGGTGGAGGCAGTGTTATGGCTTGGGGCATGTTTTCCTGGCATGATTTGGGCCCTTTAATTTGTGTAGAACAATGTCTGAATAGCACAACATACCTAAGTATTGTTGCTGATCAAGTTTATTCTATCATGTTGATGGTGTATCCCAATGGAGATGGCTTCTTCAACAAGACAATGCACCATGCCACGGTTCGAGTATTGTTCAGGAATGGTTTTAAGAACATGAGGGAGACTTCACCTTGCTTAGGTGGCCCCCACAATCAACAGATTTCAATCCAATTGAGCACTGGTGGGACGAAGTTAAAAGAGCCTTCACGCAGCTGGTTCCAGAACCATCAAATCTCACAGAACTGGACAGTGCTATTCATCAGGCATGTTGTCAGATTCCTCGCATCACCTTTCAACATCTCGTGGAGTCAATGCCAAGAAAAATCACTGCAGTATTGAAGACAAAAGGTGACCCAACAAAGTACTGATGGGGCGGTCATAATAATCTGGCCATTCAGTGTATATATATTCTTTTTCCTGAACTGCAGAAATTTTAAGGCTTTAGTTTTCCAAGTGATTTCAAATAGAGAAACCATTCCTTCTTAACCTCAGCCAAATAACAATAAATATTTGTGACCAATGAATTTTGGCATAAATTTCTTAACTTGGATAATAGATGTCAGGTTTTTTTTATATTTCTGTACTCTCGTGAAAATTCATTCTTAAAAAAAAAAAAAGAAAATTCATTCTTGCTTCTGCTCAAATCATGATAGAAAATTTTCCTTGAAGCATTCAGAAATACATTAAAACCAAACTCACTTGACAGTTGAATCATAAAATAAGAAATTTGATGTCTCATCAAATGACCTCATTGGTGGATATTGCATATCACTACAAAATGTATTTTAGTGCACTTGTTTAGCTACCTTGGTTACACTCAAAGACTTCTCAAAATACCTTCTCTTTAGACTAGTTTCCCTTTTGTAACGGACCCCCTCAAAAACAAAAGCAGAAAAATAAATTTTAAATGTTATCTGTTCTTTAAATGTATCTTCTAGTATTTCATTCTATTATTCTCTGTAAATTTAGGCAACTTGAACTAGGAAGAGTGTTTATCTCAGGACACAAGGACAAAGAAGTCAGTTCTTAGTTTCTGGATTTCAAAAGCAAGACATTGGACCTTGGCTGGTTTGTCTCAGTGGATAGATCAGCCCTCAGATTAAAGTGTTCTGGGTTAAAAGGGTTCTGGGTTTGATTCCCATCATAGGCATGTATGTTGGTAGCAGATTCTCTGTCCCTGGTCGAGATGCATGAAGGAGGCAATCAATCAATGTGTCTTGCTCACATCAATGTTTCTCTCTGTTTCTTCCTTTCCCTTCCATTCTCTCTGAAAACCAATAGGATAATATCCTTAGGTGAGGCTCAACAAAAACAACAACAACAAGCAAAACATTGGCTTAAACAATATATATGGGAAGACATCCTTGATATGTTCATTCACCTCCCCACCTATCAAGCCAAAAGTTAAGTTCAAAGAAAGCTTAGACTAAAAACCAACAGGTTAATTGAAAAGTCTCAATGCTTTGAGAATCAACAGGACTAAAATAGCCATGAAGTCAGGATGGAGAAGGGTAGACAGAGAGGGATGAGGATGTGTCAGTCTATACCAGTGTTTAGAGTTCAACAATGGGGAGCAGATGCATGCCTCACCATTTATCACTTTGCACAAAATAATTTCCCCAAACATAGGTGAAGGAAATGGGGAGCCCAAATTAACTACATGTGTGTTTATTTTTAATAAGGAGTTAAAAAAATTGAAGAATGCTCACCTGATTTTGTGGAATTGACACTATCTTCTGTTAAAATCCAAATGAGGAAAATATTTACTAATTGTTAGGTCAAAAAAGCATATAAGCAGGTGACCCAAGAGTTTTAACTCTTCTCTGATGGCAAATTTTAAGAATGATTTTAGGTGTTTTTATTAAGTTGTAAATTTTCAAAAGAAGATGGAAACAAGGGCAGTCTCCATCATATTTTATGTCCTTTTAAAACTTGAATTCATGGCTTAGCTATTTGCAAATACTGTGGCAGCTTGATAGTTGCAAAAAAGCAAATGCTTATACATAACTACAAATTTGTTTGAGTCAACTGTAGGAATCACTAATTTAGGTTTTGAAATCTGTTCTGCAAAGTTGTCTAACAAAAGCTTAGATGCTTCTGATTTCAATATTTTTTATTCCCAGGCTTTCTGCTTTCCCAGTAATAGCCCTTACATGCATTATTTTTATTACATTCCTAGGGATGGTTTGTGACTAGCAAATCATTTTGCACCAACTATCACATTTAAATAACAGTTAATGTAAACCTGGGTAAGATGTAAATAATTAACATTTATTTATTTTAGCCATCAGTTTCATAAGTCACCATGTCTGCCTCCTTAATTGAGCTCAGTGGAACCCTTGGGGTTGTGGTTCCAGGTGCATATCATAACTCAAATTAGAAAAAAAAGTGTTGCTTTGCTAAGTCTAAGCTCCTTGGTGAATGTGTAAGTTTTATGTAGAGAGCTACTTTGAGAATGATCAAGGATGCTGAAATCATTCTGGCCACTAAAACAACTTAAATACCATCCCTTCCCCCTAACCTCTAAACTAGTCTTCTCTTAGTTAAATAAACTCAATCCAAACTATGCTTTTACAACCCAAAGAGGCATTTTTGTCTCCTTGTATTTAGAGCAGGACTTGTTTTTAGAACTAGGTACCGGTTGATAATGCAGATTTTGTAATGAAAGAAAACATGATAATTTCAAGAGAAACATCAAAAGTGCTTTATTGAAAGTAATGCCCATCTCTAGCTACACGTTTCCTCCACCTTCAGATAATTTGTGGATACCATTTCAATAGAACTTTTCTTGTTTTGAAGCAAACCATTCAAAGACCTAATTTTCCACTTCTTCATACGTTTTGAAGTGCTGCTCAAAAAGTGAGTGTGCCATGGATTAGAACAAGTGATAATCTGAAGGAGCAAGGTCTGGTGAATACAGTGGACGGGTTAATACTTCCCAGGCAAGATCTTTTAACATGTCTTTAACTGATTTTGAAGTGTGTGATGGTGCTTTATCATGAAGCCAAACTCATATAGTGTTGATTGGTGGTTGCCAGGGCTGGAGGTTGAGGGGAATGGGGGCAATATTGGTTAAAGGGTACACACTTCAGTTACAAGGTTAATAAGCTCTAGATGACTATAGTTAAAAACAACATATTGACCACTTGAAAGCTGTTAATACAACAGATTTTAATATTTTCCCCCTGCCACACATACACACAGAAAGAAAATGGTATATAATGTGACAAATATGTTAACTAACCTTGTAACTGATGTGTGTACCCTTTCATCAATATTGCCCCCATTATTGTGAATAATGCTGCTATGAATGGGTGTGTATATACCACTTAAAGATTGTGATTTCATTATATATTCAGATGTGAGACTACAGGGTCATATGGTAGTTCTATTTTCAATGTTTAAGGAATCCCCATACTGTTTTCCATTGTGGCTATATGACCTTTTATTCCCACCAACATTGTACAAGGATTCTCTGTTCTCTACATTTTTTCCAACACTTATTATCTCTTGTTTTGATGATAGCCATCCTAAGAGGTATGAGATGATATCTCATTGTGGTTTTGCTTTGCATTTCCCTGATGACTAATGATATTGAGCATTTTTTTATGTACCTGTCGGCCATTTGTATATCTGCTTGGAAAAAAATGTCTATCAGGTGCTTTGCCCATTTTTAATCAGATTGTTTTGTTTGCTATTGGGTTGTATGAATTACCTATATAATTTGCCAGTGTTCTATCCTCTTCTATTTTTTGGGAAGAGATTGAGAAAGATTGGTGTGAATTATTCTTTAAATGTTTGGTCCTCTTCACCAGTGAAACCATCTGGTTCAGGGTTTTTATTGTTATTATTTGGGAGGAGGGATGCATTACTAATTCTATCTCCTTACTCATTATTAATCTGTTTAGATTTTCTACTTCTCATGATTCAGTCTTGATAAATTTCATATTTCTTCTGGGTTGTCTAATGTGTTGGCATATAATTGTTCATAGTAGTCTCCTATTGATCCTTTACATTACTGTGGTATCCATTTTAATATTTCTGATTTCACTTATAGTTTTATTTATTTGAGTTCTCTTGTTTTTTTTTAACTTGGTTAGTCTAGCTAAAAATTTGTCATTGTATTTTTTATTTCTTTATTTCATTTATTTTTTTATGGCTTTTCTTTTGCTAACTTTGGGCTTAGTTTGTTTTTCTCTAGTTCTTTGAGGTATAAATTTAGGTTGATACCTTTCTTATTTTTCTTTATGTAGGTACTTAAAGCTATAAACTTTTCCCTTATGACTGCTTGTGATTCAATCCATAAGATTTGGTATGTTATATTTCCATCTTCATTTTTTTCAAGATATTTTTTAATTTCTCTATTTATTTTGAATCTATTGGTTGTTCAGGCATATGTTGTTTGATTCTATGTGTATATGAGCTTTTCAGTTTTCTTCTTGTTATTGATTTTCAGTTTCATAACAATGTGGTTTGGAAGTATAGGCAATACGATTTAAATATTTTTGTGTTTGTTAAGACTTGTTTTGTGCATAACGTATAATCTACCATAGAGAATGTTGCATGTGCACTTGAGAAAAATGTGCATTCTGTTGCTGTTGGATGGAATATTCTGTATATATGTGCAAGGTCCATTTGACTTAGTGTTGTTCAAATCGTCTGTTGTCCAAATCTCATGCTAAGTGTTCTTACTACAATAAAACAAAACCACAGGGGACACAAGAAAATTCTAATAGGTGTTGCATATGGTTTTTATCTTGATCATAGTGATAATATCAGTGGTGCTTGCATATGTCCAAACTTATCAATTGTACATGTTAAATATGCATTATTCTGCATATTTATATACCTCTACAAAACTGATAAGAAAAACAAAAGCTATTCTTGATTTTTTGATACTGGTAGCACAATCAATGCAATATATTTATTTTTCATTCAAAATTGAGAAAATGTCACATCTATATTCTAGACCCCATAGCGTAATACAAGCTGAGGCTTCATGTCATGATGGCCATATTTTCCTGTTCTTTTTTTTTCTCATTTTGCCCTTCCCAACATTTCCATTTCATCTTTCAGAAAAGATCACTTTGATTCATGGCTATACATAGCTCCCCCATAGAAACCTATGCATTTTTATTGTTGCTTTTATTTAAACCATTCTTGCAATTTATAACTTGATTCACAGTCATGGCAACACTGCTTTTCTCAGAGACTTTGCCCTCTTCTGAACTTTCAAAGCATAATTTGAATACAGAACAAAACATATACCTTTTGAAACATAAAAGAACAGTGGTTTCTCAAGTCCACAAATCATGATAAATCCTCAATTATTGGATGGAAACCAAGGAGAGTATAATGTTTCAGAAAACAACAAGGTCTTTGGATGAGCCCAGAGCTATCCAGTGAAGCCCAGGGGCCAGCAGACTTGGATGGATTTATCTATAGAGCAAAAGAATGATTTCAAGGGCATCTGTAAGGAATGCAAAAAGAGCTGAATAATTCCTGATTAATGCGCAATAGTCAGAGTTGCAATTTGTAGTACCTGAATGAATATTTCTTAGTTTGTTTTTTTCCTATTTTTTTTTTCAAATCCAAATTCTCTCCCAAACCATTCCTTTGGATACAAGGCAATGTCATAAGCTGTGCAATGACTACTGCAAAGCATCATCTTTTGCTATCCTATATAATAAAAGGGTAATATGCAAATTAACTGCCACTCTGTCACAAAAATGGTGGCGCCCATAGCAACTGGGGCGCTGGATGCTGGCAGCATCACCCCTGTGACAAGCCTCATCTTCTCATGCACCCCAGCCTGCAGAGGGAGAAAAGGAGAGAGGGCAAGCCTCTGTCCAGAGACCAGCAGGGTGCATGGGACATTGGGGCAGAGTCACCCTGACCAGAAACCCCAGTCCCATGCACCCCAGCCCACAGAGGGAGAGCAGATGGGCCTCTGGCCAGAGACCAGCTGGGGCATGGGACTCTGGCGTCGTTGCAGGCCAGGCTGAGGGATCCTCCCCCATGCACAGATTTCATGCACCGGGCCTGTAGTTAAATAATATTTCACAAACTCCGCCAATCCTAATCCAATTTCTTTGTGATGTATCAATTCTTTAATGACTATGAAAAATACATTCTTATAATATTAAAAGAGACTAGTTTAATATAAGTATGGGTTCATCAGTGAGTTCCAGTTTTTCATAGTCTCTGAGCCTCAGTTAATCATGTGGTTTCCAGGATAGCTAAGCATTTATTGCTTTAAGCTCAAAAACTTGATTTTAATCATTTACTGTATATATATTTTTCAAGCGGAGTGTACTCTTCCCTGACTCCATAAAATGAAAAATATGAATGAAAGTTAACCATTTCCCACTGTCTTAGGATACTGACTCTGAATCATTATTATACTTTATTGCAATATAATTTGGGCTCTTGTGAACTATTTATACATATATAGGGTTTTTTGCCCTAGATAGCTTTGTGATATGTTTTCATAGTTTTCTTACATTGTGTTTTCTGCCAACTATCACTATGTACTTTAATCAACAGCCCAACCTTTAGAAACTTATATCTCTTCTAATTTACTGCCTGTAATATAGGGTGGATTTAGGAACATTACAATCCAGGGGTATCACTATTGCAGTTAAAATGAAGAAAAAATGTGCTCAATCTAAACAAGAGAATCTTTAAATTTTATCAACATTATTGGACATGCCAATTCATATTTTGCATGAGTAAGATTTCCAGTTTGGTGAGGTGTTGCTATATAATTTTATATTGGTACTAGAGACCCGGTGCATGAAAATTCATGCACTGGAGGGGGGAGTCCCTCAGCCTGGCCTGCCCCTTCTCACAATCTGGGAGCCCTTTGGGATAAGAGGTGACCTGGCAATCAGGGGAAGGTGATGCCCCATCACACCTCTGCTGCCTTGGCTAGCCCTGGTTATCTGAGCCTTGAGCTGGCCCTGGGCAGCTGGGCAGCCGACATCTGAAGCTTGCCTGCACCTCAGGCCAGCCTTGGGCAGCTGGGAAACCGCCATCCGAGTCATTGATCTCAACTAAGAAAGTGCATTTTGCTGGCAACTGCTTTTTCTATTTCTGAGCAAGTTCTTTTTTAAAATATATATTTTATTAATTTTTTTTTACAGAGAGAAAGGGAGAGAGAGAGAGTTAGTTAGAAACATCAATGGAGGTGAAACATCAATCAGATGCTTCCTATACAACTCCCCCTGGGGATGTGCCCTCAACCAAGGTACGTGCCCTTGACTGGAATTGAACCTGGGACCTTTCAATCTGCAGGCTAATGCTCTATCCACTGAACCAAACCAGTTAGAGCTGAGCTACCTTGTTTCCCCCAAAATAAGACAGTGTCTTATATTAATTTTTTCTCCCAAATTTGTGCTAGGTCTTATTTTCAGGGGATGTCTTATCTTTCCATGTGCTAGGTCTTATTTTCGGGGAAACACAGTAATATATATATATATATATATATATATATATATATATATATTCACTTTAGTAATTTTTTACTCTCAATGGACAATTTAGTAAAATTTTCATATTTTAATTTTAAGTAAAAAAACTAGTTCCACTAATATTTTTACATGATTTCTCTCAAACCACAATACTTTGTGTAACTAAATGAAGCAAAACAGAATAAACATTGTATACTAATTTTTTTTCTTTCTTAGAGACCTATAGATAACTTTTAAAGGGAAATATATTAAAGTGAAGATGTAACATGCTTTTATTTATTTATTTATTTATTTAATTTTTATTTTATTTTTTTATTAAATTGTTATCTGTGTACATATTTTACCATTGTCCCCCCTCCCATACATACCCACCTTCCCCAGAGTTTTGTGTCCATTGGTTGTACTTATATGCATGTATACAAGTCCTTTGGTTGATCTCTTATCTCCCCCAGATCTCCCTCCCCTGGCTTTTCTATATTTAATTGTTCAACAGACAGTATGATGATATTTGTTTTCACTCCATATCAGATTATAGCTTCTTTTTCTTTATAATGTCCACTATACTTCTATCTCTGTGTGTGCATGTGTGTGTATGTATGTGATGTGTGTGTGTTGCATTGAGGGAATAGTATTAGAGTTTGGATAGGCTTTTTACCAATATCAGGTGCCATATAGCTATATTTAGAGGTATAATGTTGCTTTATGTGAGAAAAAATAGATTTTGGAGAAAAGCAAATCTAGATTCATATATCCTCTATCCCAAATATTAGCTGTGTAACCTTAGGTTATGTTATGTCTCTAAGCCTCAGTTTTGGATCACTTATTAAATGAGAATAATAATGCATACTTTGAAGGATTTGGGAGATTAGAAGTGATATGTCACACATAAAAAAACAGGATACCCCTGGCTGTGTAGCTCAGTTGTTTGGAGATTGTCTAATACACCAAAAGGTTGCAGGTTTGGTTCTTTGTCAGAGAACATACCTAGCTTGCAAGTTAGATCCCTTATTGGGGAACATACAGTAGGTACCAATCCATTTTTCTTTCTCACTTAGATTTTTCTTTCTCTCTCTCTCTCACTCTCCCATCCTCTCTTTCTCTAAACAAAACAACAAAAACCAATAAGCAAAACATATTCTCCCTAAGGAAACACACACACACACACACACACACACAAACACAACACCACCACCACCACCACCACCACCACCACCAACAACAACAACAACAACTGGATAAATAGTAATAATCATAAACCTTATTACCATGCCTAACTAGGAACCCAGATAAAATCCAACTCAAACCTCTGCTCTTCTATTTACTAGCTGTCAAAATCTGAGTCATTTCAAACTGAACATTTATGAGCCTAAATTTTATTACCTACACCAAATAAGATTATACTTCTGTCATTATGAAGATTAAGTGAGATAATGTATGTAAAGTGCCCATCATGGTGCCTGGCTCAGGTTGAGCTCTCTCAAAGATTTAGTATCTTGCCAAAACCGGTTTGGCTCAGTGGTAGAACTTCAGTCTGTGGACTGAAAGGTCCCAGGTTCACTTCCGGTCAGGGGCATGTACATTGTTTGCTGGCACATCCCAGGTAGGGGGTGTGCAAGAGGCAGCTGGTCGATGTTTCTCTCTCATAGACGTTTCTAGCTCTCTAGCTCTCTCCTTTCCTTTCTGTAAAAAATCAATAAAATATATTAAAAAATATTTAGTATCTTTTTTACTCTCCTTTGAGAACATGATGAAGGATAGATTAATAATGTGAATCTAACCAAGGCTTTATTATCATTCCATGCCTTGTAATGAACATTCATAGGTCCTCTGTTTTCTGTCTTACTAGCAAAATAAAGACATCTTCCATGTGCAAAACACTTTGCTTGTTTATAAGACTCAATATTTAAATCAAACATTCTATGTCTCTTTCTCTAACTGGCTTATTTCACTTAACATAACACTCTCCAGGTTCATCATTGCTGTTGTAAAGGTTAAGGTCTCCTTTTTTTTATTACCAAGTACTCTCCCATGTGCAAATGTACCACAGGTTTTATATCTACTCATCTACTGATGGGCACTTGGGCTGTTTCCAAATATCATATGATTTCACTTATATGTGGAATCTAATGAAGAAAATAAACTAACAAAAGAGAAACAAACTTATAGATACAGACTGATAGCTGTCAAAGGGGAAGGCATTGAGAGGCTGGGTGAAAGGGGTGAAGGAGTAAGCAAAAAAGCAAAACAAACAAAATAATATGTTCATTTCCAGAGGGTAAAGAGGGTGTGAGGGAAGTAAGAAAGGCTTAAGAGTAGATAAAGGCTGATGGACGAAGACTTGATGTGGGATGGTAAACACACAATATGATATACAGATGATGTATTATACAATTGTACATCTGAAACCTGTATAATTTTATTAAGCAATGTCACCCCAATAAATTAAATTACATTTAAATATTTAAATTATCATGGATTGCAAATATATGCAGATTATATTTCTGCTATCATATACCGGTAATTAGCCCTAGGCAACTCTTTGTTTGACACAAAAAAATATTTGGTCACAAACCAGAAGACAAAAGAGTCCTCAATATGGATGTAAGCTTTTCAGTTCAAATAGTTCTGTCTTATAGCTAGAAATATTGATATTTAATAAAGTTTAATTTCTTGTCATTAAGTGATTGTGCATGAATAAAATATCCATTAAATGATTACAAATTCATTGGATATAAAAATACATACTGAGAAAAATCTTTTTATTCTTTCCCACTCCCACCAGGCAAATGATATTACATTTTCTTGTGAAGTCTTGGAGGAAACTTAAAAAGTTTATCATTTATCCTGTGTCTCTCTCTTCTCTATAATTTCCTGCAATGAGTATGTAATAATCAATCAGAAAGACTTATGCAACTTGCCCAAAGTAAAGAGCCAGAGAAATGGTAGATGCTATTACATCAATGTTTTCACCATCATTTCATTTATATCAAATGATAAAATCAGCTAAGAACCTTTTTAGTGCTACAGTCCTTGAATGCATCAGATATTTCCCCAGTGAGAGGCCTCAAGAAATTAAATGAACTCTGTTGCTGCGTTATATAGCACTCTAGGATAGCTTAAAATAAACAAGTCATAGTAGCAAATATACTGCAGAAAATAGACATTCTCCCAGAGAACACATTCATCTTGACCTTTCAAACACTTTTGTGTTCATTATTTTAAAGAGAGTTCAATGTTCTTTCCATATATTCATTTGACGTTACCTGGTTAACTGCTATTTGCCTTCGAAAACTTAGTATTACTCATGCTTTTTTAAAAAAGAGACATTATCTGAAGAATTGTAGGAAACAAATCTGTTGCAACCACCTTTTTCTTTTTTTTAAGCTATTTCATTGCTGTAAGCAGTATAACATAATAAAAGTTTTAGTGATTTAATGAGTTGAATGACATGCTTTAGAAGCAGATAAAGCTGAATTCAGATTTGGGCTCTTTTTCTGCTGAACCCAACTAAGTCTCCATTTTCTACATGTAAAATCAAGATAATCATACCTACACACTGCAATGCTGTAGTGGGGCTTTAAAGGAATCACATCATATAACACTAGAAGTCACTTTAAAATAAATAATACCAGAAAGCACTCAAATGATAGTTGCTATGGTTGTTGTGGTTGTTGTTGTTGCTACTGTTCATGCTCTTATTTTTGTATATATATCAAATTATGCTAAAGCAGGCAAGCATTTGCTTTGAGCACAATTCAGGAAGTAGAATTGGGGAAAGGCTGTATTTATGACAATCCATCAGGGTGATTCTAAACTTCTCAGAATCAACTGACTGGTGATAGCAGCCACAGATTTAGTAACCTAAAGTGAGGGTTCTCAATGCATTGTGGGTAGTAGGGGGAGATTAAAACATATCGATAATCCCAACTGCTGTCAAGGGTCTGAACAAAATGAGGTGGAAGGAATTCTAGACTTTAAGAGCAAATTTTTTGAGGGGTGCCTAGCCATATTGCTGTATGTGTGATTTCAGCAAATCTCACCTCCAATTAGATTCTCTGCACAATTATGATAATCTCCAAGAACTCCTATTGGGAGTAGCAAGATGATCAAGGGTAGGAGATCTTATACAATAGGGAAGACAATAGAGGTGCTTTCTGCTTATTGGTTCTTCCATAAATGCCTTGGTGCCTGACATGTTCCAAACTTGGTCCATCCACATTTTTTTTCTTAATCTTATGAGTCCCTGATATTCTTCCAATGCCTTTTTTTATTTACCAAGAGTCAGCTTCTGTTGCTTGCAATCAAGAAATTTGCCAGGTATATTATCCTTGAATTACAAAAGTGGGTTTTTAATGATTTTGTTATTGACCAAAATAATTAATGCTATTTCTTCTGGCTTTTAGTCTGTGTTTACATAGAAATAGCATGCTATTAGGATAATTTAAAAGATAGTCCATAAAAGAGTCTCCTAAGTTTGAAAAATATAAATGACTCTTTTTCAGAGGTTGCAGTCCAGATACTATCTGTGCTGACAAAACAAACAAAGAACAACAACAAAACAAAAAAAACCCACACAAATTAATGTTATGAGTTGAAAAACAGAAATCTTTGTTGTGGAGATGGTTTGATACTCAGTCTACTATATGATCCAGCAGTTCAACTCCTGGTATATCCAAAGAAATTAAAATTAGTATCTCAAGATACTTGCATAACCACACTCATTGCAGCATTATTTACAATAGCCAGTGCATAAAAATACTGTAAATCTCCTTTGAAAGATGAATGGATGAGTGAAATAAGCTAACTAAAATAAGCCAGATAGAAATAAATACTGTACAATGTCACTTATATATGGAATCTAAAAAAGCCAATTTTATGGAAATAGAGAATAGAATGTTGGTTGCTAGGGGTGGGAAAGGGGTAGGGAATGGGTGAAATATGTCAGAGATATGAACTTTCACTTGCAAGGGGATAAGTTCTGAAGATCTAATATATAGTATGGTGACTATATTTAATAATAAAGTATTATATACTTGAAAGTTGGTAAAAGTAGATCATACACATCTCACCACATACACAAAATAAGAGTTAAGTATGTGAGGTTACAGACTCCTTAATTACCTTCTTTTTGGTAATCATTCCACAATGTATACATATATCAAATCACTCTGTACACTTACTACTAGTAGATAGTATAAGAATTAAGAGTTCAAGCCCATGAATCAGCAGGCTTGGATTTCCATAGTTTTCTCATCTGTATAATAAAGATAATAGCATCTACCTGATATAGTTGTTATTAACATTTGATTAAGTGACAGACATCAGTATTTGGTGCAAAGTAAGAACTCCATGAGTATAATCTCTCTGAGCTTCAGTTTTGCTATCTCTAAAGTGGTATAAACAAATAGCACCTGCCTCTTGGAGCTGTTATGAGTATTAAATGAGATAATGCAAGTAAATTACTGAGCACTCTACATGACAAATATAGATGTTCAGTAAATATCTATTATTATTATTTATAATACCTTTTTATCTCCCACTAGATGTTCCATTGCCAAGCACACTACCTATGTTTTCTATATCTAAGTTAGAACTTCTTTTCTCTTAATTGGCCTACTACTGGTGGAGGTTGAGGCAGAGAAAAGCTTAAGGTTTCCTTAGGAGTTAAGGTACATGGCCAACTATAGGCTAAAATGTTCTCTTCAGTACCCATGTCTTTTTTATCAGCTGTCATCAGAATAAGTGTCATCAAATAGACAGGGGGAACAAGCAAGGAAGGCTGTAAATAAGGGTCCCAGTTAGATTCCACTCAAGGGCACATACCTCAGTTGCAAGCTCCATCTCCAGCCAGTCAGGGCACTTGCAGGAGGCAACCAAAGTGGATGTGAGATCATATGGATTTCTCTTTCTCTGTCTATCCTCCTTCCTTCCACTCTCTCTAAAAATTAATGGAAAAATATCCTCAGGTAAGGATTAACAAAACAAACAAAAAGAACTCTGTAGTAGTGTCTGAAATATTTCACACTTTTGATGTCTGGCAAGCAAGCAAAGATTGGGTTCTGAGGCTGTATTTGTAAAATATAATATATTACTGACATTTAATCCTAGAGATAAAATTAATCAGTTTTCACTAACATTTAAGAGTCGCTCCCTGCATTTCTTCTAAAATTTCATTTCCAAGTAGAGGAAGAGTAAGGGCCCATGGAATACAGAGCATATTCAAGAGAAGGAAGGGAGGACTTAGCAAAAAATAAAGCAGGAAAGGAAGGTTGGAGTTAGAATGTGAGGTATTGAACACCATGCTTTGGATTTTCAAATGTTTCGAGCTGGCATGTTAAGCAAGCTTATTTTAAATATATATATTGATTATGTTTTGAGATGTAAACATGTCTGAAGGAAAAGAAAAGAAGATATATTGTAGAACATTGTTCAGCTTCACTATTTAGGTCGATAGACATTATGAAGTACTGTAAAATTCTATTTTCCAATAAGTCAAGCATTTCATTACACTTTAGAGTATAAGACTGGTAGATGTTTGATTTGCCCAAGGTGTCAAATATGTACATTTCTAACCGTTTCACAAATCCATATTACCACCTATGTTGAAAATTAAAATTTAAAATGGACAAAATCATGTCCATTCATTTATGCAATAAACTGTTTTTGCAATACAACAGTAAATATGAATAGTTGTAACAAAGACCATATGGTCCAAAAACCCTAAAACGGGTACTATTTTGTCCTTTCAAAAGAGGTCTGCAATCCCCTAGTTTGGAGGATCAGATATAGATACCATATACTTAAAAAAGTATATTCAGTATAAAATATATATGCATGCAATCAAAATGAAGACATTATGCAAGTAATATTTCTGATAAAGGATTACGTTTATCATAATTCAAAATAGTAACTAAAGATTCACAGGCACATCAGTGAGAGTTAATATGCATAGACTCAATGTAGCACACTTATGTCTCTTTTAGATGTATGGATTAGGATAATTCATAAATTGCATTCATTTTGTATAGTGTTTTCTGGGTCTATATACACATGGGCTTGAACAAATATTAGTGTAAAGAAAAATTCAGTCAACTTGTTATTCTTCACATAAACCAGGTAAAGCTAATTTTTATTGCCCTTATAGAATAAGCATGTTTTGACAGATTACATAGTATGTCCTTAAACAGAATGATCAGTAGTCAGACAAATAAAGCTTTAAAAACAGTTTAAATAGCTCAAAGTCAGCCTTATATAGTAGATAAAACAAATTTATTAACAGACCAAACCTCAACTCCTGATTATGCTTCTTCAGAGAGTGTAACCTTGAGCAAGTGGTTTGTCCTCTCTCTAAGCATGTTTTTTTCATCTACTTATATCTACTTCACAAGGTACATGTAAGGATGAAATGAGACGTGTGTATATACTACATACTGCAACACCTGGCATTTAGTCAACAATCATGAGAACATAATATCCTTCCCTTTACAAATAATATCTACTTTTTAAATTACTTATTCACATACATAAAGAACTATTGAAAACTGAGTGCATTTTGACAATTATCTTTACTGAAAAAGAACAAATTTTTAGGGTTAAAATGAAACTGATATAAGTCTAAGTCCAGAGCAAGAAGGGGTATATTCAAATAGAATGTTCACATTACCAATTGCTTGCATTATCAATGATACATAATAGTTTGCTCTATTTTTTCTTTTTCCTTTCCTTTCCTTTCCTTTCTTTTCTTTTCCTTTCCTTTCCTTTCCTTTCCTTTCCTTTCCTTTCCTTTCCTTTCCTTTCCTTTCCTTTCCTTTCCTTTCCTTTCCTTTCCTTTCCTTTCCTTTCCTTTCCTTTCCTTTCCTTTCCTTTCCTTTCCTTTCCTTTCCTTTTCTTTTCTTCAAGAAAGAGGTTAAATGTCCATACCTGTCATTGGAACTATCATCTTTTCCCATGATATGCAGAAATCCAATTGTATTTCTAGTATCACATGATCTCATTCATCTAGGGGAAATAATGAACAACACAAACTGATGAACAAAAACAGACCCAGAGACAGGAAAGCATTGATCAGACTATCAAATCTCAGAGGTAGGGGAGAGTGGGGATAAGGGGGAGGGATCAACCAAAGGACTTGTGTGCATGCATATAAGCCTAACCAGTGGTCACAGACAACAGGGGGGTGGGGCTATGCGTGGGGAAGGTTTGGGATGGGAATGGGGGGATGAGGACAAATATGTGATACCTTAATAAAGAAATTTTAATAATAAAATAAAATAGTTTTAGATGGAGTCTGTTTTAAATAGCAAAATAGAGCTACTCAGAATCATGGAGATAATTCTAGGAATAATTTCCTTAATGGTGGATTTTTTAATTTGACACATAATTCAATAACATACAACAGTAGAATTGCAATATATTAAAATATGACATGGAGTTAGATAGAACACAATAGCACTCATGTCATTATTTTAAACTGAGTGGATAAAAAAAAAGCTGTGGTACATTTACACAATTGAATACTACTCACTGCTCAGCTATAAAAAATAAGAAACTCTTTTGATAGCATGGATGGACCTAGAGAGAACCTAAGTTAAATAAGTCAATCAGAGAAAAACAAGTATGATTTCCCTCATATATGGAATTAATGAACAAACAGTTAACAAGCAAAATACAGATGGACTCTTAGAAAGCAGGTTGACAGCTGGGCTGTGGGCATGGGTTGGGAGGCTGAATGTGGCAGTGGAGGGATTGAGCAAAAAAGAAAAAGAAATGGGAAAAAAACTCATGGACAAGGACAACAGTGTGGTGATTGCTGGAGAAGTGGAAGAGGGTATAAGGAGGATAAATGGTGATGTAAAGAGCCTTGACTTGGGGCAGTGAACACTCAATACAGTGTACAGATGATGCATTGTGGAATTGTGCAACTGAAAATTGTATAATTTTTTAACCAGTGTCACCCAAATAAATTCAATAAAAAGAAAAAAACAGTATAATTTTAGTTAAATTATTATTATAAAATTATACATTGTAATACAATTTCTAGTCTTTTATATCCTTCTATAAATATGTTTTATTGGATTCATTAGAAAAACATATACATGTATAGTAAAATTTATAAATGTAAATTACTTTGAAATTTTTAAAGTAAATATAAATTAAAATATTTAATACAAAATTTTTAAAAATACTACTTTAAGACTAAAATTTTTTTGAATGAATAGAACTATCAAAATGGTAAGGAGAAAAGAATCCCCAGTAGCATATATTGTGGCAACATCTCTGGAGAGAATTCTTTTCATTTCCAGTAGAAGACAAAGATTATTGTATTATTTGATTGGTAGATAAGAAATACAAGAGAAGGGCAGTAATCACTCACTTAATTCAATTATTTGAGGAACTGAATAATTCACATCTTTGGGAACTGAAGGTGTGAATAATTCTCATCTTTGGGAACTGAATAATTTGATTATTATAAAGGCACTTTCAAATGTTTGCTTACAATCCATATTTACTTTCTATATTATTCTATATTATTTTATATATATTAAAGATAAATTATACCACCTTATTTAACAGAAAAATAAAACAATTTGGATTTTTTCAGAAAAATTAAAATTCTTAGGTGTGGTACCTTTTATTCAAGTACAATCAAATTCATTTGTAGAAAAAAACCCAGCAAATACATTAATTAATATTTCTAAAGTATTTAACACTTTATTATCAAAGAAAGATTGCACCTGGGACATTATTTTTGAGATCCTATTTAGAAGTTTAAACACAATTGATGTTTTTGCAAATTAGATACAATTGATGTTTTTGCAAATTAGATATTTGGAACCATAACTCTACTTTTGTATCAATGTGAGAAAGATGTCAAATTAAAATCAGACTTGCCATTCTATTTTTTTAACATTTGGAGGGTTTTCATTTCCCTTGCGTTTTGTTTTGTTTTGTTTTGTTTTGTTTTGTTTTTGTTTTGTTTTGTTTTGTTTTGTTTAAAAAATCCCTAGGCAGGGCATTTTAATGAAATAATTTGCTTACTTTTCTGGCTTACATTGCATAAAGAAGCAAGTTAGAGTACAGACTTTGTAGTCACAGGAGCCTAAGTATATATCCTTATTTGGCCCTTCTCATTTTTAAATTTAGTATTTTTCTTCATAAAAGATCTAATTGTAGCCAATATACTATAATAATCTATTATTTCAGTGTAACAATAGCTGGCATTTAGTGCTAATCATCATCATCATCATCATCATCATCATCATCTACATATTGAGGACTTTGTCAACTAAACTACTGAAATTGCCTTCTAATTGAATTCCCACTTCTACCCTTGCCACCTAACAGTGTATTCTCAATGAGTATTTAGAGTGTCATTCTGTGGTATGTTTTAAAACATGTCAAAAACCGAAATAGTCTTCAAAGTCATCATGTCATTTATCTCCTTCAAAAGCCCTCAGTGAATTCTTATCTCAGAATAAAAGCTAAAGTTTTATAGAGGACTATCAGCCCCTTTATTACCAGATCCCATTATCCTCTCTGGCCTCACCTCCTTCTTTTCCCACTTCACCAAGGTCAGTTGGCTTTAGCCTTGGTAACCTCCTTGAACTTCCTAAAAACTCCAAACATTTTTTTTTTTGGTCTCAGGGTCTTTCACTTGCTCTTCCCTCTGCCTGGTCTGCTTTACCAGGAACATATTGACTTGATCCTTAATTTCCTTAGGTCTCTGTCCAATTATTACAGTATCAAAGAAGCTTCCCTGACCAAGCTATATGAAATGGACCTCCCTCCTCAAACCCAGTACTTTTTATCTATGTCTTTTCCACAATTTGTTGGTCTCTACATAGAAGGCATCAGTCTGTGATACTATATAATTTACTTGCCTGCTAAGGTGTCTTCCCCACTAGAATGTGAGCTTCATGACGTTAGAGATTCTGTTTTGTCCACTGGCATAGAGTGGGTGCTTGGTAAATTCTTGGTGTAAGATAAAAAGGAAGGGAGAGGAAGGAAGGGGAAAGGAAGGGAGAGGAAGAAAGGGGAAAGGAAAGGAAAGTAAAAGAAAGGGAAGGGAAGGGAAGGGAAGGGAAGGGAAGGGAAGGGAAGGGAAGGGAAGGGAAGGGAAGGGAAGGGAAGGGAAGGGAAGGAAGAAGGGAAGGGAAGGGAAGGGAAGGGAAGGGAAGGGAAGGGAAGGGAAGGGAAGGGAAGGGAAGGGAAGGGAAGGGAAGGGAAGAAGGGAAGGGAAGGGAAGGGAAGGGAAGGGAAGGGAAGGGAAGGGAAGGGAAGGGAAGGGAAGGGAAGGGAGAAAAACTTTATGTAGATTATCTCATTTAAATATCCCAACATTTCTGTAAGGTAATTATTATTATTATTATTATTATTATTATTATTATTTCTAAACCACCCATGAGAAAACTGATGTCTAGAGAGTTAAGCAACTAGATCAAGATCATACAATTTGCAAATGACAGGGCTGAAATCAAAACCAAAGTTGTCCTTTCTCTTAACCTTCAGGCTTCACAGATTACATTAGCATAAGAAGAATTTTATATAAAACTTAACCAGGATTTTGCTGTTGAACTGAAATAGTCTTCAAAGTCATCTTGGGAAAATTGCCACGAGGCCATGTCTGGGCTTTATTCCTTTCATCTGTAACATGTGGTGTACGAAAATCAGTCTCTTCGCTCCCTTGTCACTTTAACATTTTTTTTTTACCTCCAAAAGAGAAGTTCCTCTATTAGTCTGTGAACTACAGGATGGTTAAACCCTGGCCTTTACTCCAGTTTAAAATAGCATAATAAAACAACAACAACAAATGGTAATTGTGTATAATCTAAATAGGATCCTTTAACTTAAAAAAAAAAACTGTTTAGTCTTTCTAGGAGATTTCAAAAAGAAACTATCCAATTAAACTATGTAAGTATATAGATGATATAAAAGCAATGTTTACATGGTTGAACCTTTCCTTCAGTCAACAGTTTGGAGACCTGTGTAAAGGTCTGGGAGAGTAAGTTAAAGAAGCCATGATCCTTGACTTTGGATCACTCACAACCTCATAAGATGAAGCATCTCATGTGTGTGGCCTGATTCTGTGTAAGTAGTTGTGGGTAGCATGTGTGCAAACAATCTATATCTGTGTATATGTGTATATATGATATGTATATACACTATGCAAATATGTAAGCATATATGTATAATGTGTGAAGGTATATGTATTTGCTGTGAATCATTTTATTTGTATTACTAAAACTAAGAGGAAATGATGAAACCCATCTAAGGAATTTCAGTTAAATGCCTACATACTAAAATATCTCTCCTAAATCTGTTCTGGGAAGAATTTCCTGTTGTATCTTTAACTCTACAATAATTTAATGATCTCACATACACTATTGACTCAATAGAATGTATTTGTCTTTGGTCTTTAAGGAAAATTACCCCTACTATTGGCTGTAAGGTGATACTCAGTATAAAGACTTCTGGCCAGCACCAAGTAGAAACAGAACCATGCTTTACTTTTTCTTCTTCATACCCAGCCTCAATGCAAACCCAACCTTTACCAAGCTGCTGTAGTTTCTACTTACTACCTCATCTCTTCTTTAAAGTCTACGTAGAAATGCCTGGGCCTTCCAATTGCTGTTACCATAGCAATCCTCCCTTACAGTTCATCTCTGAGAGTATCTCCAAGTTTCAGTTAAGTCTACAATGATTTTACGTGGGTCAGTTAGCTCTGTGGAATCTACAATTGGACAAGCTCACTAATAGTAATTTGCTTCAAACAATCAACTGCCTAATTATTTCCCTAAAATAAATCACATTACTGATTGTTTAGACTGATAAACATGCCAATGTTGACAAAGTTCATTTAAGTTTTTGAAATTGCAGAGCAAAAAGTTGTGAGTTTGCATTGTTTCTAAATTGGTTTAAAAATGTACTTGGTGAATAGACAGTTGCATTTAGTAGTATTCTGAGACTGTCAGAAAGTATTTAGCACCTAGACACACTGAGTCTTTCAAAATAGCATAACTGAGAGATAAGAAAAACAAACATCTAGATGATGGATTGAATTTTCCTACTACTGTTCTTTCTGATGTGTAGCAATGTGTAAACTGATCATTTTAATAGATGCTCACCATATTTGCAACTCAGAACTAATTGAGTTCCAGCAAGTGTACTTTCTATTTCTTTTTTTAAAAAGTAGTTACTTTGTCATGGAACAGATTGACAAATCTCAGAAGGAAGGTGGAGGTGGGGTAGGAGGAGAGATTAATGGGGGAACTTGTATAAATATATGCATAGCCCATGGACACAGATAATAGTGTGGTGAAGGCCTGTGCGGGGTGGGGGCCAGTGGATGGGGTCAATGGAAAACAAACAAAGGGGACATCTGCAATACTTTCAACAATAAATATAAATTTATAAAATAGTGACTTTGCTGTCCCAATAGTCAATTAACTAAAGTCTGCTAAAACACTATTAGATCAAATTTAATTATAATTTTCAAATTTGATTAAATATCCTTTTTGTTATTCACTTTTGACATGTTTGTACTAAAACACTTCCAATTTTATACTAATTGGTCATCTACAACAGTTGGTTGAGTTGAACATAATGGAAAAGACATTATTTTCACAGCAGCAAAAAAAGTCAGATCAAATGGTCACAATGAGGTTGTGCTTTTACAGGCACACTGGTTAGTCATTTTAACTGTGACCAGTTAAGTCTTAAGTGGGATGCCTCTTAGTCACCACTGTCTTAATTTTCAACAATAACTGAAATCCTTAAAAAATGAGACTTTCCCCTGATATGTGATTGCTGTAGTCTTATATTGTGTTTAAGCCAAGACATTAGGATTTGGCCTAAGCATGATTACATTCCAAGAAAGTTTCCATGAACATTTCACATTGTTCATGCCAGTCCAATCTGTGCAGCACCATATTGAAGCTGAGGCAAAGGAATGAAATCAGTAATACTGATCCTGTCTTTATTTAAATTTTGATGTTTTATTCATTGTAAATCTTTTGCATTAATTTTGATTTTCCAAAACATTGGATTAAATATTATTTATCTTGATTACTGAGTTTTATGACACTCCATTAAATTTTGCACTAGCAGCAATTGCCTCATTCACTTCACCCTAGTCCTAGCCCTGCACCAATCAATATAAAATTGAATCCTTAACATGAGGCTATCTGGACTCCAGAAGCAAGCACATTTGGGGTAAATGAATGCACTTTGATTTGTAACCACTAGATGGAGACCATTTCATTAGGTAACACAGACTCATCCCCCAATGCCTTGAGTTAAAAAGGATGGCAGCTGTAAGAGAAGATTGGGATTAAATAAAACTAAAATTTTGGTTAATTGAATACATGCATAGGGAAAATTAGTAAACAGTAAAGGAAGCTGGTATTGTCATTGCTAGAGTCAGAGTTGAAGAGTCCTGAGTTTAAGTCCCAAATCTACTGTTTTGAATACCAGCTGTGTTAACCTCAGTGAGCCAATATTTTCAATAATGTCAACCATTTTCATAGTCACATGTAAAACACCTGTGTTCTATGTGTTGTAGCTTGAATACTAAATGAACAAGATGGTTCTCCTTCATTTTTCTCCATCCTGCAAGAGCTGGAAATGTACAGGCAGCTCAGGAATATTTGATTTTATGCATATAAATTCTCCTAGAAAATCCAATAGGCTCTACATTTTTTCAATTGATTCCTAGCCAAATGCACTAGCCAAGGAAACTCAACCCTTATCTAGGAGTAAAGGGATGGGGATCCCTTTGTCCTGGCTTAGCTATTTATGAAACTAATGACCCAGGGCCCTCCCTGAGCAGCATGCATAGAAAATATATAGATAATAAATAACACCTCACTCTCTCATATGATTCTTGTAAAGATCAAATGAGCCAGGAGGTCAAGGTTCAGTTCTAGTCAGGGCACATGCTTAGGTTGTGGGTTCCATCCCCAAGGAATGGTGTAGGAAGCAGCCAACCAATTATTCTTGTCATTATGTATCTATCTCTCTTTCCCTCTCTCTTGCTCTCTGAAATCAATAAAAACTTATTTTTGAGAAAAAAAAAAAAAAAAAGATCAGCCCAAACCGGTTTGGCTCAGTGGATAAAGCGTCGGTCTGCGGACTGAAGGGTCCCGGATTCAATTATGGTCAAGGGCATGTACATTGGTTGCAGGCACATCCCAGTAGGGTTGTGCAAGAGGCAGCTGGATGTTTCTCTCTCATCTATGTTTCTAGCTCTCTATCCCTCTCTCTTCCTCTCTGTAAAAAAAAATCAATAAAATATATTTTTAAAAATAATAAATTGAGATTGGAAAATTAAAAAAAGAAAGAAAAAAAAAGTTAAAATGAGATCAGGTGAAAATGATTTGGAAACTCTAAAGTGCATAACAATCATTAGCAACCTCCCTCCATATTCTTGCCAATAGACTTCCAGAGTGAATCTCATGCAAAGGATTGTCTTGTAAAAACAAACAAACAAAACAAAACTCCTATCTTTCCGATCTATAAATCTGAATTTTAACACCAGGTTTCTTTAAAGAAAATCATCTCTCTTTCAATTAAAATAACAGGAAGGAATGCGCCCTAATCAGCAAAATGTCAGTGTCACCATGTAGGTATCAAAGTTAATTGCTAGGGCATTTTGGTAGATTAGACTCATTTTGAAAGTTGTTTGTGAAATGTATTTAATTGGTCTGTCTATTTTAATTTTTTGAGTGTGAGTCTCTTTAGCTGTTCATGTCCTTATGGCAGTTTTGCAACACACCACAGGAAAAAAAAACAGTTGTTCAGTCTGAAGGCAAGACAGAGGTTCTGTATGTACATTGTATATAAAGCCTTCTAGCTGTATTAAACTCTGGTATAATGAACACCTTGTATTTCTTGTATATGAGACCACAACTCTTCTTATACTGCCAGGGATCCAGCAGCCTCTAAAGACTGGGATTATCTGCTGCCAAAAATGACTGAGTATTATGAAAGCCCTCATACTGGCTTGGAGGGCTTTCATGGAGGAGGTCCATGGGAAAGACCTCAATTTGCAAATAAAATATTTAAGTGCTAGATTTGTGTGTGTTTGTGTGCTCATTTTGATACTGTATAGATTCCAAATCCAACTGAAATGCAATAGTTTTGTAATTTATACTAATCAATTCCATTGCAGATTTCGGATGAGTAAAACCTTTGAAGGCTTTGCTGTCTGTCAATAATGAATGCTATTTATTAAGGATGCTGTTTTATTTTAAATATACATCATTGTCTATTCATCTTAATTTTCTGCTCAAGTGTCTTTAGGTTTAACTACTTAGAGACTATATTCGCAGCTTTAAATTTTCCCCATTACTGAATGTGATTATTCTTTAATTTTTTTTCTTCCTAAAGATCCATGCCATTTTAATTTTGTCAAGTGAGATGTTAAGAAATGTATATAAACATTTATTGGATACTTATAAATAGCTAGACACTAATTTCCTTTCATGTATAATACATTATTTAAATCCATTTAGGAGCTTCTAAGACAAGGGCAATCCATACCCTCAATTTATGGATGAGAAATTGAGTCTCAGACTTCAAAACAAGTAATTAGGCAGTCTCCATGACTAATGGTAAGTTCATTTTTATTCTTACTTTTTACAGAAAAATTGCTCTTTTCCTCTTTTATTATACCAGATGCTGTTCTTATCCTTAAAAGCCATTATATTTTGGTGGTATTATTAAAGGAAATGGTGAAAAAATATTTTCTCTTATAGTCTCCCAAATCAGAGTCTCTTTATTTAGTACAGATGTAAGTATGGCCCCAACCAAGACCAGAGAATGGTTGAAATGTCCTCCTTGGCAGACTTACAGTTCCCTTATCCAGACCACAGAGCCTCCTAGATTTTCAGAGCTCTGGATTGCTCACTCCCTCACTCAGCACTAAGTATTTTCTCAGCTTGTCTACAGAATTACTTTGAAGATACAAAGGCTACTATGTAAACAACATGTACAGACTCACTCTCCTCATGAGGCTACTAATGTCCACCTCATAGAATAGTTGTAATGTCTAAATTAGAAAACATATCTGGAGTTTATTTTCATAAATGTTGAAAAAAATAAAAGAAAGTCACTTATTTCAACAGCACAGCCATGAATTCATTCAAAATTACATTGAAGGCCTAATCTTGATATATATTTTTAATATTATAAATGGCTATGTTTTTAACACAAATACATTATCTGTCAGACTTCATAGAATAAGTGTGGAAAGTAATATATTATACTAGAGGTCTGGTGCACAAAATTTGTGCACTGGGAGGGTGGGGGGAGGGAAGGGTTCCTCAGCCCTGCCTGTGCCCTCGCAGTCCTGGAACCCTTGGGGAATGTCCTATTGAAGGCATAGGCTCAGACATACATAGTGCTGCCATGGAGGTGAGAGAGGCTCCCACAACTGCCACTGCACACAACAGCTGTGAGCCCAGCTTTGGCCTGAGTGGTACTCCCCCGTGGGTGTGTACTGACCACCAGGGGGAAGCTCCTTCATTTAGCATCTACCCCCTGATGGTAAGTCTGCATCATAGTGACCGATTGGTCTATTGTTTATTCGATTTGCATTTTTTCCTTTTATTATACAGGACTAGAGGCCTGGTGGACAAATTCATGCACCATCAGGGTCCTTTGGCCTGGACTGTGGGATCGGTCCAAAGCCTTCTCTCCAACATCCCCTGAGGGACCTTTATTGTGAAAGGGCACAAGGCCAGGCTAAGGAACCCCACCAGTGCATGATCAGGGCTGGGGAGGGATGTAGGAGTTGGCCAGCCCAGGAGGGACCCTAAGAGGACTCCAGGGCATGTTAGGCTCATCTCACTCAGTCCCGATCAACCAAACCCCAGCAGCAAGCTAACCTACAAATTGGAATGTCTCCCCCCTGGTGGTCAGTGCACATCATAGGGAACAGTTGAGCGGCCTTAGTATATCATCAGCATATTATGCGTTGATTGGTTGAATGGATGACCGGACAACTGGACATTTAGCATATTAGGCTTTTATTATATAGGAGGGTTATAAAATTATTTTCAACATTCAATTTGAAAAGCAATACAATATTGAGTCTATTATATCTATCTCTCATTTGATGACCTTGTTAGAAAAAACTTGCAATACAAATTATCTTCTATTACCCCTATATCTTGTAGGATAATATTTATTGGTGTGATTATTCCCACTAATAATACTTGCTATGTGCCAGGTTATATTCTAAAATCTCTCTGTGTATTATTTCCTTTAATAATCAAAACAATTTTGTCAGGCATTAATCATTATCCACATTTTCCAGATAAAAATAAGGAGACTGCCAAAAGTCACTCAATAAGTAAGTGGCAAATAGAACTAAATTCTATTTCAGAAGATTCCAGAACTCATCAACTAACTGTCATAGTCTCACTTAGAATTGATGAGTGGGCTCACCATAATTTATCTCTTGAGTACCTAGCAAGTTCCTAACTTTCAAGTAGGTCTTTGTATTTGCCTATAAATTGAAGTAAAAAGTTTTGCTAAAGATCAAATAATAGGATAACTTCTTCCTAGCCAGCATGGCTCATTGGTTGACCTATGAACCAGGAGGTCACGGTTCAATTTCCAGTCAGGATTGTAGGTTCAATCCACAGTGTGGTGCATGCAAGAGGCAGACAATCAATGATGCTCTCTCATCATTGATGTTTTAACTCTCTCTTTTTCTCCTTTCCTCTTTAAAATCAATAAAATCTATTTTAAAAAATTAAATTATATGAATAAATAAAAGTATAACTTCTTTCCAGACATTTGTGAAAGAAATAAACTAGAGGCATAAATACTTAATCAAAATAATATTGAGAATATATGTAGCCCCTGGGAGAGATACAGCCAAGGGGGAAATGGGGTCCATGAGCATATGGGCCTAAAGGAGATATGTATCCCATTTTAAATATGTGGCTAACGGGAATATGTGGCTCAAGTGCCATCAGCACAATCCAGCCACCATGCCTATGGCCAACATTCTACTATGATCATGAAATGTTTCCTACTGAATGTGGACTTACCCTCAAAATCCTCCTAAACATAGTGCCCCTAATAAGAGCTGCTATTCATTTATTTAGATATTAGGTATAAAATGACCCAGTACCAGGCTCTATAGAGTTAGCATGTGAAATTAAGCCATTTGCCCATTCTCTATGAAAAACTGAAAGCTGACAGAAGCAAAGTATATGTTTCTGAGTTACAATCTTTCATTCCAGAGTTCTAAGGAAACTTGCACTTAATTTACAGTGATAGAACTGAAAGAACATCTTCTAAGGAGAAAGTAAATTTGATTCTTTTAAGCAATACTTGTTCTTCAGTCCTTCTTACTTTGCACAAAATATATGAATACTTTTGTTTGGTCAGTTTGGTCTCTCTTTAGGTTTTATCCCTCTTGTACATAGGAAAAACTATTTGTCACCAGTAAGTACATGCCCCTGCATTTATTTATTTATTTATTTATTTATTTATTTATTTATTACAGAGATTTGTACTTTCGTCTATAGGTGATTTTTGGAAGTATAGTCCAAAATTGTTTTAAAACTGCTAAAATTTCTAAAAAGAGGTTCCATAGCTTCCAAAAGACCCATGCAATGCTTTTGGCTCAATCCCACATGAAGTGCAACAATATTTACTGAGTAGATATCGAATACTAGGCACCTTACTCAAATCTAGGTTCAGAAAGCAATGATTACAAAACAATTGTCAGCCTAATGGAGTTCAAAGATGTCCAACTCTCCGCTCTGCAGGCTCTGGTTTCCCGCCAGCCATCAGTTGTACTCTGAGGTGAGCATTTCCTGGAGTCATGTGGAGCTCCGTCCAACTCCATAGCTAGGCCATGAGAGATATTCTGCTGAGAGCCACTCTATTACATCTCTCTTCAGAACACACAGCCCTAGATGCTTCTCCTGGGAAATGGAAAAATTCTTTTCATCTCTTCTTGATGACTTTCAGAAGAAGGAAACAAAGCAAAAGGTAATTTCTCAATAGGTCACCCTGCCACATGAAATTCTCAATAAATCACTCTGTTACATTTCTAAAGATCACAGCTTGAAAAATGGTTTGGAACAAGGAAAGAGACCATTTAAGAGGCTATTGCAATAATCCAGGGAGATATTATGAAGACCTGAAATAGGGAGCGACACTAGGGACAGAGAGAGATAGAAGGAGTTTGAGATCAATTTTCAAAGGTAGAAATGACAGGAGCTGTGAGAAATGAGACTCAAGATACAGGCCTGAAAGAACTCATAGAGGACTTTATATAACACATTAAGGGATTCTGTCCTAGAGGACAGAAGCTGCACAGTAGTAAAGCATGATCCCAGAGCCTACAGACCTATTTTGTTTTCCTTGACCACAATGAATTAAGAAAACGAGTTAGTTGCCAGCATCTACCAATAAGATTTAACATAAAATTCTGAATTTCTAATTTCTTTTGAGGAGATAATTAAAGGAGATCAGCCAAAAGTGACTCATAATTCTACATGACAATAATGGGCTGGAGCTGAGTGGTGACTGCTTTCTTTAGATAGGTTGTGGACTCTCCAGTTTGCTACATTCTCCTCCTGGGACCAACTTCACTCATTTCTATTGCCTGCCTAATACCTATAAACGATGTCTATTTTTCCTTTTGCTGTAAATAATGAAAATTCTTTTAATATTGTGGATGAGGAAACAAATTATTATGTGGAAAGTGATTGGATCATAAATTCCTAACTGGGCAGGTCATAGTGAGTAGCCACACCCAGGCACATAACTTCTTTAATAAAAAGTTTATCTTTGTCTTAAGTAATCCCTGTCCATTGATTTTGAGCATCTAGGTTAACACACCTTTGAAATAAGCTGTAACCACCCTGAAGAGAACAAATACTCTTGCTGACTGTTTTGTAACAATACTCACCTTGCTTTCTCCAATCTACCTTACTTCCCCACTTTAATTCCAAACACATAAAAGAAGCTGCAAAACTGTTATCCTCAAGAGCATTTTAAATCTTGCTCCCTAGCATATGTCATCAGTTTGGCTCAAGTAAACTCATAAAAACCTCTACAGGTTTGGACATTTCTTATGTCCACAAATGTTTAAACTGGGAAGTGTCATGAGCATATTTTAAAGATAGATTACACTGGTGACAACATTGAGGTATTAATTATAAAGATATAAAAGCAAACCTAGGAAGAACAATTCAGAGACTGTGGCAATATTACATCTCAGAGTGGAGGAAGCCTGTGCCAAGTTATTGGGTAGACCTGAAAAAGGGGAGTGGGGACCTTTCAGGAGTATTTAAGGAGCTGAAACAGCAGAGCTTAGCAATTAATTGGGAGTGGGAGTAGGATGCAGAGGACAGAGTAAAGTAGAGTTAAGGATGACAGATTCTAAGGGTTTTTGGCTTTGAGCATCTTGGTTTAGATTTAAAATACAGAAGAAGAAGCTGGTGGAAAAACTCAAATTCCTATCATACATTCATTATTTTTTGAGTGAAAATTAAGAGCTGCACAGTGTCATGGTCTATATGGAAAACTAATTCAAGATGATAATTATCACCTCAGAAAATAAACTTCAGAAGATAACAGCAGAATGGGGGTCAATCCCTCCCAGTGATTCCAACAGCAATCAAGGCTAACTACAACAGGATCTTATACACAGTCCATAGAGGGGCACACCTAGAGTACCAGTTCATATGAATGGAGGCAGAGCCATTGTGCTCTATAGGACACATAATACACAGCACCATTCTACCAATTCCAGGAATCATAGCTGCTCAATCTAATACATAGAAACAAACACACGGAAGCAGCCAAAATGCAGAGACAGAAAAACATGTCATAAGTGAAAGAATAGAAGCAATCTCCAGAAAAAGAACGAAATTAAATGGAAGCAAGCAAACTACTATACATAAAGTTCAAAATAATAGTTATAAGGAACTTAACAAGAGCTTCAAGGGACTTAGTGAGAATTTCAAGGAGTTTAGTGAGAATATCAAAGACATGAAAAAGGACCAGTCAGAAATGACGGTGCACTAACTGAAATGAAGTATAATTTACAGGGAATCAACAGTAGAGAATGTTGAGAATCAAATCAGTATTTTGAAATAAGAGGAAGCCAAAATCACCCAATCAGAAAAGCAAAAAAAATTTTTTTAAAAATATGAAGATAGTATAAGGAGCCTCTGGGACAACTTAAAGAATATCAAAATTCACATCATGGGGGTGCCAGAAAGAGAAGAGAGAGAGCAAGATACTGAAAACCTATTAGAATAAATTATGACAGAAAACTTGCCCTACCTGGTGAAATAAATAGACTTACAAGTATAGGAAGTGCAGAGTCCCAAACAAGGGTTGACCCAAAGAGGCCCACACCTTGCTTACATATCATAATTAAAATGCCAAAGGTTAAAGACAAAGAAAGAATCTTAAAAGCAGCAAGAGAAAAGCAGTTAATTACCTACAAGGGAGCACCCTATGACTGTCAGCTGATTTCTCAACAGAAACTTTGCAGGCCAGAAGAGAGTGGCAAGAAATATTTGAAAGCGATGAATAGCAAGAACCTACAAGCAAGATTACGTTACCCAGAATCATTATCATTTAAAATTGACGATCAGATGAAGAGCTTCACAGACCAGTAAAAGCTAAAGGAATTCATCACCACCAACTCAGTATTACATGAAATGTTGAAGGGTCTTCTAGAAGAAGAAGAAGAAGAAGAAGAAGAAGAAGAAGAAGAAGAAGGAGGAGGAGGAGGAGGAGGAGGAGGAGGAGGAGGAGGAAGAGAAGAAGAAGAAGAAGAAGAAGAAGAAGAAGAAGAAGAAGAAGAAGAAGAAGAAGGCGATAAATACATGTCTATCAATAATTGAACCTAAAAATCAAATTAAACCAACATGAAATCTAATGAACAAAATAAACTGATGAATAAAATAGAACCAGAGGCATGGAAACATGGAACAGACTGATGAAACTCAGAGGGAAGTGGGGGAGTAGAAAGAGATTAACCAAAGAATTTATACAGTATGCATATATGCATTATCTATGGACACAAACAATAGGGTGGTGAATGCCTGGAGTGGAGTGGGAATGGGGTGAAAAGGGACAATGGGTGGATCTGTAGTACTCTCAACAATAAAGATTTTTTTAAAAGGTGAAGGGATTAAGAAGTACAAATTGGTTGTGACAGAATAGTCCTGGGGTTGTAAAGTATAACATAGGGAATATAGTCAATAATATTCTAATAACTATATATGGTGTCAGAAAGGTATACTATTTATTGGTATAATCACTTATTAAGTTATATAGTATCTAGTCACTGGGGTGTCCACTTGAAACTAATATAAAAATGTATATAAACTGTAATTTAAAAGTGATTTTTAAAAACAAAAGTAAAAAAAAATCCATTTCTTGCTCCCATTTTCATAGTTCACTAAAGAAGTAGCTCTATAGCATCTATAAGATGCCTATAGACATTTATTAAAAGATTAATACAAAGAATTGAAGAAAACTTAATTCTGTTTTCTTCTGTGTTAGCTAAATCTGCCAATGGCAATGAATGTTAATCTTGAGAGGAAGATGAGAGATTAAGGCAAATGAAATTGCCATTAAGTAATTTATTTTTCCCCTCACACAGAATAATATATAGTTCAGTGGAGATGAGGCTCACAATGATTACAGAAGTGCAAATATTTACCAATATTTTGACTTAAATATTCTCACATTAGATGTCAACAAAGAGTTTTCAGTTTTTTATCAAAGGAAGATGAATCTTTTTTAAAAAATATATATTTTATTGATTTTTTACAGAGAGGAAGAGAGAGGGATAGAGAGTTAGAAACATCGATGAGAGAGAATCATATCAGCTGCCTCTTGCACACCCCCTACTGGGGATGTGCCCATAACCAAGGTACATGCCCTTGACTGGAATTGAGCCTGGGACCTTTCAGTCCCCAGACCTATGCTCTATCCACTGAGCCAAACCAATTTTGGCAGAAGATGAATCTTGATTTGCATTTTCATTGTTATTTACTATTTATCAATTGTAAAGCCACTATCAGAAGAAAAGTTGTCTATCTAAAACTGAAAGATTTTGCAAAGCTGATTTATAATGAAATAAAATACCCTCTTTCTCATGATCTATTTTTCCCTTTTATTCACCTTTCAGAGGGGGAGATGAATGGAGGTAGACTTGAGAAGAATTATACAGATGAAGACAACTTGTAGGCAAGTTGTAGACATCAACACTTGATCATTTATATTAAAAACTAACATATATCAAATTATCTTTCCAAGTCAAATAAGCAACCAGAAAGATGCATTGCTAATTTGTCAAGGATACTTCAAACTAAATTATTGTAGGTAGCATAAATGGAGAATCTTATTATGGTAAATTTGCAACTGATGTCTCCAAATTAAATTTGACTCTTTTCTACTAGAAATTATGTATTTTTATCTAATAATTCTTTTTCCATATTATCTATGTCTAGATGCTATTCTTCCATTTATATATTGTGTTGTATGTCAACAGTTTATATTCCCAGAAATCTTTCCCTTATTATCACCACCATGATCAACATGATTACCTTAATTATATTGCTGTTAGACTCCATGGCATCAGACTGAGGTGATGCAATTATGGATTCTAAACAATGGCTTTATTTATTTCTTTCTTTTTATATACTGCATATCAAAGCAACATATTCAAGTAAAATTACACATTTGTACTAACTCTAATGCCTAACTCTGCTTTTACATAAGGTTAACTCCAACAGAAGTTGAAATTCCCTGTGCATGTATTATGTTATTATATTATTTTCATCCAAAGTTAACCCACTTTGATCCACATGCTTGGAGCCCTCATACTTTCATTCAGTTCTCTTTGCTAGAATGTCATGAAATAGTCCCACTTTAACTGCAGTTTCACCTTGACAGTACCACCATCAAATCTGCTAAAATTTTTGGAATAGTTACTGTAGTGCACTTATGCCCTTTTTATTTTCCTTAATTTCATATTTAACCTCAATCACAATCAAAATGGCATCAATGCATAAGGCTACTTGAACATAAATCCCCATGAAAGATTTGTTAAGTTTTTTCTTGTATTCTATATCATCCATTGAACCAACACCAAAGTCTAAATAAATGTGATTTAAGACATTTGGAGAAAAATGTTCTCTTGATGGCTTTCATTCTATCTGAAAAAAAATGCATATTTATCTTCTCCCAGGATGAGAGGAATCTGCTGCATGTCATTTACAATTTCAGCAACTTAGATGATTTCTCTCTGACCAACACTTGTCCCTTATTTCTAATTTATGAAGAACATTCCAAGGCAGTTTTATCCATAAAGAAAACAGTTATATATGTATAGGTTGACTCAATGAATGCTTTTTTCTAAACACAACAGATGGACGACATTTACTAAGGACAACAGATGGACATTCTAAGCCGTTAATAAAAGCAGATGAAAGATGATATGCTGGCTGGCTGACTGGCTGGTATGTTAGCAGAGTTTTCCCAAGCTGAAACAATGACTTAAGCCAAGATGAATGCTCCCAAGTTGTTTAAATAGATGGTACAACACTTGATTTGCTAGGTAGTAAACACATGCAATGTTAACTGGCAATTTAACAGCATTTAATAATCATATAAATGTATCATACATTGATTTGAATGTTGGACAACATATTGTTGTCCTCAATAAAGGGCTTTTGGAGACTGAACATATAATTATTTTGTTACTTCATCTAAAAGGGTAGAGAGCTAATCAAGCATGTTGCTCATAAGAAACAATCAAGTAAAGAGACCACACAGCTGCTAATTTCCATAATCTATACTTCATATTCTAGCTCGAATCCTAGTCCACAACTCTATTCCAAAATTCTTTATTATGGTGGCCTCACACAATCTTTTGTTTTTGTCTCCACTTCCCAGAAATATTTTAAGGCAAAGTGGAATATACATACAGACAAAGCCTTGGACCAATAACAATTACAGAAAAAGAATGACTGACTAATCAATGTCTATACAAGGTTAACAAATTTAGATATGCCTATCATACTGGGTACTTGAATGTCAAATTAATGTATCATTTTAAAATAAACTTGAGAATTAGGATCTGAAGTGTTTGACAGTGCCTAATGAGCCATCATAATAAGCAATGGAGTGTTAAAATGAAAAAAAAAAAAGGAAAATGCTATTTGAGATGCAGTTTTCCTGATTACTTTTAGATTTTCTAAAGAATTATTTCCCTAATGAAAATGGCATGTGAATGACTATCTTCCTAGTTTAGATCTGAAACTAATGTTCTGTGACCAAAAAACCAGACATAACTTTTTATCCAGATTCCTTGATCCGAAATACACATAAGAATTTTAATACTGGGCTATATTTAATGGAACTGATCATCTGGCGTGCATAAAAGCCATCCCTAGAAGCCTTGTGTCCCTCTTATTTCACACGTGCAGGTAAATGCTGAAAGTTTTGTCAAAGGACCTTTTTCATGAAAGATGATGACAGTTATGAAGAATTTCAGTGATATTTTAGTTCTGATGTGAATTATTCAAACTAATCCAGAAAAGTCTTTGCGGTTGAAAGAGTGGGATCTGGGGAGGGGCCTCAGTCTGAGCCTGGTTGCTTCAATGCTAATTAGAACTTGCATCAGATGTCAAAGGCTCTGCCACAGAGCCATAGTAACTAATTCGCATCTCTTCTGAAGGAGTTATTTTACTGGCCCCCAGGAAATCAGCAGCTGAGACTGTTTCACTACAGCCTGGGCTGGTAAAGCAGGCTTCTCACAGAAAAGCAGAGCTGTGGTTTCCATTTGGTTTAGTTGTTTCCTGTAATAAGTTATATCTTGGTATTGTTTCCAGGAAAAAAAAAATATCTGTCAAACTGATTTTCTTGATATCTTGGGGGAGTAGGAGATAGTGTTTGTTTGAAGCTATTTTCTTAGTTCATAAAGACCATCAATGTAAAAAACTATTTGGCAGAGATGCCCCAGCATTTACTAAACAGGGATAATGCTGTAATGCTGTCAGGCTTGGTGGCCTCAGACCTCTGACTTCTGTTGCTTTGCCATCTGGCCATCATACTTTTGATCTCCCTCCTCCCCAGGAGTGGCAGAATATAACTGGCATTAGAATCCATTTGTTTTCAAATGCTCTTTTTCTTTCATCCTTTACTGGATAAGATGCTATTCTTCCCATAATTTTGAAAATATATACCTGATACTTTATATTCCTTTTCCCTAGAACCCGAAAAACATCAGTTTGGCTCAAAATCACAATGGACTGGTTAGCACAGTATTCTAACACAAACAGGCTCTAGTAGGTAAATATTCCATAGATAAACAAAATCTATTTTCCATGTTAATCCTGTTAAAATCCAACAAGAGAGCATTTTGCACAAGCATGTCAATCAATTAAAAAGGCAAATATCAGAGAACTATAAAATGTCAGAGCTGGAAAGGGCGCTTGCAGGTCATCTAAAACAACCTCCATGTTTTTCCATATGTAAAAACAAGGTCCAGTGAGGGTGGGTTGCCAAAAGATTCATTTAGTTAAACACAGAGCATGCAAACGAGGAAGTGTAATGTCTGTAAGTTTGTTTGAAATTTATCCAAAAAATAATATGGATTGAGAGATGGATAGAGGGATAGATGTGATAAATCAAGTGCAGTAAATGTTAATGATAGGCTCTAGTTGGCAAGTTCATGACTGGTCACTATAAATACTTTTAACTCTTCTGTGTATGTTTAAGCACTTTCAACATAAAATGTTAGGCATTTGAACATTGCAAGTACCTTATGAAGCTGGTAAGTCAACGATATTGAGGATAGATCCCTCACAGTCAGTTTAGTGGATGCATGGGTGAATGCTGGTGTCCATAGTCAAGATAGATAAACTATTGTGGACTACTACTAAAAAAATACACTTACCCTTCTTTAAGATGCATTGCAGGATTCAAATAGAATAAATAGTTTTTTATTTAGTCAGGATTCTTGCAATTATAGGTGAAAAATAAAATCACCCCAGATTTGCTTAAGCAAATTGAAGGAGTGTATTGGTTTCCATAAATAAAATTTCCAGGGGTGAACTTGGTTTGATCCTGGTTATCTGCACCCAGAGTCTCCATCTCCTGGCTCTGCTCTCTTTTACGTTGGTTCCATTCTTATTCAGGCTTGCTCTTCCCAGTTGCAAGGCTCTCTATACCTTCTGTTTATATCCCCACAAGTGCAAACCCAGAAGAAATGAAAAAATGACTATCTCAACAATAAAAGCAAAACTATGAAAAGTACATTTCATTTGCTCAGTTTGAATTATGTGCCCATACTTAAAACAAAAACCATTTGCAAAGAGACTGCAATATTCTAATTGGATGTCAAACCATTAAAATGAAAAGTCACACCACAGGTTTGCTGTCTGGATATCCCTTAGATTGCTGAGGAAATTATCTTAAGGTCAAGATGGCAGCAAGGAGTAGAGGCCCTAGATGTGACACAAGAGAGACACAAATGCAAAGGGTGAAAGTGGCCCATTTCAAAAATAGAAGCACACAGCTGGATCTGGGACCATAATAGTTCCTTGGAGAACAATCTAAGCCTTGATGAAAAAATAAATAAAAAGAGCTGAAACCGGTTTGGCTCAGTAGTAGAGCATCGGTCTGCGGACTGAAAGGTCCCAGGTTCGATTCCGGTCAGGGGCATGTACGTTGGTTGCGGGCACATCCCCCCAGGTAGGAAGTGTGCAGGAGGCAGCTGGTCGATGTTTCTCTCTCATCGACGTTTCTAGCTCTCTATCTCTCTCCCTTCCTCTCTGTGGAAAATCAATAAAATATATTAAATAAAATAATAAATAAATAAATAAATAAATAAATAAATAAATAAATAAAAAGGATCTTGAGCTTTTGTATACATGGATTCCTGACACCTAGAAGAAATGATAAATTTGGGATGTAAAATAAGGTCCTTGAAATAAAAGACACTCTTGGAACCATATTCACAGAAATCATGGTTATTTTTACAGTCAGATTGGAAAGAAATGCAATAACAGTTCTTATCTCTAGTTAATTGAAATTAATTTCCAAATAAGTTTAAAAATAGGTGTGAACTATTTCATCAAATTTTATTACATTAACTGGGCTACTTATTCAGATGTGATGATTATATAATCAAATGCACTATTCAAACCAGACCATTTTTATCTTTATAATAGTGAATTAAATTAGGCAGAAATGTATGAATGCTGTAAATTACTAGAGTTCTCTACCTAGTCTCCTCAGAATAGAACTGCTGGACCCAGTAATGCTGTTCAACAGGGTCAGGCTGCCAGGAGCAGTGCTGAGGTTTCCCACAGCTGTCATGTGTGGAGCTCGAGTGCAGCGACCAAACAGCCTCCAGAGAGGCTCCCAGACTACCACCGGAGGACTGTTTCTTACGGTCATGAGAAGAAGGAAGGCCAGAAACCAAACTCAGAACAAGTGTATGGGGACAAAGTTTTAGATAGTCCACAAATTTAGAGCAAGAGACAGTGAGTCATCAATGGCAAAAGAAGGTGCCCTGTACAAATCCTACAGATAAGGCTGCTGGCAGTAGATTGAGCACACTGGTTAAAGCAGTGAGTGTGGGGGGAAATGCTGACCAGTTTCCAACTATGTCTGGCAACATGCTCACAAATCTAATTTGATCCATATAAAAATACCCTTCCATATTCAGCCTGATCTTAGCAGTTCTTTCTAAATGTGGAGTGAGTTGCTACATAGAAAATGACTTGAAAAATATTTAATGTGCAAAATTAGAATTTTAAAGGTGTCTTGATCCACATATTTGCACCTGTGTTATTCCTGGGTGAAAACATTTTAATGTGCTCTTTTCTACATTTTTCTCTGTTTTCAGAAAGGCCAGGCCCATCTTTTATTCCAACATGACCAATAGGTTGACAGTCATTTTACATGCACAAATTGTAAAAAACAAAAAACAAAAATGCTTTCATTTATTCAAGAACTATTTAATTTACAGAACATCTGCTCTATGCCAAGCCTCATGATAGGCAGTAGGAATGCACTGATGAGTAAAAGTAGATATAGTGATAGGAAGCATCTGGAGGTGGTGCTGACAGATTAGGGGCCAGAGCATCTAGAGGTCTGTCAGTTACAATGAAGAGTTTGGTCTTCATTCTAAGAGCAATCAAAGGTTTTAGAAAAATCTGAAATTGGGAAGGGAGTACAATGGCATCATCAGATATGTATTTTCCAACGATCAGTGTGGATTCTGTGTACAGGATGGACTAAAGGAGATAAGGGGGGAGCAGGAAGATCAGCTAGGGAGAAGGTCACCATGGTAGTCCAGGGAAGATAAGATGGCTTAAACAAATGAGTGATTGTGGAATATGAAATATGATTTTAGAGGCAACATTTCCAGGATTTGCTCATAAATTAGACATCAGGGGTCTTGGTGAGGAAGAATGAGGCATTAAGGATAGCGTCCATGGAGTAACGTACAATTTGACTTAAAAGCAAATTCACTCCCTTTGTAGGGACTCTCATGGCATACAGACAGAGCAGCCCAATATCAGTGTCCCTCACATCTTAAAGACTAGTCACACATATATATTCACTTTATAGACTCATCAGTTTTGAGTAAAAGGCTCTTGCATTTTTCAAAGACAGAAGGACATTCTGCGCCAAAGACAAATAATGAATGTGATATTAAATAAGGTTTAGTACTTTCTTCACTTGATGTCATGTTTAAGGATTCTAGTTGTAAATGCAAGAAGCCCTAGGTTCTCCTTCATTAACTCTCATGGATTAATTATCCATAGCTAAGTCTCAATTTTTGTTAAACCTATTTCTGAAGCAACAAAGCAGGCCATAAGAAACTGGCAGGATATTGAAACCCATGGAACATATTCCAAGAGAGAAGTATTTCATCTTAATTATCCAGGGATAGGAAAATCAGCATGATGTGGAGGAAAAGAGCAGCAATGTCACAGTCAGGCAAAGCTAAGCTAGAATCTTGGTTCTCCATCCAGTGGGTATGTGACCTTGGAACACATATTTCTGCAAGTGTTTCCTTTTGTTTCAAGTTCATTTAGAAATATTTGAAATACAAATTGTTATAAGGATGCAATTAGATGATCAAACATAGTTTACTTATACATCAATAATGAGTACAACAGTACCTACTGTTCTGGATCATTGTTAGGTTGGGTTGAAAGTAGACAGTAGTTTAAATATATGGCACATAGAAGACAATACAGCAGAGCTATTAAGGCAGAGGGAATCCCTTGGGATTGTTCTACATAAACAAAGTAAAAATATTATTGATTGAAAAATTCTCATTATTCAAATAAAGCTGAAATAAAATTAGTTATTACCCTTTTGATAAAATTCTACTTTTTTAAACCAATATTATGTGCAGTTATTAAAATAATATATATTTAAAATAAAAGTTTTATTTACAATGTGATCAGTTTTAAAAATAATTATTTTCAATACTTTGTATTATTTTTTTAATATGTTTCATTGACTTTTATATAGAGAGGAAGAAAGAGAGAGAGACAGAAACATCGATGAGAAAGACACATCAATTAGCTGCCTTCTGCATGCCCCCTACTGGGGATCTAGCCCACAACCTGGGCATGTGTCCTGATGGAGAATGGAACTCGGGACCTCTTGATCCATGGAACAGATGATGCTTAATCCACTGAGCCACACCAGCGGGCCTACTTTGTATTATCTTAATGGCATGATATAAAATTCTCAAATTTACCTGATTTCAAATGGTACCTTATCAGAGCTGTCTTCACAGATTATCCTATCTATATAAACCAGTGTCTCTTCCTCCATCCAATGCACAGATAATAACTTTATCACCATTCCATTTCCTCACCATCTCTATTCTTTATTGTTCTCTATAGCATCTATCGCCAACATATGGCATACTGGGTAATTACTCGTGGACTTGTGTTCTTTTCATTCCCCATCAGAATGAAAAGTTCAATGAGCATAGGACTGCTCTGTTGTTTTGTTAACTGACTTATCCTTGACGCCTACAACTGCATTTGACATAGTGTGGGCTCTAATAAATATGAACTTTTAAAATGAATAATAATATTTGTGTCTACTAACCAAATAAAAATGCTACTTTTCATATGAATTAATATGACAACAAACTTTCATAGAATCTATTTGAATTTTACATTTAACCTTTTTCTTCAGCTCCCATTTCCTATAACAAGGCCAGAGAAGGCTTTAGCTCTATTTTGTAATCAAGTAAATTGAAGCTTAGACAAGGTATGTGTGCCATCTTTTATCACACAGCTATTGAGTGATTTCCTCATCGAAACCTGATTCTAAAAGAAGTAACTACAATTGCAGTGTCAAAATGCAGAAGTCACTTGGACTATGCAAAATAACAGTGTTCCGTTTGTATCTGTCATAAATGAATTGCTTGCTTTCTAGTTGAATTTCAAGTTTCTTATAGTAATGAAAGTATGCAAATAATGACTTTTTCCTCACCCTGCATTGCAAAGGTTAAGGGCAAAGAATGAACACCTGCTGTGTGATAGTGCTTTTCATCAATAAAGCAAAAAGATGTGAAGCTCTATTTATAAATACCTGTATAATAATAATGCATGATAAATGAAAAAAGCCTGGCTTCCACCTGACAGAGAGTAGCAGCAGCATACTGTGTTTGATTAAGGTCTGTATTTTCCCTTTTACCACAGAAAACGTGTTTTGCTAAAACAATGATTTAAGGGGAGTGTTGGTGGTCAAGTCTCATAAACCCCACCCTGGAAAAGCTGGGGAATAGGGAGACCTTGGTTTTTGTGTGCTGGATGCCTTTCCATGTTGTACCTTCACCACTGTGATCACTCCCAGGCAACAAGAAGCTGCTTAAAACACCCATTGCATCTCCTCATTGCCTCCTCCCCTGCCAAATACCCAGTGTGGACCCATCCCTCCATGGAAAAAAGAAAAATAAGTTGAAAAGCTGGTTTATGCTGAATTCTTAGGATCATAATAATTCCAGAATAAATTTGGATTCAGCTCTTAGTGCAAAATCAGGCCCCACCACTTATTTGCTGTCTGGCCTTGGACAAGTTACATAATTTCTCTTTGCTTCATTTTTCTCATTATGGAATGGAAATATTAATAGTACTTGATAGGACTGAGTGAAGACTCGTGTGTGTGTGTGTGTGTGTGTGTGTGTGTGTGTGTGTGTGTGTTTCTGAGTGCCCAGAATTTAGTGTTAAGTATTTGCTATTAAAGATATAGGTCATAAAATGTAATAAAAGAGGAAACTGATCTGATTTTGAATTCTGTGACCTGGGCATGTTACAACATTTCTCTGAATAGGATTCCTTATTAAAATGGATATACTCCCTACTTTATAATGTCAGATTAAGCATATGGTATGTAAAGCATGTAGAATATTATCTGATGAAGAGCAGATATTTCATAAAGTATTAAATATTCTTTGCAACTTAAAATGGGATTGTGGGATGTAGTAATGCTATTCTAAAATAATCATTGGGATAGTGGTCTTGAGCAGTGGTTCTATTGGAGATCTTCAAGGTAATTTTAAATAAGAGCAGCATTAATGTTAGAAAGTTTTGCTTTTGATGCTATTTGCAGCAGATCATATTTTCCAAGGATGATTATAGCAGTGCCTCCTATTCCACATGCCCTTTTTACTAAGTGACCTGGACCTCTTGAATGTCTCTTCCCCTTGAATTGGGGCTTTGTGACAGCCTTGGCCACTGGAGAGGCTATATGACTTCCAAAATTAAGTCATAAAAATGCCACACACTCTGCCTAATTGCTGGGGACACTCCTGGGGAACTCCAGCAGCCATGTAGAGTGGAACTGCCCTGAGGCCGCCATGCTGTGAGGCGACTCTAACTAGCCCATGTGGAGCTGCCCTAAAATTCTGTGGCTCACTGAAGTCCTTCCTAAACAAGAATGGCTCACTGAAGTCCTTCCTAAATTCTGGAAGCTCAGAAACAGTGAAAAATAGGAGAACCGTTGTTATGTTAAACCACTAAGTTTTAGAGGGGTGTGCTATGCAGTTTTAGGTAACAGATTCACAATTCTGTCTTTCAATTGTGTTTTGTTGTGTGAAAATATTGCTTAAGATATCTTATCATTGTATCTCATTTGACAAATGTATCTCATGAAAGCAGATCATCTCTTTTATGGCTGAGGAGATGGAAGATCTGAGAAGCTGAGTGACTTTCCAGAGGTCACACAGCCATGTGCAGTGGCAGAGCAGGCAGGCAAACAGTAGTCCTCCAATTTCAAGCCCCAAAGTTGGTCTGTTCATATTATCCATAAAGAAAACAGTTATATATGTATAGGTTGACTCAATGAATGCTTTTTTCTATTACCCACCTCAGAGTAAAGGACTTTGAGAAGAATAGCATGAACATTTCTCTTGGTACAGCTTTTCCTTGAATTCCAAAAACCTTCTATAAAATGAGATCGTGCAAGCAGATGTGATTTACTTCAAGTTTTGCCTAGTGTTAGACTGATAGATTTCCATAGTTGGTACCATAAGAATGAGTTAGTATTGTATTAACCACTTGAAATGAAAAACGGAAGCATGTTCAATATTTACATTTCATTTTATTAGATCTTAGTCATTTATTTTATTGTTATTCAATTTCACATTGTAGTTTTATGATTTCTCACTTACATAAATATTAATCAGAATGACAAATATACTCAGTGATTTAAAGGCACATTTTAAAAGTATTTGGTGGGAAATCCAATTCGGGTGATATGTCCTGAAAAACAATCTTTCTGTAAAAGTTAAAAAGTTACTGCCAAGTCATTGTGTTCTCTGAAAATAGGCAGTGAGCAAAAAATAGCCAACTAAAGAGCATGATAACTGCTCTCCTTGAAATTCCTATAGGTAATTAAAATGCCATGCTTTTATTTCTTCCTGCATATTTTCAACAAACAAAATGATTGTTCTTCCCTCCTGATGATCCTGACTATTGTTTCTGAATAGTCATGGAGACTGCAAGTTGTCTACAGTGTGCTGTAAAGTGAACACCAACAGACATCTCTTCTGTACATTGTCACATGCCACAGCCTTCTCTTAGTGGCAGCTTAGAGAGCTTCAGGGTGAGCATGGATAGAGTATGGGACCAAGGACTTTGTAATATTTCTCCTCTGAAAGTTCCCCAATTCAGAATTCTATTACTTCGGTCCTCTGGATTTCTTTCCCTTCGGTGATTGTTGAAAAAGAAACATTTTGAGAATAATCTCAGTTGAGATTTTAGTTTTATGGCTATTTTTAGAAATCTCTGACATGCCACTTCCTGAAATCCAGAATGGCATTACCAGCCTAGGATTAGAGAATACCAGTGCCAATAGAGCCCCTTGAGTTCACTGATTCCAGACTCTGACAAATAGGCCAACTGAGACTCCAAGAGAGGTAGGACCTTGTCCGCAGTCACATCATAAACTGAGGGCTGGCTTCCCCTATGTCCAGAGACTTCTTCTGCTAGGACTTCTTTGCTCAGTGAGTCTCTTTTATCAGCTTTTGCCACTGGGAAAGTTTTACCCTGCATTCTTACCTGAACATATCAACATGACAAGGAACAAATATATAATTTTGTGTTCCTTTTTTATGAAGCCCATTGTCCTTCAAAACCTTTACTAGCCATACTCCTGTAAGCAGGCAGCGATAAGACTGTGCAATTCACAGATGTAACCTCAAGGTGACTGAACTCAAAGATGTCCTGTTCCTATCTTATGCAAACACCTATCTTTTCTGATAACTCTTTGGCCACATATGGGCAAGACTGTGGGTAACAGAAAAAGCAATTTTCTCCTAAGACTGAATACATAAGGATGTCCCTAGGCTCTGCCCAGCCCAGATAACCACAAACCCAAGCACATTCCTTTCCTATTTGCCTCTCAGGTTGTTTTAAGTTGAAGAAGAGGAAGGAAACTTCTATTAAGGACTACCTCTCCTTCTGGGTAAACATTTCTTTTAATCTTTCTCTTTGGTTCCTGACCCTCCTCTTTGTTTCTGAATCTAGTGGGAGAATTTTCTTGGCTCAACATGCACTATTGTGGGTCAGGCCAGACCCAGTCAGGATTGAATGAGAGCCTCAGGATCCCATTTCCTACAGAAGGAAGTTGGGACATTTCTAAAGGAAGAAAAGTAATGTTTTAATTAAAACTCTTAGCTTAATTTTTTTTAATTAACAAAAATAGAAATTAGCCATTTTTATCACTAGTGAGCCTAGCCTTTGGTATGATCTATATGGGACAAATAAAAATTTTAAATAATAAGATTAACTGGGTTATTCAGGAAATAAAACTTTGATCTGAAGGGGAAAATGTATTTTTGTGGAGACTCAATTTAGTCATATTCCCCTCTATGTAAACCTAATGTAATAAATAGTGCCTCATTTCTTCAATGTATTTCAGAGTCATAGCTCAGACCGAATGGAATTAACTCAATTCAGCAGAGGTATTAATGTGGCTCCAAGTGAGGTGTCATGTTTCCCACCATGAACTCCAGCACTGAGATAAACTGTCACAGCTGCAGGGATAAGCAATGGGCCCAGGCCAGTCATCATGTATAGACATGACTACATGACTACAATGTGTGTAAAAAATGCCTTTGTAAAATGGAAAACACTTAAGTAAGCAGTGAACCCAGAGAAGTCCTCCAATGCAAAAACAACCCTATTATAAATTTCTCCATGGGACAACCACACAATAGACACAATATATACGTTGTGCTGAAAGCAAGGAAAAAATAAGACATAATTGTCTCAAATTTGTCATTTCATGTCTATCAGTTTTAAGATTTGAAGGACAATCCTATAATCAGTGCTTCTCAAATTTCAGGATACACAGAAATCAGCAGGGAAGCTTGTAACAATGCAGATTCTGATTTGGTGGGCCAGAGTCCGCTGTAGGAAACAAGTTCCCAGTTCATGCTCTAATTCTGGTCCACACACCAGACTTTACATATCAAGGTTCTAGGTTTGACCTTTCCAAACTTGTGCTGCAGTATTGTAATGAGAATTGATATCTACATCCCTTGGGCATCTGGGCAGGAATTGAAAGGAGCCTCTGGCAGTGAAGTTTATCTTAGTGTGTTGTGAAAGTGTTATCTTTTTCTATGTGTGCACTATAGGGAAAGGGTTTGGAGGCACATCTCTAAGTAGTAATGGAAGTTCAACATCATTCGCATTAGCAATAAATTATTCCTAGTAATAATCATAATGATAACAATAGCTATCATTTATTGCCCACTTACTATTTGCCAAAAAATTGCCAAGTATTTTACATGACTCAGTCATAGAATCCTATAACAATTCTAAAATATACCTAATATTATTAGCCCCTAAGTGACTTACAATTGTTCCCATGGCTTTTCACTTTAGATATTATCTGTATAGTAATGATTCTCAAGTTTATATCTACAACTCTAACTCCTTCCCAAACTCTGGTTGTATTATCCAACTGCCTACTTGATGTATCCTCTTGGAGATGCTCAAAATTCATAGTATATCCTAAGCACAAAACATCTTCCTCTCCCAAACTGCTTCTATTTAATTCCTCCAGCTAAAAATCTAGGTGTCTTTTTTAAACTTCTCTCCTCCTCACCCTACATACACATGTACTCCATTAGGAAATACTGTCAGCCCAACTTTCAAACTGTAATCTGAGTCAGTTTCTCTCTATCTCCTCTGGCACCAATAGCTGTGGCTTGGATCACTGCAACAGGCTTCTGGCTATTTTCTCTCTCTCTCTGTGCTCTGTATTTTGAGCAGCTTTGGTTGTCTAGAGGTGGTTGGCATGTTTTCAAGTGGCAGCTGGTGAGGCCAGAGCAGTGGAGTTGAGCCAGATAATAATAGCAAATATTTGCGTGACACTCACTACGCTCTAGACAACTTTCTAAGGACCTTGCACAGAATAGCATATTTAATGCTTTCAATAACCTCCCAGTCATGTTCTATTGTTACCCCCGTTTTACAGATGAGTACACTTGCTCAGTGTCTCCCAGCTAGGGAACAGTGAAAGCAGGATTCAAACCAAAGCTGAATGAGTCTAGAATAAGCAAATGGAACTTTTCTGCTCTGCTTCCTCTAGAAAGGTTTGTGTGTCACACCAAGGAGCATACACTGTGACCTGAAGGCTAGGAGAAGACCATTAAAATTAATAAATCCACCAAGTCAGTTATGTGGTTGTTTTGTCTACAGACAACTACACGAACTCTAAATTGTTTTTTAACTGAATTGGTAACTTCAGTGAACTAAATAAAAATAATCAGGTTGCTTAAGCAAATCACTTCCCTTGGAAGTTTTGTATTTTGTGAATTCTGCTGGTCTGTTCCTATATCCTCCAGAAAGTGTCCTCATGGAAATCCATTGCTGTACATCAAGAACATCTGTCTGATGCTTCCATATATATTGACCAGTATCCTACCTAATAAAAGAGTAATGTGCAAATTAACCATTACTCTGCTCAAGCCACACCCACCAACCATGCCCACCAGCCAATCAGAGTGAGTATGCAAATTAACCCCAACCAAGATGGCTGCAGCCACAGAGAGCAGTTGAGAGGCTTGAGTTTCCCTGGTAATAGAGGAAGCCAAGCTTTCCACACACCCTGGGGGCCTAGGCCTCTACTCCAAGATTTATAGAAGATAAATCCAAATAAAAATGGCAGCAACTAAGGAGCTGGAGACAGTAGGATAGGGTTTCCCCAGGCAACAGAGGAAGCAAAGCTTTCCATCTGCCCTGGCCAGCCTAGGCCTCCACTCAAGGCTACAAAGTTTCAATTATAAAAGATACATAAAACCAAACAGAAATGGCGGCAACCTGAGTGAGCAGGGGGCTTGGCTCCACTCCAGGCTACAAAGTTTCAATTGTAGAAGGCAAATGAATTCCAGATACCAGGGCCTCCACTTGGGTCACCAGGGGGTGTGGCTGGCCTGCAAACCACCACAGGCCCCTCGCCCAGGCTGCCCCACACCCCAAGGGGACTCCCACCCTGATCCAGGACACCCTTCAGGGCAAACCAGCTGGCCACCACCCTTGTACCAGGCCTCTATCCTATCTAATAAAAGCGAAATATGCAGATTGACCATCACTCCAACACACAAGATGGCTTCCCCCATGTGATCAAAGATCCTGACTCTATGTTGACACAAGATGGCCACCACAAGATGGCCAGCAGGGGAGGTCAGTTGGGAGGCACCAGGCCTGCAAGGGAGGACAATTGAGAGTGACCAGGCCTGCATGGGGGGGGCAGTTGGGGGTGATCAATCCTGCAGGGGAGGGCAGTTAGGGGTGGCCAGGCCAGCAGAGGAGGGAAGTTGGGGGTAAACAGGCTGGCAGGGGAGCAATTAGACATCAATCAGGCTGGCATGGGATAGGTTAGGGGATGATCAGGCTGGCAGGCAGAAGTGGTTAGGGGCAATTAGGAAGGCAGGCAGGTGAGAAGTTGGGAGTCAGCAGTCCTGGATTGTGAGAGGGATGTCCAACTGCCTGTTTAACATCCCTAGAGGGGTCCAGATTGGAGAGGGTGCAGGCTGGCCTGAGGGACACCCTCCCAATACCGTGCACGAATTTCATGCACAGTCCTCTAGTATATTTATACTTTTTCTCAATGTATATTCTAGTTTGAATAAGAAGTAGAAGAATATGAATACCAATTACTTTCATGACTATAACAATACCTTGCCTATTCTGAAAATATCTCCCAAGGGATTTGGCTTATATATAACTCATCTCTTAGGAAATAAAAACCTGGAATGTAATTCAGTACATCTCTGGCAGTGATCAGTCAATGCACTATGCTAATAAAAGAGATATATCCATGCCAATCACTTGCCTCTGAAGATTTAGGGATAAAGTCACATAAAGAGAAGGTATATGTTCCCACAGTACCTTGTGCTTGCAACTCTTTAGCACAGACCACATTATATCACTATGGTCTGTTTACTTTGCAATCTCTTCCACAAGACTGTGAGCTCCTCCAGGTCAAGAACCATATTTTGTTCAGCTTTGGATCCCAAGCACTCAGCACAATGCTCAGAGAAGAGTGAGCTTTCCGTAAACTATTATGGGATAAATAAAGTGGCATTTGACATAGCTGATCACATCTTCCTTCTTTAGGCATCTGAGATGCTCCTCTCTCCTGGATTCTCTTCTACATTCACTGGCTATTTTTTTCAGTCTCCCTAAGTTTATGCTACCTCCTTTGTTGAATTTCCAGACTCATGACTTTAAATGCCATCCCTAAGCTGACTACTCTAAAGTCTAGTGGCTTCCAAGCACATGTTTAGAATAAAATTCAATTTCCATACAATTACTTAGGGGCCCTCCATAGCCTGCCCTGCCTCCCCACATCTGACTTTCTCTCAAAACGACCACTTACTCTCTCCCCAGATCACTCTATTCCAACTACACTGGCATCCTTGTTGTTTGGGGGAATATACTGACTATGTTTTTGTCCCTTGGAATGCTCTTACTTCATGTCTCATTCATTCAGCTTTCTTATCAATACTTATTTTGAAGAAAGCTTTCCCTGACCATCCAATATCTTTCCCCCATCAAGTTCTATTCCTTTTTACTCTAAATTATTTTATTTTCAAAGCACATATCACCATCTGATATGTACTAGGATAGTTGTTTGTTTTTCTCATTTCCCTCCTCCAAGCTATAAGCATGATGAGGGCAGGGACTGCTGGTATTTCTGGTACCTAGAAGAGTTCCTGTAGTAGAGAGGGTACCCAATGAGTATTTATTAAAAAATAAATGAATTAGTAGAAATGGCAGATTCTAGAAAACAATTGATGAGTTGTAATTTACACTTATAGATGGCAAAACCAATTCCAAATCCCAAGAAGCTGTGAGTTCAAACTTCTGTCCTCATCTAACTTTGTAGCCAGCTAAACCATTGACTCTGCCTTACATATCTTTGTATCTCTACTGCCTGGCATAGAACATGGGACACGTAAAATACTTAATAAATGTTGAATGAATGAATGAATGAATGAATATACCTTACTATTAGAAAAAAAAGCCTAGGAATTTCAGTGTGTGCCCCCTGGGTAGATGTGAGACAGACTTGTTAAAGATGATTGTAAAAACACTTTACAATTGTGGTGTACCATGCATGGTAGCAGTTGGATTTTCATTTGATTGGAGCAGCTATTAGTACTGTGGCTGTTTCAGTGATCTGATTTGTCCACAAGGGCTCCTTCAGGTGGCTCTAACAGCCTTTCCTTATGAAGAATTGACCTGCTTGCCTTGGTAAAATAGGAAGATGGGGAATCTGATGAAATCACAGCACTGTTTAAGAGTTAAGTCCTGTAAAACTTCACATTTACACCAGACTAAAATCATTTGGAATGACCCAGAATCATAAAATAGGTTCTCAAACATATACAAAAGTATGGATGAGTGTCAGGGAAATTCAGTTAGCATACACAAATATTTATTTTCAATAATTGTTTATTAACATGGAAACGTTCATGCTCTTAAAGAAGACATATACTCATTTATTAGATTTCATTATTATAATATGTTTTTAATTTCCTGACTGTAATTTTCTTTAAATTCCTATATAAAAGGTAACTACTGTATAATAAAATGTGTTATTCAAATGAAGGAGGGATCTAATAATCATTTTGGCTGATCAAAGGAGCAAATTGAGACTGCCTTAGCCCATCTGAGACATGAGGTCTCTCTCTGTCCAAATATTTTTATAAGCTCTTCAGTAAATAAATTTTGTTTTTTAATAGATTTTTGTTATCTGACTTACATTTAAGTTGTAAAAAAAGAGTTAGCCAACACAATTAATCCAATAACCTGTATCATATGTATTCATGCTCTTTTTTCCACGTGTCATTTTATTTATGATTTAGAAACACTTTGAATATTTTTGACAGAGCAGGAAACTTGAAATTATGCAACCAGCCTAAGGCCCTGCTGATCAGTCAAAAATACTAGGATTCTAACCAAAGTATTTGGACTCTGAGAGCTGAGATGAAAATTCAGGCATGTACCACTTGAGAACCCACACTCTTCAAAAAGTCACCCACAGCAATTTTTACTAATTCTTTCCAACCAGGTGGTATATAAATAAAACAAGATTGTTCATGAGATGATGAACATTGAAGCTGGACAATTGGTAAATGAAGGTTCAGTACATTATTTATGTAATTTGTATTCCAGTTTTTCATTTTCAATAATAAAAAAATATATTTTTTAAATTCATTTTCTTCCTTCACTCTACTAACTCCAACTTTTCTTGAATTTTAGGTTTAGGAATTAGACTATATACATTATTATTTCTTCCTATAAATTTTTAGGATGGCAACATTAATACATGTTCATTTAAAATATTTATAAAATATCTGAGTTTAAAGTAGAATATAAAAATTCTTTGCAATCTACTCACCAGAAAATAAATATTTTAACATATTGATGTCTCACTTTCTACCATACTTTTTAACTTTAACCATTTTAAAGTTAACAGTTTAATGGTATTAAGTATTATTCACAATGTCATGCAACCATCAGCACCATATAGTTCTAGAAACTTTTCATCATTGCAAAAGGGAATTTCAAACTCATTAAACAATCACACTCCATTTCCCCAAATCTCTGGCAGCCACTAATCTTCTGTCTCTATGGATTTGCCTATTTTATAATTTCACATAAATTTAATCATATAGTATAAGGTATTTTGTGACTGGCTTCTTTCATTTAGTATATGACTTTCAAGATTCAACTATATTGTAGCATGTGTCAGTAATTCATTCTTTTAATGGTTCAATAATATTATATTGTATGAATATACCACACTGTGCTTATCCATTCATCACTTGATGAGAATTTGAGTTTCTTCAACCTTTAGGCAATTGTCACACACACACACACACACACACACACACACACGTGTGTGTGTGTGTGTGTGTGTGTGTGTGTGTGTGTGTGTAACTAATAGAGGCCTGATGCACGAAATTTGTACAAGAGTAGGCCTTCCTTCCCCCGCTACCAGCACCAACTTCCCTCTGTCACTCAGGACCCAGGCTTTCCTCACAGTCCTGGCTTCATCCAGAAAGTAGTCTGAAAGGACATCCAGACTAATTAGCATATTATGCTTTCATTATTATAGATATATACATACTAGAGGCTCGTGCACCAGTAGGGTCCCTTGGCCTGGCCTGCACCCTCTCGCAATCCAGGACCTCTCAGGGATGGTCAGGCCGAGGGACCCCATCAGTGCACAAATCCTCTAATATACATATAAGATCTTTGGTTAATCCTTCCTGCCCTCTTTCCTCCCCCCTTTCCTCTGAGATTTATCAGTATGTTCCATGTTTCCATGCCTGTGGTTTCTGCTCCTGCATTGAGTATCCTCCTTGTGGTCAGTGAGTGTCATAGCTACTGGCTGGTAGGCCAGTTGGCCAGATATATATTGACATCCTCTGTAATAAAAGCTTAATATGCCAGATGTTCAGTTGACTGAGTAACTGTTCAACCAAAATGTAATATGCTGATGATGTGGTAAGGCCGCTCAACATATCTCTATGATGTGCACTGACCACTAGGGGGCAGATGCTCAGAATAGTAGGTCCCTCTCAAGCCCCAATAGTGCACCAGTGGGGTCCCTCAGCCTAGCCTGCACCTTCTCATAATCCAGTACCCCTTGGGGAATGTCAAAGAGCCAGTTTTAGTCCGATCTCACAGGCCAGGCTGAGGGAGTCTACTGGTGCATGAATTCATGCACCTGACCTCCAGTTGGTTAATAAAATTATATAGGACTAGAGGTCCAGTGCACAAAATTCATGTGGGGGGGGAGGTTGTAATGTGTCCCTCAGCCCAACCGGAACCCTCTCCAATCTGGGAACCCTCAAGGGATGTTCAATTGCCCAGTTAGGCCCAATCCCACCAGTGAAATCTGGCCTAAATGGGCAGTCGGACATACTTCACACAATCCAGGACTGCTGGCTCCCAACTGCTCACCTGCCTGCCTGCCTTATTGCCCCTAACTGCTTCTGCCGGCCAGGCTGATCATCCCCTAATCACTCCCCTGCCAGCCTGATGGATGCCTAACTGCTTCCCTGCCAGCCCAATTGCCCCTAATTGCCCTCCCCTGCCAACCTGGTCACCCCCAACTGCCCTCCCCTGCAGGCATGGTCCCCCCCAACTGCCTTCCCCTGCAGGCCTGGTTCTCCCAACTGCCTTCCCCTTTAGGCCAGGTCTCTCCCAACTGCCCTTCCCTGCAGACCTGGTCACCCCTAACTACTCTCCTCCCCTGCTGGCCTGATTATCCAAAACTGCCCTCTCCTGCTGGCTATCTTGTGGTGGCCATCTGTGTCCACATGGGGACAGCCATCTTTGACCACATGGGGGCAGCCATCTTGTGTGTTGGAGTATTGGTCAATTTGCATATTACTCTTTTATTAGATAGGATAGCTTTCAAGTGTACAATTCTATATCATCTATATATTGCATTGTGTGTACCACCTGAAGTCATCTTATTTGATCAGCATATATATATTTTTTACAATCTTCATAGTTTTACCATTTCCTGAATGTCATATAAGTAGAGTTGTAAAGTAGGCAGCCCTGCCAAATTTACTTCTTTCACTAATGTGTATTAAAGCTTTTTCATGCCTTACTAGCTCATTATTTTTAACAATAGATAATATTCCATTGTCTAGATGTACCACATTTTTTATATCCTCTAACCTACTAAACATACTTTGCCCTGGCCAGTTTGGATCAGTGGATAGAGTGTCAGCCTGTGAACTGAAGGGTCCTAGGTACAATTCCAGTCAAGGGCAAATGCCTGGGTTGTGGGTTCAGTCCAATGTGCAGGACTAGTCTTCAACCGCCAATCAATGATTCTCTCTCATCATTGATGATTCTGTCTCTCCTCCCTTCTTCTCTGAAATCAATAAAAATATATTTTTAAAAAGAATACCTTGGTTGCTTCCATGTTTTGGAAATTATAAATAAAGCTGCTGCAAGCATTCATGTGTAATGTAGGTTTATGTGTGGACATAAGTTTTCCAAGAGTGAAATTTCTGGATCATATGTTAAGAGTATGTTTAGTTTATTAATAAACTATAAATTATCTTCAAATGTATCTGCATCATTTTGTATTCCCAGTAGAGAATGAGAGTTCCTGTTGCTCCACATTGCTCCAGCATTTGGCATTGCCAGTGTTTACGATTTTTAGCATTCTAGTAGATTGTAGTGATACCCCACTGTTGTTTTAATTTGCAATTCCCTAATGTCATAGATGTCTGGTAGGCCTTAAAGACAGGGATAGAACAAAAGCATTTGCCAGATCAATACCTGCATACCATGTAGGAGAAGATTTCTAAAACAATGCAACAACATCTAGTACAGCAGCTGCAGTTGGAGTCATCACATGGTTAAGTGTATGATAGATAATCCACTCTCATCCTCCAAGATCCATCTCTCTTCTGTACAGGCCAAATAAGCAATTAAATGAAGATATGGTAGAAAGCACTACCCCTACCTCTTTCAAGTCCTTAATGATGGCACTAATCTCTGCAATCCCTCCAGGAATGCAGCAATGCTTTTTGATTTAGTATTTTCCTAGATAGAGGCAGTTGTAATTGCTTCCACTTGGCCTTTCCCATTATAGTAATCCTCACTTCACAGGTCAGAAAACAATGTAGAAATTCTACCTAATGTTAAGTATATCTATTCCTATGCATTCTGGAACTGGGAAGATAACCACAGGAACCCACTGTGAAAATGACCCAGCCAGAATTCCATTGATCACTTGACTGCCATATGCCCTTACTCTTACTGGTAAGACAGAGTGATGATTTGGGTCTCTAGAAATCAATGTCAGCTCAGAGCTTGTGTTCAGTAGTCTAAACTGAAAGACCTCATTATTTCATTTTCCCCAACTTTCAGTTACCATGCAGAAGGCTGTAGGTCTATTTGGGAAGGTTGGAAAAACTATAAACAATATACCAAAGGCCCTATCTCCTAATAGCATTACATTGTGAGTTATGATTTCAACATGTAAACTTTGGGAGAACATAAACGTTCGATCTATAGCAAGCTTGAAATATTTCTTCTGTTCCTTTCTCTTTCTTCTCCTTCTGGTATTCCTAGTACATTAAATCTCTTGTAGTTGTCCCACAGTTCTTGAATACTATGTGTTTTTGTTTGTTTGTTTATTTGTTTGTTTTCTATTTGCTTTTTAGTTTTGGATGTGTTTATTGTCATATTCTCAAGCTCAGATATTATTTTCTGAGCCATGACCAGTCCACTAATGAGTCCATCAAAGGCATTCTTCATCTCCGTTACAGAGTTTTCAATCTCTAACATTTATCTTTTTATTATTTTTAGATTTATCATCTTCCTGCTTATATTATCCATCTGTTCCTAAATGTTGTCTACTTTTTCCATTAAATCCCATAACACGTTAACCATAGTTTTTTTTTTTAATTTTCAGTCTAATAATGTCAACATTCCTGCCAGATCTGATTGATACTGATGCTTTTTAAATCTCTTCAAACTTTGTTTTTCTTTTTTCTTTCTTTCTTTTTAAAATATATTTTATTGATATTTTACAGAGAGGAAGGAAGAGGGTTAGAAAGTTAGAAACATTGATGAGAGAGAATCATTGATCAGCTGCCTCCTGCACACCCCCTACTGGGGATGTGTCCACAACCAAAGTGCATACCCTTGACTGGAATTGAACCTGGGAACTTACAGTCCGCAGGCCAATGCTCTATCCACTGAGCCAAACCAGTTTTGGCTCTTTTTTCTTTTTATGGTGCATTGTGATTGTTGATTGAAAGGCAAACAGGATGCACTGGATCAATAGGCCTTTAGTAATGGGGTGATAAAGTGGGGGAAGAGGAAGTGTTCTATATTCCTTTGATTAGGTCTCAGTCTTTCAATAAGCTAGTGCCTCTGGACTGTACACCTTACAAGTTTTCTCAGTTTCACCTCCTCCTTTAGGTGGGACATGGTGGCTAGAGGGGGCTGGAGTTGAGCATTTCTCTTCCTGTAATCCAATCCCCACCTTGCTTTCTCCAAACATTATGCAATCTTTCTTACCTTTCCTTTCTTAATTCCAAATGTATAAAAAACTACACAACTGCTATTCTTTGTAACATTTGAGATCTTGCCTCCTAGCATTGTCAGTTTTATTCAAATCAGCTCATAAATGTTCCTTTCAGTTTCTTAAGGCAACATGATGAAGGGGTGAATTCTAAGCTCCTTATATGCAGGGCTAGAATTAGAACTCAAATTATTTATTTTATACTGTTGATTTTGATATTTCATTATATATTCTAAATAATAATCATTCATCCCATATGGTGTTTGTAAATATCTCACATTCTCTAGATTGTCATTACAGAGACTTACAAGGGCTTTTTTTTTTTAGAGCAAAAGTTTCTAATTTTGATAAAGTCCAGGTTATTATTTTTTTTTATTGACCATGTGATTTTTTTGTCCTAACATCATTTTGTCCAGTACAATATTCTAAATTTTTTTTCTAAAAATTTTAAAGTTATACATTTTACATTTAAATCCATGATTCATTTTGAGTTAATTTTTTTAATAAGGGGTGAAGTTGAAATTGAGCTTCCTACTTTTTTTCTTTTTTGGAATTTGGATGTCCCATTACTCAAGAAATATTTGTTGAAAAGATTCCTACCTCCAATGAATTATTTTCACAACTTTGTCAAAAATCATTTGGACATATTTTTGTACTTTTATTTTTAGGTTCTCCATTCTATTTCATTCATCTATGTCCTTATCCTTCGGCTAATTACCACACTGTCTTTATTATGAGAGTGAACTTTATTGACTACAGTAAATCTTCTAACTTTATTTTTGTCAAGATTGTTTTAACTATACTGAGATCTGTTCCTTTCCAAACAACTTTTAGAATAAGTTTGTATCTATAAAGAAAACTTCATAAGATTTTGATAGGAATTAAATAAATTCTATAGATTAGCTTGGGGAGATATGATATATTTACTATGGTTATGATTCCAATATATGAATATGTTATAACTCTCCATGTATTTAGTTATTTTTTTCTTTCATTATCACTTGGTAATTTTCAGAATCAGATTTTGTATATATAAAAAGGGTTCTGTGGGTTCAATTCCAATGTGTGAGTGGAGACTTCTGCAGACCAGCAAGCAATTCTCAGATACCAGTTGGGTGCCTGAGAATTCAATTCAATTCTGACACTATCTATCCAGAGATAGAATCAGATTCCACAAGTAAAGCTCCCACTTAAGACACCATTCACAAACCCAGGTTGTTACCTCTGCTTCTGACCAACTGGATATAAATGAGAGGTTCTCATAACCCTCGCTTTGAGTTCAATTAATTTGCTAGAATGGCTTCACAAAAATAGGAAAACTTATTTACTCAGTAGATTACTAATTTATTACAAAAGATATTAAAGGATACAAATCAATAGTCAGGTGAAGAGATACATCAGGCTGCTCACACAAAGTAGCTTTTGTCCTCATGGAATTTGGAGCCCTACAGAGCTGCACATTGAAGAATTCTGGTTCTCCAACTTGGATGCTCTCTGAAAAAAAAAAAAAAAAAGTGCCAAGGAACTGTCCTCCTGGAATTTTATGGAAGCTTTATTACATTGTCATGAGTGACTAAATCATTGGCAATTGCCAATTGATTTCAACCTTCAACCTCCTCTCTCCTTTCCAGAAATCAGGAGATGGGGATAAAAGTTTCAGTCTTCTAATCACAAGGTTGGTTCTCCTGGGAACTAGTTTCCATCCTTATGTGGGGTCCAGAAGTCACCTCATTAAAATTTTTTAAAAAGATGCCTTTATCACTCTCAACATTAAGAAATTATAAGGGGTTTGGAGCTGTGAGCCAGGAATTGTGGATGAAGACCATTGGGTTTTATTTTTTCCCCACATGTTCATTGTTGGTATATAGAAATGTATTTGATTTCCGTGTGTTGATCTTATATCCTGTACCTCTCTGAACTAATTTATTAGTTCTAGTTTTCTGTAGATATCTTGGGATATTGATCATTAAGTTCCTTTGCAAATAAATTCATTTTCCCCAATATTTATGCTTTTATTTAGTTCCTTCCATCTATCCATCTATCCTTGCTTCCTCTATTCCTTCCTTTTCTTTCTCTTTCATTATTGCTCTGGTAAGAACTTTAATAAGGAAATTCAAGATAAAATTCTTCAATGAAACCATCTGGGCCTAGATTTTTTTTTGGAAGTTTTAATCATAAATGCATATTTTTTTAATGCCCATGATGTCTATTTCATACTGGTCGAGTTCTGATAATTTCTGGGTTTTGAGGATTTGGCCCTTCTAGGTTTTTGCATTTATCTGTGTACAGATATTTATTATATTATCTTATTATTTTCTCACGGATACCATATCTGTAGTCATAGTCCCTATTTTATTCCTAATATTTATGAGTTGTGTATTGTCTCTTTTTGTTTTTGTCAGTCTTACTACAGGTTTATCATTTGTACAGATTTTTTTTTTTAAAGTTAGTAGTTAATGTATTGATTTTCTCCATTGCTTCCTATATTTAAATTCATTTATTTTTTTCTTATCTTTATTATTTCATTTCTCCTGCTTGCTTTTTTGATAGAAATTTAGCTTCCCCTTCAGCCACTAACACCTTCTCAAAAGAAGGATGGGACCAAACTTATACAAATTTGTTGCTAAAATGTAGGAATATAAAATTACCTCCTAGATAAAAGATGACTCAATGGTTTTGTTTGCTGCAGGGTGAGGATTGACATTCAGCTTTTCACAGACCCCCACTGACATAAGCAGAGATTAAGAGAGAAACAGAATAACAAAAAGTCTCATCTCCCACCACATTATTCAATCTCATTGATGCTGAGCCCATTCTCACTAGGCCCATCTGAGATAAGAAGTGGCAGAAAAGTAGAATTCTGACTAGCCTTGATTTGTATTACCTTGCTCAATCTTACCAGGTATCTCTCCACTGGGCTGTGCTGACACCATTGGGCTTAAAGCCTACTGGTAATTAGTTCTACATCAAACTGTCTCCTTAAGTCTTTCTGATACTGGGTGAGGCTGGAGGCTCAGTTCTAGTCTGGTGAGAGAATCCAACTGCATCTTCCAGGAGGAGGTGTTATAAAAGATTAGTTCCTTGATAGGTGCTGCTGACACTACTCTTCAGAGGAATCAGAGCAATGCCACCTCTATCTGTTGGATGAGAGATGGAAGATAAGCATCTTGGTTGTCCTAGCTGATAACACACAGAAAAGGAATGGGAGTGCTCCAACTGCTTCAGTAGAGAAGGCAGTTGAGTGGAATATCAGCTCCTTACTTACCTCCACTGAAACCATGGGAGGCAGCGGAGGATAAATTATCCTTTGGTGTTTGACTAAAGTAGGGCGGGAATTATAAAATAAAGTTTGTTGTTGTGCTAGGCCACAGTTTTTCTTATATTTTCACTCCATTGTCTGTTCTACACTAGAGTTCTCAGTACCACCCTCTCCAGGATATGAGGGAGACAATAAGGAAATCAAGAGAACTCACTACCATATTGTTCTTCTAGTCCCCAGAGGCAGTCTGAGTTCTTTCCATCTTTCAGAATCTGCCTATGCTTGATTGTTGTGTCATGTCTATAGTGTTTCTTTTTTTAATTGATTTTTATTGTCTGAAGTATTACATATATTAGTACATAGATCTCCTTTTTTCCTCCACTGACCTTCCCCCATCCTGCCTATCCCATGTCACATGCCCTCATCCCACCCCACCCCTAGTGTCTTGTGTCCATTGGTTGTGCTTATATGCATGCATATAAGTCCTTTGGTTGATCTCTATCTGCCCTCTCCCCAAACTCCCCAGCCTTCCCACTGTAATTTGACAGTCTGTTCAGTGCTTTCCTGCCTCTGTAGCTGTCTTTTTGTTCATAGGTTATAATGTTCTATATTTTCCATAAATGAGTGAGATCATGTGGTATTCTTCTTTCATTGCCTGGCTTATTTTACTTAACATAATGCCCTCCAGGTCTATAGTGTTTCAGTTGTAAGAGGGAATACCAGGATGAGTCGAGCTATTCCATCTTGTAGAACTGGAAGTAGTCAAACAGAATCTAATTTTATGCTTATGAATATATATATATATATATATATATATATATATATATATATATATTTGTTTAAATTGTCTCAATCTAGAGTAAATTTATTTTTCTAAATAAGGATTTTAAAAGAATCTTAGAAGAAAATTAGAATCTTAAAAAGTAACATTCTAAGCTCTAAAGTCATTATAGATTTGCTTATTTGTTTGAATTTTTATCTATAAAATTAGAAAGTTAAACCAGTTGACCTTTGATATCTTTCCAGCTCTGACAATCTAGGATTCTAAGTGCATTATAGGAATAGAATAAGTGATGATTCCAAACCACTTAGTACACACTTGCAGTTTCATCACTGCATTAAATCTTCAGAGACAGAACTTGACCTTTTAACTTCAAGATCTAAGATTGTCTTAATCCATTTAACAAATTTAATTTCTATGTACAAATCTCTGTCTTCAGCAAAAAATATAATATTTGTGGTTGACTAACTAGAGTATCAATATTATTATCATAATTATTAGGATAAATAATAGAAGGAGCACCTATGTTTAGATTTTTTTTTAAAACTTCAGTTTTGGGTCTTGTTTTAGAGAGGAAGGGTCATCTTATTTACGGCAGCATGAGGTCAGGAATACATAGACTTCTAACTATGTACTCATAGTAACTCTGAACTCACCCATGTCTTACCTGTGTGAACTGGAAAGGTCACTTAATTCCAGATCTCTCGCTTCTAAAGTGAAAACATGTATCTGCCTCACAGAGTTGATATAAGCATTACACAAGAAAAATATATATATATATAGATAAGTCTTCATGTATTCCTGAAACAGATAAGTACTTAATATAGTAGCTAATTATAAATTTAAAAAATATATTTTTATTGGTTTCTGAGAGGAAGGGAAGGGAGAGAGAAAAAAAAACATGAATGATGAGAAAGAATCACTGATTGAATGCCTCCTGCACCCCCACTACTGGGGATTGAGCCCAAAACCAGGGCATGTGCCCTTGACTGGAACCAAACCCAGAACCCTTCAGTCTGCAGGCTGATGCTCTAGCCACAGTCTAGATAATAATACAAATTTTAACATAAAAATATGTATCATCAGCTCTATTCTTTTTTATTGAACTCATTGGCGTAATTGATATAAAATTACATAGTTTTTAGGAATATAATTCCATAATATGTTATATGTATATTGTATTGTGTGTTTATCACCCCAAGTGAAGTCTCCTTCCATCATCATTTATTTACCCTTTACCCTCTTGTATCTCCTCTAACTCCTACTTCCCTTTGGCAATCACCATACTGTTGTCTGTGTCCATGGGTCTTTTTCATCTTTGCTTAATCCCTTCACCCTTCTCACTCAACCTCCAACCGCTCTGACAGACTTACAGCTGTCAGAGGGGTAAGATTCCTTCTACCGGTATTTTATGGCCATCTAGTATTCTATTCTATAAATTTATTGCAGTTTTGTTTATACATTCATCAATTGATGGACACTTGGGCTATTTCCAAATCATGGTATTGTGAAAAACTGCAATGAAGCTAGGGTTGTAATATATTCTTTCAAATTAGTGTCTCAGTTTTCTTTGGATATATTCCCAGAAGGCGGTTCCATTTTAAATTTTATGAGGTAACTCTATACTGCTTTCCACAGTGGTTGCACCAATCTGCATTCCCACTGACAGTAGGTGAGTGTGACCTTTTTTCCATATCCTCTCCAATACTTGTCGGTTGCTGATTTGTTAATGATAGCCATTCTGACAGGTTTGAGGTGCCATCTCATTGTGGTTTTAATTTGCATTTATCTATTCTTTGTTTTTTTAAATATTTTTATTGGTTTTAGGAAGAGATATATAAACATCAATGAGAGAGAAACATTAGTAGGCTGTCTCTTGCTTCTCCCCTGCTGGAATGAAAACACAACCCCAGGCATGTGTCCTGACTGGGGAATCAAACTGGCAACCTTTTGGTGCATGGGTCGATGCTCAACCACTGTGACACAGTGGACTGGCACATTTCTCTGTTCTTTATCTGTACAGTATATAGTGGTTTTTAGAACATAGGCTCCTGATTCCTACTGTCTAATTCAAGTGTCTTATCCATAAGCTGGGTAACCTTAAACAGGTTACTTATTCTCTTATGTTTCATTTTCTGTTAAATGAGAGTAATATTACCCACATCGTTAGGCTATGTGAGAATTAAATATGCTAAATGGATGCAAAGTGCTTAGAATCATGTTTGGCATATATTGAGTAATCAATAAATATTAGACATTATTGTTTACATCTACAAATACATCACTGTCTCTGACCATGTGTTATTGGAATATCAAGCCAGTTCATTTAACATTGAAAGAAATAATGGTTTCTGACTGAACTCTTTGGATGTTTTTACATCAGACAGTCATGCTTTCACTTTGTCAGCTATGCAAATACCTTAAATGTTCTAAATTACTCTAGTGAATATAAGACATCTGCTTTAAAATGGAAAACACTTCAGACAATCACCCCATCTGCTTTCCTAAGTTCCCTATTTTTAGTTGCCTAAGATCTGGATGCAAGTTACCTATTTGAAGTTACCTATTTGTATAATCTTGCAAATTTCAGAAACTCAGTCTTAGGCCTCTCCATTAACCTCAGTCACCCTGCCTTGAGAAAGATGGAGAATTTTATCAAGCCCCACAAAAAATGACAAAAGTCCCAAATTTTTCTGAAAATAACTAAGTAGAGGTTCAAAATTGCTCCTGGCAATTCTCATGAAAGCAATACACCACCAACCATATTTAAAATATAGTGATCATATTATAAAATGGTAACACAAGTAACATTCATCCTCTGATGTTGGCAATGCAAAATTGTGACACAAACTTTAAGACAATGAACTGAAGTTTTGCAAGCACCATGAAAAGGCTTTATTAAATGAGGTTTAACTGACCACCCTCTTTTTGTCTGACGTTGTACACCTTCTCACTGAATACAAAATATATTTGTCTGTTTTTTATAATAAAAATAATCATCTGTGCTTACCAATAAAATATAGTTAAATATTTTATCTACATAAGGGGATGTTATAAAACAATGAAAATCATATCTGTGAATATTTAGCAACATGGAAAATGATTTGGTATAATATTAGGTGGCAAAAGTATCATGCAAAGTATCTAGGCAATGTAACCTATGTAAAACATGCAGTTATATTTTCAGTAATGTGGTGGAAACAGAAGATGGAAACAACTGATCTGGGTGATGGGAATGTAGATATATTTATTCCAATTGATTCTCATTAATATTGCTGTGACAAAAAAAGTAGATCCATATCATGCAAGAGATTTCTGTCAGCTTTCTTTCCTAATTATTTTTTCTCCTACTTGCAATATACAGTGCCACCATTCGGTTTCAGAGATACTGAGTAAAATTAAAAGTGGGAGGTAGAAAGAACTAGCAGAGTTGCTTCCATGCTATAACTGCACATTGATGTACAGTTTCAATTCTTCTCTCTGACACATAGAGCTAAGAGTATATATGTTTTTCTAACCCAACATAGGATGACTTCATCCATGTTAAAGAACATCAGAACATTCTATAACGTTCTTTCCTGTCATGTCATTCTCTGACATGTCGCTAGCCTCTATTTTTGTTTACTTCCTTTTTTGGTGATGCCTGCTTTTCTTTTATATTCAGGCTGTTTCTTTGTCTCCCCATGATCTCTCTTCTCTGGATGTCTGGTTATGTAGTTATCTCTTTCCTGCATTGATTTAGAGGTACAAAATACAACACAACCAGGTTCAAAACCCAAGGCACTGAATAGAAATGTATTCACACTATTAATAACCCCCAATAAAAGTGACCACCAGAGAAAGGCAAATTAGGGGATAGGAGAGAAAGTTGAAGAGGAAAAATAAAAAAAAATAAAGGAGTGCCAAAATGCAATTGGGAAAAGGGGAAAATAAAATAAGAGAGAAAATAAAGATACTAAGAAAGAAAAGGGGAACAAACTATATATAGGGGAAGAAAACTCTAAGAGAACACCCTGAATTCCCAGCAAATGCCAGCAAAAAGTACCTGGAAATTAATACAAACTACAAACAACAACTAATATCAAGTGAGGCGAGGGAAAACAGAAGCAAAAAAACAAAGCAAACAAAAAACAAACCAACAAAAAAAGAACAAGCAAAATAATCTCACAAAAAATTATAACGAATCAATAGAGTCAACATTCAAGCAAACAACAGCATAAAGACAGAGAGAAAAATTATTTTTTGGATATTTAATACAGAGAAGAGAGAGGTGTGTATGGACTTCAGGGGATTGGAAATTAAATATATACATAGGGTGAAATTTTAACAGAGGGTAAACAGAAAGAATAGGGAAAATTTAAAGTAGGAAAAGGAAAGAGAAACAGGTCACAAAAAGAAAAAAGGTCAGGAAGAGAGTGATGGCATAAAGGTAGAGTTGAGATAAAGTAAAATGATGCAAAAGGAAAGATGAAAATAGAATGTACAACACTAATCCCAAAGTAAAATAAAGTGAAAATAAAATGACACTTAAAAGTAAAATAGTAGTATTAATAATACTGACTGAAAATAAAAATGTAATCATTAAAAATATAAATTCAAAAGAGGAAAAAATAAAAAAATAGTTTCTTAAGTAAAAGATGAAGAAAATAAAAATAAAAAATAATAAAAAAATAAAAAGTAAAAAAATTCTCATATTCCTTTATTTTTTATTACATCTGTGATTCAGCCCCTGGGTGGCAGAGTTTCTGGATTTACTTCTGTGTCTATATATGGCCTCTCTAGGCTGTGATTATAGCCTTCTTTCCCTGTGGCACTCAATACTGGTTTGTAGGGGTGGGCTGCCTCAGAGCAGGCTCTCTGAAAATCACTTCCCACTCCTATCCCCAGGTTCCAGAAAAACAACTTTTCCCCTGCAGTTTCCCACGGTGTCCCCAACTGAGTGATCTTATGTATTGAGCTTAGTAATCAGAAGCAAGGATTCAAAGAGAAAAAAACCCAAGTATGTGAACAACCGGGCTGCAGGCAAGTCTGCGAATCTTCCTTTCCCCTTTGGGTCTAAGCTGCTGGCACACTTTTAAGATTTTTAGGCATTCCTTTTGCTTCAAAACAAAATGGGTTACTTTTTAGAGACCCCTTCTGTTAGCAGCTCTGAGGACCCCTTTTCACACTCATGGATCATGCCAGCCCTAACAGCCACGGATTTTTCTAGGCACAGACTTTACCTGGACCTCTAGCTCCCACAGTGCACATGTTTCTCTCTCTCACAGGCACAAGAGACCTCACCTTATTCAAGGCGAAATCTGACCTTTCTGTGGTGGAGTGTAGACCTCCTCTGAAACAGTGTGTTTGCACCAATTGGGGATCAGTGTTCTGGGGATTGCAGCTGTTTGGTGGTTGCTGCAGTTGTAGCTTCTCAAGCTTCCCATAAGATTCACTCTCCCCTTCAAGATGGCGCAGTCTCTGTGTCCAAGCTGGTTGCTCTGAGAGGGAACAAAGTGGGGGCTACCCGGTCAGGGGAACTCTATCCAGCAGTTCTCTACCTTCTTTCTCCTGGAGTTTAGCTGTCCCTTAATTCGCCAACAAATCCTCCCAGTGTGACCCTCAGCTGTTCTTTCTTTCTGCTCCAGGGCAAGGCTTGGGACCCGTCTGTCTATTTTGCCACCATTTTTTTCAAGTTTTGTTTATTTTTTATCAATGGGAAGCCCCTGCAGATGACTGGAAGGGAGGAGGGGAATAAAGTAATGGTTCCTATTCTCCTGCTTCCCTACTTTCAGAGTTTTTGTATTCTTGTTTTATATTTTTACATAGATCATTATGCTTTCTTAAGTTCTTTCTACACAGCTATCTCATTCTCCAGGTTCTAGTACTCTCTTCTTCTCCTTGTTCAACCTACTGTTAGTAGTGGTTTTCCTCCTGTTTCCAGACCCTCATTACATCATTACTTTTGTGGTTTCCCTATACTATCTCATTACTTTTTAATTAATGCTTTATTAAACTTTTCTCTCATTTTATTATTTGAGTGTATAATCTGTTTTCCAATCAGGAATCTGCCTGGTACAGTTCCTATGGTTGGCAAAAAAGCACATAAAAATGTAACAGGAAATGCATACAGTATACTTAATATAAAGCTGCCCATACTAACTTTAGTAGGTGTTAAACCCAGCTTGTTACTGTAACCTGATCTTTCTCTCAAAATTCAAGCTTGACTGTTAATTTTTTTCCCCTTCAATATACTTTACAATTCAGGAGTTTCAGTTCCTGTGAGAACTTAAAGAGCAGCCTGACCTTCAAGGTCCTTGCTAATGCTAACTATCCAGACACAGGAATTAAGCCAGATGGGTAACACAAGGATGTTGATCATGAGAATTCATGTCAGAACTAACAAGTACGTTGCCTGCTCATCTGTAGCTCCTCCCCCTGATTGCTTTGTTCTGCTTGCCCTCTTAGTCATAAAAACAGCCACCCTGCACTGAGATCTTAAGATTGAGGACTGTGGAAATTTCCCAGTCTTCTCCAGGTGATGGCACTTGAATAAACCTTTTTCATTTTTTCACCACAACCTGCCTCATATGTGTGGATTTCATTGCAATAGGCAACCAAATCTAAGTTCAGTTTCAAAAAATATAACATAATCAGTTATAAAGGAAATGCAAATTAAGATCATAACATATCATTACACATTTATCAGGAAGGCAAAAATAAAAAATAGTGATGAAATCCAATGCTGATGAGGATGTGGAGAAAGTGGATTATTTATGCATTGCTAGTGAGCAATGTGAAATGATCTAGCCATGCTAGACAACAGCATGGCATTTTCTTATAAAACTAATCATGCAACTAGTATGCTACTCATCAGTTACACTCTTGGATATTTACTCCAAGTAAATTAAATCTTGTGTTCACACAAACTCTTGCATGTTAATGGTTATAGCAGCTTTATTCTTAATAGCCCCAAAATAGAAACAGCTTAGATGTCCTTTAACAAGTAGAATGAGTAAAGAAACTATAATACATCTTATATATTGTATACCATTGAATTACTACACTCAAGAATAAAAAGAAATGATACATGAAACAACTTGAATGAATCTCCAGAGATCCATGCTGAGTGAAAAAAATCTAATCCAAAATGTTACATTCTAATGGTTCTGTTTATATTAGGTTCTTGAAAAAACAAAGTTATAAAGCTAGAAAGTAATTGTTGCTAGGGTTTGTGAACTTGGGTAAGGCTATTAAGCAGTATGAGAGATCCTTGTATTGATTGAAGTCTTCTGAATCTCCATATGTGATAAAACTGTGTAAACACACACACACACACACACAAGCAGCTATAAAACTGGTGAAATATAAGTAAGATATATAGGCTGCACCAATGTTAATTTCCTGGTTGTAATATTGTACAATTATTTCGAAATAAAAAACATAATTTTAAAAAATCAATCACATTCCAATATAATAACAAAGAATATGGGGGAATCAAAATTAACACATGATACTATTTATAATCACTCCAAAGAAAATAACACACTAAGGTACACAACAAACAAAACCTGTACCAATGGGTAGTTTAAAATATTAAAAATCCAAATATCTTTCTAAAATTTACAAAGTATAAAGAATGTATATGACATATCCAATTTATAATGGAATAACAAAATAGATATAATCATAATATTATGGATGAATCTTAAACACTAGCTTAGTAAAACATTGAGAAATACTAATGTATAATATTAACAAGTTCCTAAATTAAAAACTAATGTCCACAAACAGTACTGTACATTTCATTAACACTCATAAAAAGAAAAGTAAAAGCATAAAATATATTAGAATGATTGCCTAGGAGAAGAGGAATGAGACTGAGTAGTAGACAAAGGGGAATGAGCCCACCCAGCATGGCTCAGTGGTTAAGTGTCATACTATGAACCAGCAGGTCACAGTTTGATTCCTGGTCAGGCCACATGCCTGGGTTGCAGACTTGACCCCATTCTGTGGGGCATGCAGGAGGCAGCTGATCAATGATTCTCTCTCATCATTGATGTTTATATTTTTCTCCCCTTCTCCCTTCCTCTCTGAAATCAATGAAAATATATTTTTAAAAAAATGGGAATGAATAAATAAATAAACAGGAAATGGTCCTAAACAATTAACTCAAGGAATCTGATTAACTCAACCCTCTACACTTGATGTCAAAACCATTGAATCATCTTCACACACACACAATTTCTTTCGGGGTAAAATACTTACTAATACTTGCCAGTATTTATGTTACCTGAACCAGAAAAGACATATCAAACAGCCCCCTGAGTTGGAGAGAGTACTGCCTTTTTAGGTTCTTGTCAGTCTTGGAATGTTTTCAGTCAAGTGACTGCAGTATTGAAGCAAAGCAAGCAAAGTAATTAAAAATACACTTGGCATAAAGCACAAACAGGCGCCTAACTAGTTTGAGCATGTGCCCAATGAGGGTTCAAGGAGCTGGCAACCTTTTGGTGCACAGAATGATGCTCAAACAACTAAGCCACTCTGGCTACCTACCCCCTTATGTCCTCTTTCATTCAGTCATCCCAGAAGGGTACCAGACCTAGTCGACTCCTAAGAACAAAGTCCTTGGTTGAGTCTGGCAGGACAGTCCAGAAATAGAGCATTTGGGCAGAGGTAAACCATAAGAACAAATACCATTGAGCCACTGAACAGCCATTGAAGATTCACATGTTCTGTGTTAAACATTGTAGTTTGTACATGGATATGTTAAACATGGTCCTTTTCATGCACTTTCTGAAAAAAAAAATGTATCTGCCTAATGCCTATCTAAATGTATACTTCATATCTGCATAGTCAGGCATTTTCTACAATGGTCAACGCTTGAGAGATTTTTTTTTCTCTGAGATGCCAGAGGCTAAAGAGTGTGATCCTTCATTACTATGCCTGATATGAAAGAGGCTTTAATGCCATGAGGTTAATTGGAATATTATTTTGCAATAAGATCTTTAATTGAACATGTCAAAGAGAAGGGAAAAAAAGTGTTGTGATGTTTTTTAAACCCCATGGCCTAACAACTTGAAAGAATATCTTTTTATTCCAAAGAGGCTATTGTAAGGAACATTTCTGGAAATTGATGCTAGGTATTTAGGTATTTTGAGAGAGAACAGAAAATTGTATTAAAAGTTTGTGTGTGTGTGTGTGTGTGTGTCTACTGATGTATAAAATATTTTATTTCTCCTATTTTAATCTTGTCATGTTATAATTAGAATTATAAGTTGCCCTACATTTCTCTTTACCACCATACCTATCCTAATAACTGCCTTTTTATTAACATTTTAGGTTTAATTATTTTTCCAAAGTCTTCCAAACTATAAATGGAAAGGCACTATCTGAAGGTCTGTTCAAAGACAGAGAAACTGAGACAGGCCATTCATACTTTGTCTCCAAGGTGAATGCCTGAGGTAACTTATCCGTCTAACCAGTGTGTACTCAATAAGCAGGGCTTTTTTTTTTTATTATAAGGATTAAACTTTGACATTTAAAAAATCACTATATCAGTTCTTTTTACTTTAATTGAATTATACATTTTAAAAAATGATAGTACCAAGCAGAAATGTCATAAAGCCAATAACAGCATGCTGGCATAAAATGTGATTCCCATACTCCATGCATGACCTGCATCATTTCTGTGTACTTCACATTTCTCTGGGAAAAATGCTCTTCACACTTCCAGTGCTTTACTTTCTGCTTCCCAAATAATGGCTATTTGGAGTATGTGCACTTTGCAGATATCAACATACTTGTCAGACGTACTTCCCTTGATTAAAGACTCAATTCACTATCCCAGTAATAAACATTTAAGATGCATTCACATTTTTGTTTTACAATTGCCTTTCCAAATATTATGCAATCAGCAACTTTTCCCTGCAATTTATATATCAAGACAATATTTTATTTTCTATAACACTTTATATTTGCACTTTATCAGGCATATATTTCTAACACAGGTATAGCTGAATAAAGGAAGAATGGAATGGCATTTTTTTTTCACATTGACCTTCCCCAGAACAGTGTATTAAAATCCATAGGGGACACAGTCTGTCTTTCCCGTGTGACTCACACACTTCTCTGAAGCCCTTTCAGTTCAACCAGAATCAAGAGCTGTCATTTGGAAAAGCTGCCAGGATGTCATATAGGGGAACATGGGGACCACATGCTTAATGTGGAGGACTCCAGGAGAAGGAGGAAGTAAGGGCAGGGATATTTCCAGAGTTTTCAAGACTAGGTTTAGAATCAGCAAAGTTCTCATCTGGCTAAGCATGTCTCTGGAATGAAGAACAGTGAATTTTGTTTGGTCCTTACCTGAGAAGATTCTTATATTTTGCCAAGAGCCATCTGATCATCAGAAAAACTGTGGGTGTGTTGCTGAACAATAACTAGGATTACAAATGACAATAGTACCCATCAAGTCATCACCAGCAGCAACCAATTAGAACCATGAAGAAATCTGTGTCATACTTGTGGGCATCCAATTGCATTTTAAAAGAATATGTCCTGCCAAAACCAGTTTGGCTCAGTGGATAGAGCATCAGCTTATGGACTGAAGGGTCCTGGGTTCGATTCCGGTCAGGGACATGTACCTTGGTTGTGGGCACATCCCCAGTAGGGAGCGTGCAAGAGGCAGCTGATCAATGACTCTCTCTCTCTCATCGATGTTTCTAACTCTCTAACTCTCTCCCTTCCTCTCTGTAAAAAAATCAATAAAACATATTTTTTTAAAAAAAGAATATGTCCAGTGTTGCTCAGTGGCTGAGTATTGACCCATGAATCAGGAGGTCACAGTTCAAAAATTCCTGGTCAGGGTACATGCCTGGTTGTTGGCTCTATCCACCATAGGGGGCATGCAGGAGACAGCTGATCAATGATTCTCTCTCATCATTGATGTCTTTGTATATTTCTCTCCCTCTCCCTTCTTCTCTCTGAAATCAATAAAACATATGTTATTTTGAAAAAAATAATATGTTCTGCCCCAACAGAGAAGCTTTAGGGAAAAGCACAGTCCATTTCTGAGCACTTTTCTATTTGAAATCTCTGATAAATTACTGAGCTTTTTCCTTGTGCTGCGAGGAAAATACTGATGAATCAGAAAGGAAGCCTCCATAGAAAATATGGTGTAATGTGGCACAATTGGGGGAAAGAAATTAAAGAGAGGTAGGGGGCATAGCCAAGGCTCAAAAAGGGACAGATCACAGAAGAAAGAATAGGACTATTGAAAAAGTGAAATCTTGGAAGGGCTTTTATAAATGGAGAATATATTCTCTAACAGGGAAGAATGAAGCCATTCAAGAAAGGTCAGCTTGGAGGAAGAGAAGAAAGATATGGGTCAGGTTGACTTTGCCCTATACTTTTATAGTATTTCCTGTTTCTGCACTTATCACACCCCTATTTACTCTTCTGCTTATTTGACAGTCTCTCTCACAATGCTGTGAATTCCATGAAAGCAGGAACCACCATGTGTTCATCTCCTCATCCCCTTCTCCAACATAAAACAGTTTGTGGCAACTGTGGGCAATATATTCATCAATATTTGCTCAACCAATGGATACATGGGTAAAGAAATAAAACTCCAACAAATGAAATAACTTGCCAAGGTCACATACACTTAAGAGGCAATAGAGCTGGGAGTCCAACAAAGTTCTACTAACTCCAATTTCTGGGATTTAAAACATTGTGTCATGCTAGACTCTGACATGCGGAGCAGATGCTAAGGGAAAGAAGGTACAAAGGATTATACCTTTACAAAGGATTGTCTTTACACATTAGGTGAAATAGAAGTCATGACTGCCATACCAGATCATTGTTAAGTGTTTACCTTCTCATGGAGTTGGAAATGGGGGCTGTCATAACAGAGGGCATTATGGAGGCAACCTGACAGCAAAGGATTCCTGTCAATAAACTTCTGTGTTGTTCATTTCAAATGAGTCAGTATCTTGGGAGAAGGTGGATAAGACTTGTGGTCGTCCCCCTTAAGATCTCCCTAAGTTCCTGCCTCAATGGGGTGCTTTGGGACATTCAGCAACCTGTTGGTGATGCTCTGAGTTCCTTGTATGTCAGAGTGTGAAGGCAGCTTGAGACCCCCTCCTCCCAACCTGCATTTCTATGCATATGCCTGCTATCCCCAACCTCCTTTTCTGCTTGTGTCCTAGCTAGCCTTGGAAAGCCTGTTTCCCTGAGTGCTTATCTTACAGGGACCATAAACCATACAATAGGGTCTGATTGCCTGGTGCCAGATGGGGTCTTAGTTGCTATTTCACTTTCCTCCTTACCACCATCACAGGGGCTGCAAAAGCCAGCAAAAAGTCCAGAAGTATGATCCATATTTGGGAAACAAAGAAACTAGGGGGATAAAAGGGAAAGCCCCACCACATTCAGTGCTCATATTTGGGAACCAATTTTCTTGAGTCATTCAGTACTGGTGCTCCTGCAATAAAGTGTGTTTACTGACCTCCCAAGTGCCTGGTTGTTTTGTCTTCCCACTGTCTGGGAATTTTGCTGTAACAAGAGTAAAGATGCAAGTACTAGAAGCTGGGAGCAATGACTAGAAGGTAAAGTGAGAGCCAGGCTTTGAAGTCCATAGACATAGGCTCAAATCTCAGAGAGGCCACTTACTACTCATGTGCCTAAGGACATATTTACCATCTCAGACTCTGTTTCTGGAGGAAATAATGTCACCTAGGCAGAGGTACGCTGTAAAGAGGCAAAGTTCAGCCAGTCAATGTTGGTCATTTCTATTCAGACAAATTCACAAAACCTTCTTCAACTGCAGCTCAGAAAGGAGATCTGAAAGAGAGTTCCCAAGGCAAGAGCTACAAAGGTGAGCATACTCTCACCAAGACACACGGCCTTTTGTAAGACTTGCCATGGAGAGCAATTACTTATTGATTCAATCATAGGCTAATGCAAACCACGAGATTGCCACTGAGAATGTGGGGGTTGGATCAGAAGACTGGGTTTTGCTTGTTAATGTTGGACAATGCAGGGTTCTGGGAGGCACAAGTTGTTCTAGGCAGGGCTGCCTTCAGTTGGTGCAAACCCATCTGGCCCTACTTGGAATTGCAGCCTGTGTTGTTTTGTCTGATCAAGGTTCCTGCCATTCTAGTCCCATGCCATTGCCCGAGTGTTCTGACAGACAAAGGACCCAGAGTATCACCAACAGGTTGCTTAATGTCCCAAACCGCCCTATTGAGGCAGGAACTTGGGGAGAGCTTAAGTGGGATGACCACTGCCACCAGGGAGAAAAGATCTCCTAGAATATGTAATAAAACACAAACTCCTTGCTCCTCACCATGGTCCTATCCTTGTTCCTGAGCTTTCCCAAGAGGAGTGTGACCCTGGATAAACTGGGTTCTTCATAGTAATGATAGCACTTTTGTTTCTTTATGAAGACTTCTTTGTGCCAGGCACTGTGCCAGGAGCTTTAAAGGCATGTATCTCATTTGACCTTTCCAGCAACTCTACAAAGTAGATGCTATGATCATCCTCATTTTACAGTGAGGAAGGATACTCAAAATGTAAAAAGATCAAAGTGAGGAGGCTAAAGGGGGTAATTGCAATGTAACCCTGATATTTGGAGGCTAGTGATCTGAATCCAAGCCAGCAAGTTCAGTGTACATTCCTGATAACCTATAATTAAGTCACTAGCTCCTTCCCAGATACTGGTCTTGCAGAACCTGTTACAGAGGCCATTGAGCTGTGGACAGTGAACTGCCCAGAAGGAGGTGTTGGGGCGGTCTCCATGCCAGATCATCAGATATGGCCTGGAGACCCCCCAACACCTGGGGGCCTTCTTGCAAAGCCTTCGAAAAGGACCAGAAGCACAATCCATGTTTGTAGGACAAAGATCACAGGGAGGGAATTGTAAGGGAGGGCCCCATGCGTATTCCTTCACTCAAATTTGGAAGGTTGTTCCCTGAGTCCGCTGGTGTATTAAAGTGTCCCTCCTTTTTTCTCAGATGTGTCCTTGGCTTTTTTTGGTCTTCTCCAACAAAAGTTCTTGAGATTCTACAAAACCTCCTGGTTTGCACCTATTGTTGGGAGAAGTAACTGCTAATCCCCCAACTACCACTGGGCAAGTAGCCCTACCCTCCTACACTTCCTTCCAAAGAAAATGTTAAGTGAAGAAAAGGGAAAAGAGGCTTATTTCTGGGCGGGGGAAAATACCTGGCAAACTGACTGATCCTAAACTCAAGAAATGCAAATTGTTCAATGAATGAGGTGAGGGGGAGGGGGGAGCAGCAGACTGAAGGAGGCATGCCAACAATTTGGGCTTATCACTTATCCAACCCCGATTGCCAGAGTCAAAATGAAGCCCAGGGCCACAAAATACTAACCAAGGACAGGGAGTAATCAGAATCCTGGGACCAGAAATACACAAATTTGGGAGATTAGGATACCCTGTCACATGGGTTGGTGAAAATTGTGATCCTCTGTGTGTTTCCCCACAGTGATTAACAAAAAATCCACTTAAGTAAACAAATGGGGTCTGTGTTCTTATATTCAGGACTTCCAAGAAAAGATGTTATAGGAAGAAGCTATTTCTTTCTCAGAGGCCAACCTTAGCAGGAAGAGGGACCCAAAGGGAGTGAGTGGTGTGAGCAGTTCAGCAGGAGAGGAAAGAAGCCAAATCCTCAGGGTCTGCAGCTAAGAAAGAGGTGGAGGGTACAGGAAGCCAATCTAAACTGAGGGCAGCCTTGGGAACTAGATGAATATTGACTGAAGAGTCAGGCTGAAAACAAGACAATATCCCTTCTAAGGAATAATTGAAGGGTAAACAGATGTGTCCAAACCATAATATTAGTGTTATGAAACACTTTCAAACGGAGTGTATTATACTGTGTCCTTACATTAGACTATGAGCCATAGGCTCTGCAATAAAATATTTTTTATGATTTTTATCAATGTTACAATTTTTTTAATATATTTTATTGATTTTTTACAGAGAGGAGGAGAGAGGGATAGAGAGTTAGAAACGTCGATGAGAGAGAAACATCAACCAGCTGCCTCCTGCACACTTCCTACCTGGGGGGATGTGCCCGCAACCAACGTACATGCCCCTGACCGGAATCGAACCTGGGACCTTTCAGTCCGCAGACTGACACTCTACCACAGAGCCAAACCGGTTTCGGCACAAATGTCTTAATAAATTACTTTCATAGAGCCTCCTGAATGTAAATACTATGTGTTATCCTAATTGCACCTGAAGCTATTAATATTATTTTAATAAAGGATTTAATTTTCAAAGAGGCTAATATTAAAAAGCACATTAATGTTGTTAATTGTACCCTCAATTAAGAGGTTAATTGGTCATTCCAATTTACAGCTCACTAAGCAGAACATAGGGAACTTCAAAACCTTATGGAAGAGGGCTGTGGATTCCATCTACTCCATGGGTCACAAACCACAGATGGGTTTTCTTTGGAATTTTCTCTAGCGTGCATATTTTTTTAATTGGAGGCAAATATATGAAAATATGAATTTATATAGAAACATAAATTTCTGATTTCTAGTTGTTTTTGTTTTTTAGTTTTTTAATCAGAAGATGTGGCAAAACTGATCTTGCAGGTCAAAACAGCAAGAACTGAGTGATAGTGGCCCCCTTATATGGGTAATTGTTTTTCCAGTTTTTCCTATTATTATCTCCCTCAGATCTTTCAGAGAAGCCCAATGCCAATTGTCATTTATCAATGAGATTCTGCTGCTACTTTTCTAATAACCATCATATTTCTAATTTATGTTGATTGGCTGACCCATGCAGGCATTGACTTTGCAAATCCTGTTCTTACCCAATCTCCTCCTTTTTCAGAGAGCAACATAACAACCTAGGAGTGAAAGGACTTAGTCACACAACTGCTTTGTGATAGGTGAAATTAAAACCCAGGTCCACTGACTCTGTCTGCTCCATATGTAATTGTCTTCCCTTCATTCTGGAAAATGTTTTACACAACTGCTCATGCTGTTTATTTTGTACCAAAATAATCAAGAACAAATTCAATTACAATAAAACAGTATTTACTCAATGCCAAACACTGTCCTAGGTGTTCTTTGGTGGAACAGAGATGTAGCAGACCTGACCCCTGTTCAAAGGAACTTAATAAAGGTCTGTGGGAGGAGTCAGGAGATATCAGGACAAGGCTGAAAAGATTAAGGTAACTAGGCATTGCCTAGTGGAAAATCTGAAGAGGCACATACAAGAAAGCAGGAAATGTTATTCTGGACAAAGGGAGTCAATTTTTCTTTTAAAGTTCTTCAAAGTATATAACAATATCGAAAGTAAATTTTTCCTGACAGATCTATATACTTGCAAAAACGAGTCAAAACAAACTTAGTTGTGCACTTGGTGTTGAGAATGGGGTGAAGAATTTAATCCCTCATGGCTCAATACTATCTATGACAACAAAGTTTTTCCCCCCTAAATCCTCTTTTACTTCAGATTCTTAGCTCCACATCAGATTAGAGAACTCTCCATCCAATGAGAATCAGCTCCACCCATCAAAATTTGTAAAAAACAAACAAAACAAAACAAACAAAAAAACCAAACTATCTTTACTCTAATAAAGTCACTATTAAGAGAATTAGATGATAAGTCACAGACATGTAATCAATATTAGCTAATCATATAGCCAACAAAGGACTTACATCTAGAAAATATAAAGAACATTTAAAATTCAATTTAAAAAGAAAGCAATTATTAAAAATTAGCAAAGGTGTAAATAGACACTTCGACAAAGATATATGAATGGCAAATAAACACATTTAAAAATGACATTTGGGAAATGCAAATTAAAGCTACAGTGAACTATTCTGAAAATAACCCTAAGTGGTATAAGTAATACTGTTATTTTCCACATTTGATATACAATACCTGAAGTATTCAGTAGTTAAATCATGTGTGCAAGGTCACACAGTTATATAATGATATAACTATTCAAATTAAAAGATCCATCCACATTTAGGACACAAGAGATTATCCCAAAATATATGAGTACAACACAGCTCTTTCCTGCCCCAATGCCATATTAAAAAAATATTTCACTGTAACTTTTTTGTTGTTGTTGGGTGTTCTCTGGGATTCCAGTTAAATGTTTGTCATTACTCCAAGAATGTCAGTTTGGGACACAACAGCTGAAGCAGCCCTGCCTGATAGTAACATCATTAGTGAAATTGTGAGAAATTTTAGTCACCCCAGCAAATGTGTAGTCTCCAAGTTTAAAGTCCCAGCCTTGAAATATACTTATTTAAGTTAGAAGGTTGCTTTATCTTATATTTCCAGAGCCCTGGTATTAAAAAAACTAAGTGCACAGCATCTCATCTACAGAAGCTGTGAAACAAATGTCTTAGAGCTTTCTCACTTTTCACTATGCTAGCAGGGTTGTGAGAAAAAAAATAATGTGTTATACCACCTAGTAACTTCAATCCTGTCCATGTTACTTAAGCCTCCTGAGCCTTCATTTTCTCATTTGTAAGACAGAGATAGTAGTAGTGGGAATGAGCTCATTACTTAGCAGCGTTTACCAGAGCCTAGCTAATAGTAATACACATTAATAGTAGTAGTCAGTGTGGTAGTGGTAGTAGTAGTAGTAGTAGTCATTGTTACACTTCTTATTTTCACTTTCTCACTGCCCATGCTCTAAATCTCCCTCTTATACCTGCCCCTCCAGTAAAAAATGTTCCCACTAATGTCATCCTTGATGCTGAAACTAATAAACACTTTGCAGTTCATATCCAGTAGAATCTCTAGCCAGACATCATAGAGCTAGAGATTAATGGATTTCTGATTCAAATTCAGGCTTGGTGTTCCTCAAGTTACTGACCTAGGCCGCCTTCTCATCTTGCAATACACACTTGGCCTTGATTTCAAAGGTGACCATTTTTAACTGTTTATGGTATGTCAAATACTATGTTAAGCATATATAAGTGTGATGTATGTATGTAGTAGTATGTGTATAGATGGATACTTTTAATCTCAATGATAGTCTTATGAGATAGATATTATTCTATCATTATCCACATTTAATGGAGAAACTGAGGCTCAGAGAGACTAAGTTAATTGCTCCAGTTTACTCTGCTAGTGACAGAATCATTATCTGAACCCAAGCCAATCTAATCTCTCTATATAAAAGCCTAATATGCAAAGTGTCTCCTTGGGAGTTCTTCAGGGAGACTAGGAGTTCAATCACTCACTATGATATGTGCTGACTAGCATGGGACTGTGCAGAATGAAGGGAGGCCCTGGCCAGCAGCCGGGGAAAGCCCCAACCAGGGCTAGGGACCCCACCCATGCACACATTTCATGCCCCAGACTCCTAGTTCTAAAATAATTGTTTTTATCCATTACATTATAGTATAGTATAGTATAGTATAGTATAGTATAGTATAGTATAGTATAGTGTAGTATAGTTCCCAATAGTACCTCCCCCAACTTTATGTAAGCTTAAAATAAACTAAACCTGAATATAACTCAAATTTAAGGTTTATTGAAATATCAATGTTTGGATTCAGATGTATTTGCACAAAAATAGATTGGATGCAGATCAGTCAAAAGATTAAGGACTGGAAGAGCCTTCAGAGTGGAAGTGGGCCCTTATTCTTCTTTCTCATCTGTATGGCCTGGCTATTTCCATCAGAGGCTCCTTCACATTCCCTGACTGCCACACACTGCCCCACCTCCACAGTTTTATTGTTGTTGGTCTTCAACTCTCCATTTCTCTCTCCCACCCCTACTGGGTGAAATCCTACTCATTTTTCTTGGCCAAGATACATAGTCATGCCTGATACCTTTCTTAACTTGGTTCAGATAAAATCAATTGCTCTAAAAAAAAGAGGGGGGTAGAGCCGCAAGTTCAGAACAGGACTACTAGTCTCAAATGTCAGTTCTGAAATAATGAAGGCCATCTCCAGGCATCATTCGTAACCATCAGCCTATGAGAGTCCAGTTTAAAACATTAGGGCTTCATTTGTGAGAGGCAGGGGCAGGCAGAAAACTGGAGTTTTAGCTTTCAAGCTGTGACTATATTAAACTCTGGCCTCAGTTCTCTGAAGATAATAGAAGTAATGAAGAGTGGCCGCTTCTCAGTCCCAATGTAGCCATAATTATACCAACAATTCACCCAGTAGGTGATAGGACCATGTGAGGAAACTTGGCAATGATTGTCACTGCCATAAGTAATATCTACCATTTTATGATTCCACATTTCTCTATGAAAGATTCTTCTAAAGAGTATAAATAATTCACACTAAATTACACTTACTAGAAGGATATTTTAAGCCTACAGTTGGAATTCATACAATTAGTGTCTTAAACCACCTTGAAGGGAGAAAAGCAAACATTTTGACTAAATAATACCTTAGAAGGCTTTTAGGTAGTGTAGGTAACATTCCTTAAATTAATAGCTATTTCTAGATGAAAGTGAAATGTGTATAATTTTACATTAAAATGAAATATTATAAAATATAATTAAGAGGCTTATCAGCACTCTCAAATTTTTGGGGTGGAATGAAATGGTATGAATTCAGAAGCATTATTAAACTGGATGGGTGTTTGCTGTATCTGTTTCTTAAGTATGAAATATTTATACCCCTTAGTTCATAGACCATGCAGTATTTATGCCAAATGTGCAGTGAAGTCTATATTCAATATTTAGGCAACATGACAGGAGAAAGAACCTATCCTCTAAATTGATTCTAAAATTATCTTCAATTTAAGGCATTATCTCACAATTGCACATAAAGCTCTAAATTCAAGAGAAAGTAAGATTATTTTTACTTGAATTACCATAGAATTTACTTCAGGTCTTCAGTTATTTTGCCAATAAAGATAGCCAAAATTTTATTAAACAAATTCTCCAACTGAATGATAATTTTGCTATAGACCTTTGCCCACTCTGACCTTCTCACTTGCCTAATTTTAGAAAGAAACTCATCTGTCTTTAAACATTAAGCATAACTGGATCTTTTATCACCAATGTCAGTTTAGAAGAGTTTTCCGCAGATACTAGGTTAGAAACTAGTGAAAAAGAATAATTTATTTTAAAGATGTAGATGAAAACAAGTGAAGTCTTAAGGCAGAGAGTTCTCAAACTACATCATGCACAGAAGAATCATCAGCAAATTATTTGACTCACCCTCCAGATGCTGAAGCAGTGAGTAGGTATAGGTTGGAATCAGAGAATCTGCATTTTAATGAGCTCTTTCAAATATTTGTCAATTATCTGCAGATTTCACTTTGATATAATTGCCCTGAGAACTCCTCCCTGACACTCAGTTGTTATATTTTAATATAACCTACAGCTCATGTTGTATAAAAGGAGTTTAAGTATTGGAGGCAATAGCCTGAGTTTGACTATAGATTCTGCCATTTACCAGCTGTGTGGCTTTGAGATAATCACTTCATCTCTCTGATCATGTTCTTTCATCTGTAAACAGAGGATGTTAATCCTTGTTATATACTTCCTAGAGTTCTTAGGAACTTCAAATGAGATAATGGCTGTGAATGGCAGAGATTATATTATTCATTCTCTAAATTGTTTTCTTAGTGAGCAAAAAACTAGACTGCTTTTCCTAGCTCCCTGGTTACATTTGATGGAACCATGTGTCTGTGTTCTGGCCAGTGGAAGATTATGTATGTTACTTCCCTCCAGGTTCCCCACCACCACCATTGATTCTCTCTTTTCTTTTTGCCATATAGATGCTATCTCTCAGAGCAATCTTGAAAACCATTTGTGGAACATGGTCAGTCTTGGACTAAAAGAACTGCTTAAAGCTGAGCCTCCTCTCTGTCTATCTGCACTGGAAGGTACACAAGGAATAAACTTCATTGGGGTAAACCACTGAGGCTTTGGAGTCATTTGTTACTGCAGTTAGTCTACTCTGTGATGCATAAAGTTGTGTATACATAGGAGTTTATATACAAGGACAACAATCAGAGCAGTGAAAAAGCAAAACTGATATACCAGGATGCTTTTTTAAAGAATTTGTGTTGGATCTGAGGAAGGCCTTCCATTCACAAATATGTCTTCACTATATGTTCACTTGCTCTATTGGTCCTTTTACTGGCAGTGGATCAGAGAGATAGCATAAGAAGTAATATTGGAGAATAGACATTAGCAGCCATGAATTGTAGGGACCAGGTATGGGTGCATGGAAATTTAGATGAAGAGTGGCAAACTAGGCTAACAGAGGTCTATTAAGAACACCTTTGATTTTGAAGCCAAGCAAACATCCAGGAGTAAAGGAGCATGCAGATGGCAAGTGTTAAGTAAGGCAACAAAACTGAAAATAGGCACTTTGTTCTTACCCAATAAATATGCAGTAGCAAGGGATCAGTATGATCTATGGAATTGCAAAGGTTGTGTTCAAAGACCAAGAAGACTATTCTACCATTTGAAATTTCAGCCATTATTCAGACATAACCTTAAATGTCACCTCTTTTAGAAAGACTCTAACTAAATCAGGAGTTTTTAATATGAAGTCCAAACCCAAGAGATATACTAGTAAGAATAAACTTCTACAGTTTTTTTTTTTAACTCTTTGAACTAGAATGCAACATTAGGTGCCCATATTTCTGGTGATTTTTTGAACTCTTTGAACTAAAATGCAAAATTAGGTGCCCATATTTCTGGTGATAGAGTCCTTAATTTCATCAGCTTTATAAAGAAGTGGAGTCTATGAAGTAAAAAATGTTAAAAATCATTTCATTGTTTGAGTGGAGACTTAAAATGCAGGTGTTTGTCCTTATTTGACTCTTTACTCAAATGCTCAGCACAAGACAGGTGATCAGTAAATGGTCATTGAAGGGATACACAATTCTTTCTCAGATTCTCCAGGTAGAAATGGCCCTCTTGATCTTTGTAATTCATAAATCACTTGGTATATGATTTCATTTGTGGCTCTCAGACTGCACTGCATATAAGTTCATTGTTTACTTGATGTTTTTCTCAGCCTATAATCACCTAAGGGTAAGCAGAGTAAGATTCATCTTTGTATTCTTAAACATTGTCTAAGACAACAAGTGGGATAATTTAAGATAATAATTCATGAGAGGTATGAATTATTATCATTCCCTTTATACAGATAGAAAACTAAAGCCCAGAAAAGTGAATCAATTTAGAAAGTAAGTAGAGAGCCTGGAGTCAAATTCTTATCTATCTTGTCTATCTGATTCTTTATAATCTCTTATATAAAAAGCCCTTGGTTGTCATTCCATAAAGCTGTCAAGACCAATCAAGCAGCAGCTCTCGAGATGGTGGGCGGTGCTGGGCACAAGCTACTAGCTACAGAGAGCTATGAGCAGTAGAGGGCTATGAGCAGCAGAGGGCTACAAGCAAGGGAGGGCTACAAGAGGTGGAAGGCGGGGCAGCAAGTATTGATCAGCGATGGGTGGGGTGGCTAGCTGAGGCAAGCTGAAGTGAGTGTGTGCACTGGGCCTCTAGTATTATATAATAACTAGAGGCCTGGTGCATGACATTCATGCACTGGGGGAGGGGGTCCTTCAGTCTGTCCTGCACCATATTGCAGTCCAGGACCCCTTAAGGGATATATGACTGCCAGTAGGAGTGGGCCTAAGCTGGCAGTAAGACATCTCCCCAGGGGTCCTTAGTGCTGCCATGGAGGCAAGAGAGGCTCCGGCCACCACTGCTGAGCTCACCAGCCATGAGCCTGGCTTCTGGCTGAGCAGCACCCCCCCCCCCCACCAAGGGGCAGCTCCTTCATTGAGCATCTTCCCCCTGGTGGACAGTGCATGTCATAGTGACTAGTCATTTGCTGTTTGGTCAATTTGCAAATTAGCCTTTTATTATATAGGATATGCTACTGTAACTTTTCCTCAACACTGTTGGATTGAACTAATTAGAGCAGAGCTAAATTTTGTGGACATGAAGTAGACATGAAATATAAGGCAACCAGAAACTACTGATCTGGCCCAATCCTCTCATTGTATAGGTAGGGAAATTAAAACTTAGCACGAGAGAGTGACTTGCCCAAAGTTAGGTAGCAAATAAGTTGAGTGTCTTGCCTCCTGAAATGGCATCCTTTCTTCCATATATTCTATTTTTCCCTTGTTTTGTTGGTTCATGTTGTACTAAAGTGAGATCAAAGAGCCAAATCTAGGTAAATATCTATAAAAAGATATGATATGTGTTTATGGCTCAATTTAGCTCATTAAGTAACTTCAGACATCCTTTGACAACTGGTAAATATCAGACAATGCATTTTATGCATATAATATTCTACATTATTTTCTTTCAGATATTCTTTTTAAATGGAAATAGAAATGTATCAGATATTATAATAAATGTAGTCTACTTAATTCACAGAAATTGCAGTCCTTCATTAATAAATTAAATATTGAAGAGACAAAATCATTTCAATGTGTCCAAAAAAGCCTTGTCACTGGGCATAACTTAAGAGGTCAAAGTGTACATTTTATTACAATCATTCATATCCAGCTCACTGTCAGCTTCTATGGCTCAATAGACTTATCTATGACTCTTCTTGAGCCACAAAGAGAGCAAAATATGATGAGGAAAATAGAATCATAACTAGTGTCTAAGAATTGTTAGATAGCTATAACCAGAAGAAGCTGCATATGGTTGTTTCTATATGACTTCAACTGATCTCTTCAAATTAGACAATTTAAAAAATCAAATTATTTTTATACTGACTTTTCTAAAATAAGTCCATTGAAAAACATAAAAATCCTCAAATCTCAAAATACCAATTTAAAGTATTCTAATTAATTTTCTTCTATTTTTGACCTAAGTGCTTGAAAATAGTACAATCTTTTTTCTCTCTAAAATAACTAAAGTCAACAGTTGAGCTATTTGAACCACTAATGAAATCAGTAATAAAAAATGAGTTTGATCAAGACAAACAGAAAAAGAAACCCTGAGAATTAAAAATAAAAAAAAATATTGAGTTAAACACAATAAATCAAGTTCCTCATATAATGAAATTATTTGGCTTACTGTAAGAATTTTACTAACTGCTTTTCTAATCATTTTGTTACCAAATTTAGAAAAGTGGGCAGTACCAAAAGCTAATAGACTTAAATGTTATAAAAACATTTTAAAATGATGAAAACATATCATCAAAAAGGGAAGTTAAGATAGAAATGCAATATAAGTAAAAATGCCCATAATTAAAATTAATTCATCCTACAAGCATTAATTGAGTGCTTTGTAATTGAGTACAGGCCAACAGGCCCAGCGGTGCATAGGTAGGAAAGCTGACTAAGGCAAGAGGTACACTGTCTTGCCCTCCAGGAGATCTCAGCCTAGTGGGAGTAATAGCAATATAGAACTAACTGTAATAAAAGGTGTCCAAGGAAAGAGACAGATGGAACACAGTGGGAATTCAGAGAAGGAAGAGAACAATTCCAGCATGGGTGATATTTGAAATCGTGTAATACCTAGAGCTAACACTCCAGTGAAAAGATAGTTAAGCTTCTGGGCATACCACTCTCTCTAATGTGATATAATCAGGTTATGCTGGTGGTCTGATAGAGTATTTACAGGAGCACAAGGAGGGCTGGAAAAACCTCAAAGGTCACATGTGAGCTTAAATAGTAATAGGAATAAAGTTGGAGAGATCAACAAGGACTTGATTATTTAAAGCCTTAAATGCACCATATTAAGACACAGGCAGTCTTCTGGTTACATAGGACCACACATACATCATTTCATGGTTACATTGCCATTTCCCATTTACAGTATTTATTTATTTTTAAAATATCATTTTGACGTATGTATGTACATATGTACTTTATGTTTTTTTATTACTTATTTACCACAAGTAAAGATCAGGAATTGTTATCTTTTATTTATTTATTTTTATTTATTTTTTATTTTTTTACTGTTTCACTTCATTACTGCTGTGTATGTGCTTCATGTGAGTGATATAGGTGCTTATGTAGAAAATTTCATTAAATTCAATCTTAAGTTAAAGATGATGAGGGCCTAAGAAGGCAGTGGTGGTGAGGCTGGATAAAGTAAAGTTTATTTGACAGTAGAATTTAAACAGAAATGATAGATCTTAGAAATGTGACTAGGTAGAATTGATTGGATTTGGGATGTAGAGTAAAAAAGAGTCAAAATTACCCCTCAGATTTTAGCTAGGGTGACTCCATAGTGAGCAATAGCATGCCGTCTATAATGACTGAAGGCTCGACCAAACACCAGAAGTCAGGAGAGCTGGGTTGATATGGCCTCAGCCTAGGCGACCCAGCACTGACTACTGAGGGGGGTGGGATAAGGCCCAGACAGAGACTGGGAGAGAGAAAAGCAGGGTCTGATCACAGCCTCATAACAGTCAGTACAGGGTCGATGTGGTAAAAGTCAGTCCTGCAGTCAATGAACATAGGGTCAATTAACATTAAGTGAACATAAGGTCAATTAATATATCTTTGAAAGGAGTTGAGAATATAAAATACAATGTAGAGTAATTACATTATTTCACAGAAAACTCTTTTCAACTAAGATATTTTCCTTTACTTAAAATGTATCTTGCCCTCGCTGGCTTGCTCAGTGGATGGAGCATTGGCCTGTGGACTGAAAGTCCCAGGTTTGATTCCTGGTCAAGGGCACATGCCTAGGTTGTGGGCTTGATCCCTAGTGTGGGGCATGCAGAAGGCAGCCAGTCAATGATCCTGTCTCATCATTGATGTTTCTGTCTCTCTCCCTCTCCCTTCCTCTTTGAGGTCAATAAAAATATTTTTTAAAAATAAAATGTATCTTTTTTGTTGAAAGTATTACAGATGTCCTTTCTTTTTTGTTTGTTTTTTGTTTGTTTGTTTGTTTGTTTCCCATTGATCTCCTCCACCCTGCACTGCCCCTTCTAGGACTTTGCCAGACTATTGTCTGTCCATGGGCTATTCCTATCTAATACATAAAAATCTAGAATGATTTAGAGAAAATAAAATAAAAGATATGCCAGGTAAATATTGAGCAGAAGAGCCAAAGTTGCTGCATGAATACTGAATACAAGCTTGAATCCAAAACACAACTTATGAGATAAAGTTAATCATTATAACATAACAAAAGGTTCCTTTCACTAAAGAGATAAGATGGTTCCCAATACTTATACACATAATAAAACAGTATGGGGGTTCAGAATGAGCCTCACCAAGATGTGTCAGATTTTTGAGCTAAAGGCAATTTTTGCTTCAGGCTCAAGTGAAAATTCTGCCCCTCCCTTTGACTATCTAAAAAGAATTGAATTATAGGCTTTGCCCATAATAACACATTATCCTATATTTTAAAAGGCTAACATGCAAATTGACCTAAAAGCAGAATGACCAGTTGCTATGACACACACTGACCACCAGAGGGCAGATGTTCAATGGAGGAGCTGTCCCCTGTTGGTCTGTGTGCTCCCACAGGGGAAGCGCCACTCAGCCAGAAGCCAGGCTCATGGCTGGCTAGTGTAACAGCAGTGGTAAGAGCCTCTCCTGCCTCCATGGCAGCACTAAGGATGTTGACTGATGGCTTAGGCCCACTCCTGAGAGACCCCCCCCCCCCGCCTCTGAGTGCCTAAGCCATCAATCAGACATCTCCGGGGGCTCCAGACTGCAGAGGGTGCATTAAGAGCTGAGGGACCCCCCCTCACCCCCCAGGGTACAAATTTTGTGCACCAGGAATCTAGTTAATATATAAAACACATTTCAATAAGAATGGTGGCAAGGGTGGGAAACGGAGGAAAAAGCATGTAAGGAACTGGTCATACTCCATGAGAACAAGAATTACCAATGAAAGGTATTTGAATCTAAAAAAAAAAAACAACTCTTTTCCTGAATTGACCTAATAGTTAATGGGCATATATACTAGGATGAATTGCAGGTGCTAGAGAATATATCAATGAGCAAAACAGTGGTAGACCTATAGTCATGAATTTATATTCTAGTCAGATGTGACATAATAAATAAAAAACATAATTCTTCAATTGGTGATAAATATTATAAAGAATAATAAATCAGCACATATGGTTAGAGAGTGATTGGATGCTTTTAATGTAAAGTGGTCAGGGGTAGTCTCTCTTAAAAGGTGATATTTGAATAGAAAACTAAACAAAATGAAGTGGTAAATGTGCCTATCTGGATGAAGAGCATTCCATTCAAAAGGAATAGCAAGTAAAAAAGCCCTAAGGCAAGAGCATGAATAGCATATTCATGTTCAAAGAATAGCAAGGAGGCAAGTGTGACTTGGGGAAAGTAAGAAAGTGAAGCTTGGATAGAAGATGAGGTCAGAGAAACCAGGGTCTGGATTATGGAAAACTTTAAAAACTAGCGTAAGGACTTTGACTTTGTCTCTAAATGCTATAAGCTCCATTAGATTGTTTTTAGTAGAGGAGTGACCTGGCCTGACATATTTTAACAGGATAACTTTGCTGTGTAGAGAATAGTTTGTAGAGAGGTAATAATAGAATCCAGCAGACTAGTTAGGAGAATTTTGAAGTTATCTAATCAAGAGATCATGATGGCTTGCATCAAAATGAAAACCTTAGAGATGGTATGATGAGAAGTGGCCAGGTTTTATTTTGTTTCATTTTAATTTTAGTTTTGTTTATTTTTTAAGGTAAAACTGGCCAGATTTACTAGAATGATGGTTGTGTGGTGTGGGATAAAAAGAGAGGCAAAGCTAATTCCAAAGCATTTGGTTTCAACAACTCGACAACAATGTTACCATTTACTGAAATGACAAATACTGTAGGAGGAACCAGTAGTTTGGTATTAGGCATGGTAAGTTTGAAATGCCTATTAATATATAGTTAGCAATTAAGTATACAAATCTGTAGTTCAGGTAAGAATTCTAGAAAGGAGGTAAAAATGTAGGAGTCATCAGTATATTGATAATATTTACTGACTAGGACCACCTTCTCCATAGAGAAAACAAAGGAACAAGAAACATCAAGCTGCAGTGATCCTGAAAAAGAAGAACATAGTAGGAGGGATCTCAATACCAGATAGCAAGCTGTATTACAAAGCCACTGTTCTCAGAACTGCCTGGTATTGGCATAATAACAGACATATAGATCAGTGGAATAGAATAGAGAACTTGGAAATTGACCCAAACCAATATGCTCGATTAATATTTGACAAAGGAGGCAAGAACATACAATGGAGTCAAGACAGTCTCTTCAATAAATGGTGTTGGGAAAATTGGATGGATACATACAAAAAATCAAACTAGATCAACAACTTACACCATACACAAAAATAAACTCAAAATGAATAAAGGACTTAAACATAAGACATGAAACCATAAAAATATTAGAGAAATCCAAAAGCAATAAAATCTAGACATATGCCAAAGCAATATCTTCACCCATACAGCTTCTAAGGCATTGGAAACTAAAAAGAAAATAAACAAATGGAACTATATCAAAATAAAAATGTTTTGTACATAAAAAAATCAATAAAACAATAAGAAAGCCCACTTCATAGGAGACCATATTTGCCAGTGTTATCACCGATAAGTGTTTAATCTCCAACATTTACAAAGAACTCATACAACTCAACATAAGGAAGATTAAAAAAAAAACAATAAAAAAAATCGTCAACAGACCTGAATTGATACTCTTCAAAAAAGGACAGTCAAGAGACATATGAAAACATGCTCAAAGTCACTAATTATCTGAGAGATGCAAATCAAAATGACAATGAGGTATCATCTCACACCTGTCAGAATGGCTATCATCAACAAATTAACAAATGACAAGTGCTGGGGAGGATGCTGAGAAAAAGGAACCCTGGTGCACTCCTGGTGGGAATGCAGACTGGTACAGCCACTGTGGAGAACAGTATGGAGTTTCCTCAAAAAACTAAAAATGGAACTCCCATTTGATCCAGCCCTCCCACTCCTAGGAATATATCCCAAGAAACTAGAAACACCAATCAGAAAGGATATATGCACCCCTATGTTCATAGCAGCACAATTTACAAAAGCTAAGATTTGGAAACAGCCTAAGTGCCCATCACCAGATGAGTGGATTAAAAACTGTGATACATCTACACAATGGAATGCTATGCCACTACAAAAAGGAAGGAACTCATACCATTTGCAACAGCATGGATGGAGTTGGAGAGCATTTTGCTAAGTGCAATAAGTCAGTCAGAGTAAGATAAATATCACATGATCTCACTCATTTGTGTATTATAATGAACAACATAAACCAGTGAACAAAAACAGATCCAGAGACAGATGTTGAAACCTCAGAAGGAACATAGGGGAGGGAGGGGGTAAAGGGAAGAGATCAACCAAGAGACCTGCATGTATGCATATTACAATAGCATAAGCAATGGACACAGACACAGTGGGTGAGAGTGAGGGCAGGATTGGGCTGTTGGGGACAATGGGGGGGGGGGTAACCAAACATTTGTAATACCTTTATCAATAATAAATAAATAAATAAAATAGGCAGAAATTGAAGATTTAAAGATTTAAATACTGGACTTTGGGAAACAAAGGATGCTGACCATTGAAGAACATTTTAATTAATGGCAAAGTGATTAAAATCTGAAATGGAGTGACTGGGTTTGAAAAGTAAGTGGAATTCAGATCTTAATGACTCCAGAGCTAAAATTAGTGTACCATTACAATAATTATATCTTTCTTTTTTCTTGGTACAATGATCTCTCCATCCTAATCTTTTTTTTTGTTTGTTTGTTTTTGTTTTTTTTGTTTTGTTTTGTTTTGTTTTGGAGATTTTCTTAAGCCATCCTTTTTGTATGTACTTTTACTATGAGTTTCTTCATAGTACATCTCTTTTAAAATATGCAACTACAAATATTATTTAAACACACCTTTGGAACTAGTTTCTTGGGAAGTCTAACATAATTATTTGGTAAATGTGAAACTAACCAAAAGGTAAAGAGCTAGATAATTTTAACCATAGTATTTAACTATGACAGACTGGTCTGCTAAGGGACTGATCTGTCAAGGGGAAAATAATTTTTGTGGGCATTGATCAAAGTAACCATCTACAAGTTTACTGAATAAATATAGAGTATTCCTGCCTTGGAGTCTCTCCTTACTTCTCCCCCCTAAATTTTGTACAGACTCCAGCCCATTCTGCTATCATGTTTACTTCAGCTTAAAATTTAACTACCATTTATTGAGTTATACTGACTCAGGTATTTGGTTAAGCTACTAAAATGTAATAGCTTATGTTTAATGGAATGCTTACTTGAAGTACTTTAATACCATTCAATGTTCACAATAAACCTCTTTGGTAAGTGATATGATTCTCCCATTGTGTAAATGAGAAAACAGACAGAAATGTAGGTTGAAGTAACTCACTCAATATTGCACACATAGGTAGCTGTGGAGCCATGATTAAAACCCAGGGGTCGTGGCTCCAGAATCTAGGCCTTTAACCACTAATCTCTCCTCCCTTCTTAGGACTAGTATACCTTATTTCACTCAATGGTTTTTATTTCCATTTTATAGAAGAAGAAACTAAATCTTAGAGCAAAGGATCAATAACTGGTTTAAAATAACACATGTGAAGCCGGAACCGGTGGATAGAGCTTCTGTCTGCAGTGGATAGAGCTCAGTGGATAGAGCTTCTGTCTGCAGACTGAAGGGTCCCAGGTTCGATTCTGGCCAGGGGCATGTACATTGGTTGCAGGCACATCCCTGGTAGGGGGTGTGCAGGAGGCAGCTGGTTGATGTTTCTAGCTCTCTATCCCTCTCCCTTCCTCTCTGTAAAAAAAAAATCAATAAAATATACATTAAAAAATAATAAAACAATAAAATAAAATAACACAAGTGGAAAACAAAGAATTTCCATGCCAAGCCTATCACTTTTTCTACATTTATAATACACTTGATATATTTATAGTTTACTTTTTCTTTAACACAGTAATTGTCAAAATTGTTTTTCTTGGACTGTTTGAATAGGCATTGTTTAACACAAAAGAAGGTTCTATTAGTAAATACTTTCAGTAAGCTAGAGATGTCTTTTCTACAGGTCTTTTCAATACCACTGATATGTTAATGTGCCATTTGAAGCCATGAGGGCGGGTATTTAGCAACTTAACCATGTAATTTGTTTTTCTCAGAGCATCTTTAGCAGCAAATGCATAGAACATACTTAGACTGAGACATAAATACATTCCTGAGCACACACATAGTACTCTGATGACCTTAACTAGATTGAAAGGCAATCTGGTTTCTGAATTAGATTAAGAGACACTCAGATCTTTATGGTTGAGATGCAAGATATATTTTCTTAATAATACCATCTTTACATGCCACTAATATGGTAAATCATTTTGAAGATGTCTAATTATGCCCAATTGATTTTTGTTCAGTTTTGGAGTGATGTTTTCAGAGTTTCTCCCAGAGTTCTAGGGATAAGTCTTTGTTTGCAGACATTCCATGCACTACATACTGATAACCATCCTCAAGTGTGCTACCAATAATTTGTATTACAATTTTGTGGTTTATGTTCTGGTAAAGTTAAGTGGATACAGTCCTTTCACTTCTTTTAGAAGTGTTGCTGCAGTTGAATGAATTACATGAGTAATAACAAATATAAAAATAATGATTAAATCATAGGAGGATAAGGATAGAATAAATATGTTTATTGATTGTCATCACATGGTAGCTCCAGTGAAGTCTCACTTAAGGTGATATCTGATTCAATGATGGCATAAAGTGATTATAGTGATGAGGAGGTCTCAAACCAAAATGTATTCTTCAACTCCATTATGACATAAAATGTAGAAATTATATTTTGGGATAGCACTAACTTTGGAGAACCCACAGGAAGGTACAACCCCTCCCTCAATTATAAATAAATATAAAAATGTATTATGTGCTAGAAAAGAATGAGCTGAAATGCAAATGCTTTCTTTTCCTCAGGGAAGTCATTAGGAATAAAAGTTAATAGGTAATTGTGACTTGGTGCCAAATTTCATGGCTGTTAGGGGAAAAAAAGCAGATATTAATTTTCTTATAAAGACCAATTGAGATGAAACAGAGAAAGATCCATATAGAATGGATATGCGTAAGGCCTAGAAAAGAGGAAAATAAAGAACACACACACACACACACACACACACACACACACACACATACACGCATTTTGCACTTGGATTCCATAGCCTGTTACAAAATCAGGAAATCATAGAATATTAGAGTAGAAAGAGACTATTCTACTATCTGACTTATCAATCCCATATATAATAGCTTCCACAAGTGATTGTCAAATATTTACATGAATGAACTAACAAGATAATGAGATAGTTTATTTTATTACTATAGAACTTATACTGGTCATCTGGGAGGCCTTATGTATAGCAGTCATCTCTTGGGTTTTCATGGCCAGTAAGAAAGGTTTATTTCTTTTTTCTTTTATTTTTTATTCCCCCATTCAATCGTGGCTGCCACAATCAGACAGACAGAAAGCCAGAAAGCATGAGCAAGGACCTTTTTTCTCTCACTAGAACCTAAGCAACAGACAGTAAATACTCCAAATCTGTCAAATAGATGCATAAGGTTTATTTCTCACTTATGTCATATATCCAATCCATATTGGTAGGGAACCTCTGCTTCAGCTTGGCATATGTTTTTATTATCACTGCTAGAGGGAGAAGGGAATATAGTGAATATAGTGAATCACATAGATTCCACCCAGAGGTGTTATGCCCATCCTTAGCTTCAAATAAGGTTAAGAAGTACAATACTATCCTGTATCTGGAAGGAGTATAAATGGAATGTTTGTAAACAGTCTTAATTACTAACAGAGTATCCATATGACAATGGGAAAAATTTACCTTTTCTTGATCTACTATTTCATCTGCAAAATGGGTCAATAATACCTATTTTGTCTAGAACAGTCCTTTATGTAATAGATGTTCAAGTATAGTAGTTTCTTCTCTGTGTAATATATATATATATATATATATATATATATATATATATATATATATATATATATATATTAGGATCAGGCCTAAATAGGCAGTCGGACATCCCTTGAGGGGTCCTGTATTGGAGAGGGTGCAGGCTTGGTGAGGGACACACCTCCCCCATGCACAAATTTCGTGCACCAGGACCTTAGTCTATATATAAAAGCCTAATATGCAAAGTGTCCCCTTAGAAGTTTGACCAGAAGACCAGGAGTTTGATAGCTCATTATGACATGTGCTGACCACCAGAGGGTGGTACAGAATGAAGGCCCTGGCCAGCAGCTGGCAGCCACTAGGGATCATACCTGTGCATGAATTTCCTGCACTGGGCCTCTAGTTTAAAGATAATATTCTTACCTGAACTCAATTATTCTCTCCAAGCTAAATATTCCCAGTTATTTCAACCATTCTTCATATAGTATGTGTTTGAATACCATCATCATCTTAATTCTTCCCCTATGACCTTGTTCTGGTTTGTCTCTATTTTTATAGAGTAATGGTCATATCTGAGCCCAGTGTCCCACCTGTTCTAGTCTAATAGCATAGCATTCATCTGAGACTGTAAGTGACCTCTTTCTGGAAATCATGCTTCTTCTTTATGTAATAAAGACATTTTGAAAA